>NC_053389.1:542919777-543231444 GCF_905171765.1 Bufo bufo
AAAAAACACATCTTCAGCCTGCCAGCGAACGATCGCCGCTGGCAGGCTGGAGATCAACTCTCTTACCTTCCGTTCCTGTGAGCGCGCGCGCCTGTGTGCGCGCGTTCACAGGAAATCTCGCGTCTCGCGAGATGACGCGTAGATGCGTGATTGTGCGCAGCGCTGCCACCTCCGGAACGCGATCCTGCGTTAGGCGGTCTGGAGGTGGTTAAAGGGGTTGTCTCATCTAAGACAATGGAGGTATATTGCTAGGATATGCCCTCATTGTCTGATAGGTGCGGGTCCCACCTCTGGGACCTGCACCTACACTAAGAACGGAGTGGGGAAGGTGGTGGTTGGAGGACCCCGGGCTCTCCCCTAGGATTGAATGAGAGCTCGCCGCACTTATGTGGCCACCCCTTCCATTCATTTCTATGGAGCCAAAGGAAATAGCTGAGCCAGCGCACGGCAGCCCCATAGAAGTGAATAGAAGGCTGCTGCGCATGCGCAGTGCTCCCTCCACAACCTTCAGGGATCCGTTCACCTCTGGGACCCGCACCTATCAGACAATGGGGGCATATCCTAGCGATTTGCCCCCATTGTCTGAGATGGGAATAACCCTTTAAAAACACACTATAGTCCTCCTTTTGATCTAAACACATGTAGGGGAAAACAATCTCCCAAATGTGAAGTAAAAGGGAATGTATTTTGGGGATCGACAAAAGCTGCATGAAACTTAGTTATTATATAAGAAACAGAACTGCATATGAGTTGTATGGAACAGTTGACAAGTTGAAAATTCGAAATTTCTGTGGCAGTTGCATACAATGTAATAGAACACATGTAATCACAGCAGTATCACAATTTTTATGTGCTGGTTGATGTGATTGTGTACATATTTAAGACTAACTTCTGTTGCTTTATCTAAATGAGCTTTGTTTTGTTACTGTATGCATGTGCAGGCTTGGTTTTCTTACTGTATTTATGCACAGACCATGGTCCTGTTACTATATCTATACACACAGCTTGGTCCTGTTACCGTATCTATGCACAGAGCTTGGTTCTGTTACTGTATCTATACACAGCTTGGTTCTATTACTGTATCTATACATGCAGCTTGGTTCTGTTACTGTATCTATACATGCAGCTTGGTTCTATTACTGTATCTATACACACAGCTCGGTTCTATTACTGGATCTATACTTACAGCTTGGTTCTGTTACTGTATCTATACACGCAGCTTGGTTCAGTTACTGTATCTATACGCAGCTTGGTTCTGTTACTGTATCTATACATGCAGCTTGGTTCTGTTACTGTATCTATACGCAGCTTGGTTCTGTTACTGAATCTATACACGCAGCTTGGTTCTGTTACTGAATCTATACATGCAGCTTGGTACTGTTATCGTATCTATGCACAGTGCTTGGTTTTGTTACTGTATGCATGTGCAGGCTTGGTTTTCTTACTGTATTTATGCACAAACCATGGTTCTGTTACCGTATCTATGCACAGAGCTTGGTCCTGTTACTGTATCTATGCACAGACCTTTGTTCTGTTACTGTATCTATGCACAGACCTTTGTTCTGTTACTGTATCTATGCATAGAGCTTAGTTCTATTACTGTATCTGTGCATATAGCTTGGTTCTGTTACTGTATCTATGCACAGAGCTTGGTTCTGTTCACTTATCTAAGAGCTTAGTTATGATGCCATCTGTTAGTGTTTGATAGTTGTGAGCATGGTTCTGTTAGTGCTCAACTTGGTTCAGATATTGTATGTTAGTACTGAGCTTGGTTCTATCACTGGGTCTAAGTACTTGGCTCTTCGACCATATCATGTTTAAAGCTTATTTGTGTTACCATATCTTAGCATAGCTTACTGCTGAGCTTAGTTCTGTCAGCGTATCTAAGTAGCAGCTTGAGATAATATAGATAATGTAGAGTAAATATCATATGGATATGTAGCATGGCATTAACTTTACTAAAATGTACTCCTTTTAGCAATATTTCCCTAATGAAAGAAAATAACCTATATGTACCTCAAAATGGTGGTAACAAAAACAGTAACTCATTCTGCATAAAAACAAGCCCTCATTCAGCTAACACTGCCAGAAAAATAAAGTTATGGCTGTTGGAATGCAATGACAAAAAAATTACTCTTTCTCCATAAAACACGCTTTTACAGTCCAAAATTAGTAAAATATGAATTAAACTATACAAATGTTTTAAATAATGTTATATATACCATACATGCAATAAAAAAGCCATATAATGATAGCAGTTTTACTATTTCCCAGTCCGACACTGATACCTTATACATTGAATAAACTACAGATGATTTGCACATTACAATCAGCAATATATGAAGCCAATCTATATTACTTTTCTGTGTTACCAAAGATTTTAAGTTTTTCTGGTTGTATGCAAATAAAACCTAGAATTAGCCATCATTATTAGATCTGTGGCCAAATCAACTTTTTGAAGTGGCCATGGTACTTCTGCAAGCACATTGTTCCCTTTCTTGTTCACTGAGCACATTAGTAGTCACCCTGTCTTGTATTACCACTTTGTTCTATTCTAGTGAATCGTACTGAGATGTAATACCAGTTAAGGTCACTAGTAAAAGTATAAAGCTAGGCATACTGCCTTATTGTCACAATGTAGGGGAGGTACATAGAATTACAACAGTAGGAAAATGCCCAGAAACTACGCCTCACGGCTAGGGCTAGGGAAATGGTCACCACCTAGAAAACCCTAAACCTAGCCCTGACTCCTGTCGGTATGTATAGACCCTAAAGGTGAGAATATTCATACACCATAAACCAAGGCCCAAGTAACCCTGAACATCCCTAGGAGTAGTGACAGCGTCTGAGACGACTGTTTCCAGTGTCTCCCTGAGGCCTAGTAAACAATGAGCAAATAGGAACAACAAAATACAAAGGGAAGTGCACTTATCTTCAATAGAAAATGAAAGAGCAGGAACTCAGATGAGGACCACACACCAGCTCTTTCAACTCAAGACAGATAATATCAACCACATGGTATGAAGTGTGAGTCCAGACTAAATAGAGGAGCAGTAATAACCACAAGTTACTCGTGAGAAAAGAGGTGTGATCATTACCAACAACAACACTGCAACAAGTGAAAACAGATAGGCTGTCAGATAACCTAACATGCAGCCAGTCTCTCAGATCTTCTAACCTCTATGGAAACTCGTTTTAAGAAGACCCCAACACACAGTTCTATTGACTATGTCATTGAGATATGCAACAGGATAGGTGATTTGTACACTTGCACTATAGCATTCAGTGGCTCTGCTCTGTGAGTTTGTGCGGTTGAGATTTTGTTACTCCTGGATGTTTCTACTTCACAAAAATAGCACTTATCATTGACCTGGGCAGATCTACCAGTCACAAATTTCACAAAGTGACTTGTGGGAAAGATAGTATCCCACTATAGTGCCACGTTTAAGCATACTAACCACTTCTGTACAAGCAATACTATTACCAATGTTTGTCTATGAAGATTGCATGGCTGTCTGTAATGGGTGTGGCTAAAATACTAGAATAATTTAGGCAGGGCCCATACTTTACACCAAATAATGTATCTTGTAGCCATATTTGTACTATATGGCAAAACTGTAACAACTTCATCTATTTCTGCACCAGAAGGCAGGACAAAAGGTAGAACAGGGAGTAGACTGAGAGCTGTGATGAGCTAGGGGAGAGACAAGAAGGGGCTGGGCTTGAGAACCAATCAGTTAGATCTGTGTTCTATTTGAATCTTGCTGCCTTTTGCTCAATGCCAGTTATTATTCATTAGCTTGGTTTGTCCCTCTGTGCATTTTGTGAGTATACTTCTGTTTATTCATCTTCTTCTGAGGAAGAAGAATTAACTTCTTGCTTTTTTCCTCCAGAGAAAACGCAGAAGTTGCTGAAGTCCATCAGGTCGGGGGACCAGGATGTTGACACGGGGGAGTCCTCCGATCCCAGCTCATTTACCAGAATACTCTTTTGCCTTCTCCCTAGTGCTTGCTACTGTGTAATAACTTGTACTGTTTCCTGACTATTCTCCTTCCTTCCGTTACTATGCTATTTCTTTCTCTTTTCTTGACTTGGTATCACGGGCCACCACCGCTGATGCTTCCGTGCGGCAGCAGCGTCCGGTTGCCAGGGGAACCATGGCTGCTGTGTGGCCTGTTCTGACGTCAGAGCCCCAGGCCAATGAGGTGGTGCATCAGGGCTCCCGAGTGTCAGTGACTTTCTTGTCCTCTGGCTCCTCCTGCTGTTCCTTTATGGTATTGAAGACTCCTTTGGCTTTGGATTTCTGGATTTGGTATTGTGACCATGTTTTTGGTTTCTGGCGATTTGGTATTGTATTTGATCTTCTGGTTCTGACTTTTCTGATTAGTTTTCTCTGTTTAGTTTTCTGATTTTCCTCTGGCATTTTGATACTTCATTGTCCGTCTGGCATTTGACCCTTTTCCATAAGACTACTGTTTGTGTCTGTCTGTTTGTTTATACCTGTTTGTGTATTTAATAGGTAATTTCAGAATTTACATATACACAAACAATACAGTACCATGCAAATGATCCATGTAGAGGCCAGAGTATGAATACCTACGATGCCGGTATACACGGCGGGGGGCCGGGGAAGATTATCCCTAGCACTAATTCCCTGAACTGGTCCTCTGCCCAGGGACGTCTCCAAATGGTGGGGGCGCCCTGTCCCCGTGCCTAGACTTAAACTCCTAGATATCCCTGGTGAGGTGAGTGGTGGATTGGGACGACATATGTGGTGTCTAACATGGAAAACAGGCACAGAAGAAAGGATAAGTTTAAAAGGTGTCCACTGTATACTGCCCTCGTGGTATGACCAGGAGGTACAGGGCACACCTAGAAGATAAAATACACAAACAAAACACACAATTGGATATAGATATGTTTAAGATAGGTATACATGACCTACAGACCCCGACGCGTTTCGCCCATACAGAAGGTTCATCAGGGGGTTACGTGTAGTAGGCTTGTAAAGATAACAGGACCGTTGCCAATGGTTATGGCCGCCCCGGTTCAGTGATGCGTGTGTGCATATATAACAGGAAAAAAAAAAACAATCCTTTATGACACTACAGACCCACAATAATAGACCGATTGCCAAATGGCAGTTTACATACGATTATGGCAGCGTGATGAGAGAACTCGGCTGCCAACATGCACACTGAGGTAGGCAGTAAAATATTGCACACAAGGTCATTCCTGTGGAGGCTCATAGATAGGAGCATACGTAACTGGCTGAAGTGCAGCACGAAAGGTATGCGTGCCCCAGTTTAATCACCCAGGATGCCGGGCTAACCACCCAGCGGATACCGGGTATCCGCTGGGTGGTTAGCCCGGCATCCTGGGTGATTAAACTGGGGCACGCATACCTTTCGTGCTGCACTTCAGCCAGTTACGTATGCTCCTATCTATGAGCCTCCACAGGAATGACCTTGTGTGCAATATTTTACTGCCTACCTCAGTGTGCATGTTGGCAGCCGAGTTCTCTCATCACGCTGCCATAATCGTATGTAAACTGCCATTTGGCAATCGGTCTATTATTGTGGGTCTGTAGTGTCATAAAGGATTGTTTTTTTTTTTCCTGTTATATATGCACACACGCATCACTGAACCGGGGTGGCCATAACCATTGGCAACGGTCCCGTTATCTTTACAAGCCTACTACACGTAACCCCCTGATGAACCTTCTGTATGGGCGAAACGCGTCGGGGTCTGTAGGTCATGTATACCTATCTTAAACATATCTATATCCAATTGTGTGTTTTGTTTGTGTATTTTATCTTCTAGGTGTGCCCTGTACCTCCTGGTCATACCACGAGGGCAGTATACAGTGGACACCTTTTAAACTTATCCTTTCTTCTGTGCCTGTTTTCCATGTTAGACACCACATATGTCGTCCCAATCCACCACTCACCTCACCAGGGATATCTAGGAGTTTGAGTCTAGGCACGGGGACAGGGCGCCCCCACCATTTGGAGACGTCCCTGGGCAGAGGACCAGTTCAGGGAATTAGTGCTAGGGATAATCTTCCCCGGCCCCCCGCCGTGTATACCGGCATCGTAGGTATTCATACTCTGGCCTCTACATGGATCATTTGCATGGTACTGTATTGTTTGTGTATATGTAAATTCTGAAATTACCTATTAAATTTAGTTACTTTATGAATAAACAGGGTACCCCTGCTGGACTATCTATTTGATACATATTGATACCCTGTCCTAGTATAAGCTCGCTATCTGTATTGCTGGACTTCTATCTGTTTGTGTATTGCCCTGACATGTATAGCAGTCTATAGGGATTATTGTCCAGGTGTGGGTTCCCTGCCTAGTGTGACCGTGCAAGTAGGTAGGGATATTAAATTTTGACTTTTCCCCCTCTGGCTGTGATGCTGATTAGTACAACCATCCTACCTGTTCAATCCACCAGCTAGCAGCTAAACTGTGAACACAACCTAGGATTCCATACCACCAGCAGGAACCTCTCAGGGTGAACTATGTTAGGTTCATGAGTGTATTGGCCTTATTGCAGTGGCTTTTCCACTTTAGGCAGGGCTCTACTTAGTGATAGGGAGGTTTCAGGGTAATTCTCTGTAAATAATGATGAATGAGCCAGTGGCCTCGCCCACACCCCACTCTTGCTACGCCTTTTTTTGCAAAATTGATGGTCTAAAATGCCAATTTGTGACTTTTGTACACCAAAAACAGGCATAGGGGGAATAATGAATTTCCTCTATAGTGAATAACTCCAATGGCTGTACTTCAGATATTCCAAATATGTCATTCCTGTGGAAGGAACACACATACTTGAGTGAAGAAACCCTGCATTCACACAAATATATAAGTTTGGAATATGAAATGTAATTTATGGACACATAACATATTCCACTGTCGACTAATCCTGTCACCAGAACCACGCTGCATCTCTTTGACACAGATTGATTACAGGCTGACTTGCTGCTCAACCTAGTATATCGGACATGCACTGAATCAAAAGCTTGGCTTGGTTTTCTTATGTAAAAAATACATTATTAAAACAACCAGACTTTCAAGAGAAAAAGGTAAAACCTCTTAGTGCATATTCATGAGATTTATAGTGCATCCCAGGAGCACAGATTTGGCCTTAGACATAACTTAAAGTTAGCAGACTCAATGCATATGCAGAGTGGATCAATAAGTGGGATTTTCTAGCATTAAAGACTTTGCAGTACTGAAGCAACAGCTCTTGGTATATGTGTCTACAATTGCAGAGAGCCAACATAAAAGCTAAAAAATATACACACGTTTGCCTTTTCAGTATGTTTTAGACCTTGTTAAAGTATAGTCTTCTAATTTGGCACAAAGCAGCCGAGCAGCTTCAGAATAAGCCTGAGGCACAAGAGGAGAGTGACAGATTGCTAGGATATAATTTAATATGTCACCTTTTAGGAGCTCAAAAATATACATTTAGTGGACAGAAGGAGAGTTATAACTTACTGGAGCAATATCTAATTAGTTAAAAGCAAGTAGCTAAGTTGGTGCTGTAGTCCTTTCAGCTAAAATCTCGGAAAAAAGCAAGGTATCCTGGCAACCAGCTTGGGGGATTGAAAAAATGGGTTTCATTGTAGTGCAGAAATGCCAGTGTCGGAGACAAAAGACTTTTTCATAGCAGATAATTCCCAAAGGGAAAGTTCTGCTACACGCTACTTGTCTCTCTCATGAAATATACTCCCTTAAGTAAGTTTCAAAACTCCCATTGGGTATGAAATTGTATTATGAAACATCAAGCTTAAATACAGCATCTCTTTGTCTTCTTTTGTCTTAGTAGACCAAGATATTAGTTCTCTTTGAGGATATAGTATATTATTAGTCTTCCTATATTTAGCTGCATGGTGCACACGTCACAATATTGCAAAACTAGTCTAGACTGTGGTAAATGGAAAGGATTTCAGGCATGAGAATGGCACTAGTGTAAAAGTCACCATCTGACTGAATCAAAGCATGTGCTGCACATATACAAGTCATAGATGTATGTGTAAACTGGTTGTATAGATCCTATAAGCACCATATGATATCGGATGAAGTACATTTTATTTCATTTTAGAACCAAAGTGTTGATCCATTTCCTGATATATCTTTGTAAAGGTTGGAGCTCCTTCCCACTACAGATCTCCACGTGCCCTGCTTCCTATCACACAGACATAGAGTTAAACAATACGTTGCTGCCTACCTGTAGGAATCACTAGTAGGCACTTAGGAGCTTGCTTCATATAGATTGATCAAGATTTTTGACCTAAAAAATTATGTTCATAGTTGGAGGTACAATTTACATTGAAGTATTGGTTAGAACTGATTTTAGCAATTAGACTGTGAATCAAAAGTAATTTCATAAAACGAATCAATCCTTCAGCGAGCCCTCCTGAGTAAAGCGTTTATTCTGCTAATAGGGGCACTATCCCGCAGCATTACAGAACTGTTACTGGAAATGGTGCCGCGTATTTCTGATTATAACATTATTTTTTAGAACCTGCTAGTGCAAAAAACTAGAAATTGAAAAATGCACGCAAAACCTTTTGTAACCCTTAAACTAATTTATGCTAAATAAATTAACACTTCTACTTTACTAAAAAAAAATGTCTGTGGCATTCCAAAATTCAGCTGTTTCCAGAGTCATCCCTTTGAGACATACCGTTAAGGTGTTTTTAAAAGATTGGTTTAACCCCTTCAGGACCCTGCCATTTTTCACCTTAAGGACCAGGCCATTTTTTGCAAATCTGACCAGTGTCACTTTATGTGGTAATAACTTTAAAACACTTTTACTTATCCAGGCCATTCTCAGATTGTTTTCTCGTCACATATTGTACTTCATGACAATGATAAAATTGAGTAGAAAAATATATTTTATTTATTAGAAAATGGCAAATTTACCAAAAAGTTTGAAAAATTTGCAAATCTCCAAATTTCAATTTCTCGACTTTTATAATAGATAGTAATACCTCTAAAAATAATTATTACTTTACATTCCCCATATGTCTACTTTATGTTTGGATCATTTTGTGAATGCCATTTAAATTTTTGGGGACGTTAGAAGGCTTAGAAGTTTAGAAGCAAATCTTGAAATTTTTCAGAAAATTTCCAAAACCCAGTTTTTAAGGACCAGTTCAGGTCTGAAGTCACTTTGTGAGGCTTACATAATAGAAACCAACCAAAATAGACCCCTACACCCCTCAAGGTATTCAAAACTGATTTTACTAACTTTGTTAACCCTTTAGGTGTTCCACAAGAATTAATGGAAAATAGAGATAACATTTCAAAATTTCACTTTTTTTGGCAGATTTTCCATTTAAATCCATTTTTTCCAGTTCCAAAGCAAAGGTTAACAGTAGGGCTGCAGAAAACGAATATTTTAGTAATCGAGTATTCTATCGATTATATTTCCCGATTCATCGATTAATCTAATAAGAAAAACCTTCTTAAAATAACGTACGTAATTAAGTTTTTCTTTATAAAAACAATATTTTTATTTCTTACAGTGGTGGTATGGTATAGCAAATATATATGCCAAGTTGGCTGTATAAAGTTATTGGTTTGCAGGGGTTAATGGAAGCACCTTGGCAATGGGCATGTATAAAGTTATTGGTTTGAAGGGGTTAATGGAAACACCTTGGCATTAGGCATGTATAAAGTTATTGGTTTGGAGGGGTTAATGGAAGCACCTTGCCAATAGGCATGTATAAAGTTATTGGTTTGTAGGGGTTAATGAAAGCACCTTGGAGGTGCCTTCATTAACCCCTCTCTAAACCAATAACTTTATACATGCCAAGGTGGTGCCTCCATTAACCACTCTCCATCTGCCTTTCAATATCAATTTACAGTGAGTGCCCCCGATTTCCCCCTGGCGTGCCTCTGGTGCTGTTAACTTAAATTACCTAATGGCACTGGCACTAGTGAGGAGGGCGCAGCCGCAGACACATGGAGTCCGAGACCGTCTTCATCCCAGCATACCCTGGGACCTTACGTCACACACACATCGTTAGCCAGCGTGCTGACCATGTATGTGCGCAACTGCGCATTACACAAAGTCCTGCCTGCAGCGCGGTGCCATCTCTCTGGACTCCGGAGGACATGGAGCGGTGAGTGAGACGCTTAATTTCACTCCCGCTCCGTGATCATGTGATGTAAACGATTACTCGATGCAGGGAAACTGCATCGAGGATGTTTTTGACTCGATTTAATCGAATTATTCGAAGAATCGTTTCAGCCCTAGTTAACAGCCGAACAAAACTCAATATTTATGGCCCTGATTCTTTAGTTTACAGAAACACCCCATATGTGGTCGTAAACTGCTGTAAGGGCACACAGTATTGCGCAGCAGGAAAGGAACGCCATATGGTTTTTGGAAAGCAGATCTCACTGGGATAATTTTAAGCTGCCATGTCACATTTGAAGACCCCCTGATGCACCCCTAGAGTAGAAACTCCAAAAAAGTGGTCCCATTTTAGAAACTACGGGATAAGTTGGCAGTTTTGTTGGTACTATATTATGGTAGATATGATTTTTGGATGCTCTATATTGCACTTTTTGTGAGGCAAGGTAACAAGAAATAGCTGTTTTGGCACCGTTTTTATTTTTTGTTATTTACAATATTCATCTGACAGGTTAGATCATGTGGTATTCTTATAGAGCAGGTTGTTACGGACGCGACAATAAAATCGTTTGTTTCAGTTCTACATAACAAAGCATTTTTGAAAAAAAAAGATTTTTTTTTTGTGTCTCCACATTCTGAAAGACGTAGTTTTATTTATTTTTTGGGCGACTGTCTTGTGTAGGGGCAAATTTTTTTTGGGATGAGATGAAGGTTTGATTGGTACTATTATAGGGTGCATATGACTTTAGATCGCTTGCTATACACTTTTTGTGGTGTAAGGTGACAAAAAATTGCTTTTTTAATATATTTTTTTTAAGGTATTCACCTGAGGGGTTAGACCATGTGATATATTTATAGAGCAGGTTATTATGGACACGGCGATACATAATATGTCTACTTTTTATTATTTATGTAAGCTTTACACAATGATTTCATTTTTTAAACTAAAAAAATCATGTTTTAGTGTTTCCATAGACTGAGACAGCCATAGTTTTTTCAGTTTTTAAGCGATTATCTTAGGTAGAGTATGATTTTAGGGGGATGAGATGACAGTTTGATTGGCACTATTTTGGGGTGCGTATGACTTTTTGATCGCTTGCTATTACACTTTTTGTGATGTATTTTTATTTAAGTTTTACTAAATTAATTCATGTTTGAAAAAAATAATGTTTTAGTGACTCTATAGTCTGAGAGCCATAGTTTTTTTTAGTTTTTGGGCGATTATCTTAGGTAGGGTATAATTTTAGCGGGATGAGATGAGGGTTTAATTGGCACTATTTTGGGGTGCGTATGACTTTTTGATCGCTTGCTATTACACTTTTTGTGATGTAAGGTGACAAAAAAATTGCTTTTTTTAACACCGTTTTTTATTTTTTTTATTTACGGTATTCACCAGAGGGGTTTGGCCATGTGATATTTTTATAGAGCAGGTTATTACGGACGCGGCGATACATATTATGTCAACTTTTTTATTTATGTAAGTTTTACACAATGATTTCATTTTTTGAAAAAAAGATCATGTTTTAGTGTCTCTATAAACTGAGAGCCATAGTTTTTTCAGTTTTTGGGCGATTATCTTAGGTAGGGTATGATTTCAGCGTGATGAGATTACGGTTTTATTGGCACTATTTTGGGGTGCGTATGACTTTTTGATCGCTTGCTATTGCACTTTTTGTTATGTAAGGTGACAAAAAATTGCTTTTTTTACACTTTTTTTTTACGGTATTTACCTGAGGGGTTAGGTCATGTGATATTTTTATACAGCAGGTTATTACAGACGCAGCGATACCTAATATGTCAACTTTTTTTATTTATGTAAGTTTTACACAATAATATCATTTTTGAAACAAAAAAAATCATGTTTTAGTGTCTCCATATTCTGAGAGCCATAGTTTTTTCAGTTTTTGGGCAATTATCTTAGGTAGGGTATCATTTTTGCGGGATGAAATGACGGTTTGATTGGCACTATTTTGGGGTGTATATGACTTTTTGATCGCTTGCTATTACACTTTTTGCACCGTTTTTTTTTTTTTTTTTTACGGTGTTCACCTGAGGGATTAGTTCATGTGATATTTTTATAGCGCAGGTTATTACAGACGTGGCAATAGCCTAATATCCATACTTTTTTTTTATTTACTTAAGTTTTACACAATAACAGCATTTTTAAAACAAAAAAAAACAATATTTTAGAATCTCCATATTCTGAGCCATAGTTTTTTCATTTTTTGGGCGATCGTCTTAGGTAGGGGCTCATTTTTTGCGGGATGAGGTGCCGGTTAGATTGGTACTATTTTAGCAGGCATACGCCTTTTTGATCGCTTGGTGTTGTACTATTTTTTTTATGGTGTTCATCTGAGGGGTTAGGTCATGTGATATGTTTATACGGATGCGCCGATACCTAATATGTCTTCTCTCCTTTTTTTTCCTATTTTTTACCAATTTTTTTAACTTTATTTGGGGAAAATGACTTTTTTTTTTTACTTTAAACTTAGAATTTTCACCTTTTTCACTTCATTTTTTGTCCCACTTTGGGACTTCAACTTTTGGGGGTCTGATCCCCTTTACAATCCATTCCAATACTTCTGTATTGGAATGCATTGGCTGCATGTGTAATACAGCTTCCTGCCTGTGAGATCCAGTGGGCTGCCTATCTGGCTATCAGTAACTGCCAGACCCCTGCCGCTGATCGAGTGGGCGCATTTCCTGCACCCGCCCGATCAGCGCGCCGTACATGTACAGCGCTGGTCCTTAAGTCACGGACATCAGCGCCGTACATGTACGGCGCTGGTCCTCTACGGGTTAAATTCTATGAAAACCTTCCTTTGGTCAGTCATTGTTTTTACTGTAATTTGCAATCGTCATTAGTGATAGACAAACATCTGCCGGGACGGTTCGCGAACGCAATTGCTCGAACGCGATCAAATGTTCACTAACCGCAAGTTCGCGGTGGGTCCTATTCATTTTACTGGCAGGCGAACCTGAAAAACCTTCAGCTCATATTTACAGCCAAGAAATAATTACTAGAAGTGCACAAATAGTCCCACAACATGGACAGTGACATACCAGATGTATTATTCGAATTTGCGATCCGTAGTTTCAGGTGCTGCACATCTCGTATCATCTGAAGGCAATCGTCTATGCTGTGAAGATACGAGATGTGCAGCACCTGAAACTAGGGATACTGGAAGCCTGTGCTAGCATTTCTCCTGCGGTGTTGCTATCAGTGTGTGAAGAGTGGGAGAAGAGAGTTGCATTGACAATCCAACACAATGGGCAGCACATTGAACACATTTTATAAGTGGTCATAAACTTGTAAATAACTCATGAAAGAATAAAGTTACGTTAAAACCAAGCACACCATTGTTTTTCTTGTGAAATTCCCAATAAGTTTGATGTGTCACATGACCCTCTTCCTATTGAAAAAACAAAAGTTGGATTCAAAATGGCCGACTTCAAATGGCCGCCATGGTCACCACCCATCTTGAAAAGTTTCCCCCCTCACATATACTAATGTGCCACAAACAGGAAGTTAATATCACCAACCATTCCCATTTTATTAAGGTGTATCCATATAAATGGCCCACCCTGTATATTGGTATATAACAACCCGCTTCAATCAGTTTTTTTGGGGGACGACTGGTATATCACACCAGTAGAAATTATTTGTTCCAATAACACTTGTCCCTCTATATACCTGCAGTATCGCAGCAGAACCGCACACAACTGCCGTAAAATACAAATGCACTATAATATACCTTCTAACATAGAAAGTATATTATAACATTGTACAAGGAAGGCAATCCATTAGAATATACATAAAGATAAAACGTAACCTTTAATAATGTTACTATGAGGGTCCATTCACACGCAAAACACGGACATCGGCAATGTGCATTCCGCAATTTGTGGACCGCACATCGCCGGCACTACAATAGAAAATGCCTAATCTTGTCTGAAATTGCGGACAAGAATAGGACATGTTCTATTTTTTTGCGGAAACGGAAGCATGGATGCGGAAGTGCGGATCCACAAATGCGGATGTGGACAGCACATTCCGGCCCCATTGAAAATGAATGGGTCTGCATCCGTTTTGCTAAATTGCATAATGGATGCGGACCCATTTTGCGGACGTGTGAATGGAAAAGATATCCCTCAAAATGAAAATAAATTAAATTATTAAAGTTAAGCAAAAAGCATAGATGTGGTAGGCAATAACAAGTGCTCGGCGGCACCGAATCAGAAACCATATGTCCTACCACAATCCAGTGGTAGCACAGTTCCAGTGCACATCCATGAATCCCTGAGGGAAAGCAAAGGGGATAAGTCCCTAGTAAGCCCCTAGGCCCCTGACTTCCGTGTGATCAATATATAGATCTATGTGATCTATGTCTCTAACAGCCTGTCCCTGCTCCACACAGCAATCTCTCCCTACACTGGCAAAACATTGAATGTAAAATGGCGGCCAGATCAGGTTTATTTATAAGGTAGGAGGTATATCCATGTGCTGAAACGTCTCAATTGGCTGTCCTGTACCACCTGATGGATGTGTCATGGGTCAAAGTTCTTCACAATGTAAAAGAATATGGCGGGCGCGAATATCTCCATATGTTTGCATGTTCGGTGAATCGCGAACACGCAAAGTTCACCACGAAACAACCGCCGGGCGAACCGCAAGGCCATCTCTAATCATCATAACCGGATCACCGGAAGTTAGATCCCAAAGTGTTAGCATATATGCCTGACCTCACTTACTACAATATTCGTTTTGGTCTTTAAAGAGTCACTGTACTTTCAAACAATTTCAATTCATTTAATAGAGAATGGTGTAAATAGAAAATTCCTGAATCATTTCATCAAAAAAATATATTTGCATCCACCAGAAAATGTCTTGGCCACCAGGGGTCTTACTTCCACCTAATCTGCAGTCAACTGCCTGTTGTCAGGCAATATCCATCCCTAGTAAGAGACACAGAAGACGGCACAGAGGAAGAGGGGATGTGTCAGATCTAGCTGAACTTCTGAGACTGCTTCTACACAGCTTCTGAACATTACAGGAACATCCTGCCTTTCTGTAAGTGTTATCTATCCCTCCATATCTGTTCTGTGAGCTATAAAGCTGAAAACAAACAAAGTGGGAAGCAAGGGAAAGGACATCACATCAGTACAGTACTAGCAGATTTCACAGAAGGGAGTTCCCTCCCCCTGCTTGTGAAAGAAATGCATCTAGCTATGCAGCTGAAACAAGGAATAGTATTGCTGAAAAAGACATTAGGGAAGTCTAAACAAAACTGTTCTTTCCCAGTTATGATTGTACAATGAACCACAGCCATTATGCAAACTTCTTTTTCAGGTAAGTTTTAAGTATCTGGAAGCTGCCCAGTCTTGTTTAGCTAAATGACTCTTTCCTGTTTTAGTCAATTAACATCTCTTCTTACAGGTTATACAAAAGGTATCTGTGTTTCACCTCTACAAATTGATGGATTAAAGTAAGATTTAATCTTCCCTAGTTTAAATTAGTTTCCAATTTTCTAATGTGTTTGCAGTAAATCACAGTGCAATTAAAATGCTTATTATAGTAATTTTCATGTGCTGGAATGCAGACATATATTATTTAGGAAGCATGACAACATTTGCGCTATTGATACATTTGTCAAAGTCTTATTAAGGGACTTCATTTTGTTACAATAGGCCATCAATATGTAATTATATAGATCCAACTGTTAGAACCCATCCTAAAAATGTAATACAAGTTATTCCAATATAGGTATTTTGTGGTCTTTTCTGCACTTTTGTGTTTTTATATTTTTTTATTTATTTTTTTGCAACTATGATTTTTAGCACATTTTTGCAGAACAAAATGCCAGCTCTTGATGTTAGCCAAAAGTCTATGGGAAAAATGAAATGCAGGACACTCAAGTGGCAAGTGGCATTTATTTCCATTTGGTGGGGTTTTTGTCTTTGCTATATTTTAAATAATGCAGAATGTTGAAGATATGGAATTTATTTAAGCCGTTTTTCCATCTCCTTATCGAGAAAAAAAAACAACTGAAATTTTTTTGAAAGCCCATTGGAAAGTATATGCATTCCATGTAATCTCACTTCCTATGTAGTATGGGAAGTACTGTATTTTTTTGCATTTTCAAAATGCCATTAAAAATGCAAGAAACATTGCACATGTTTTTGTGGTGTAATCCCAATTTAGTAAGTGTTGCACAATTGACAACGCAGTCCAGTGCACATCTTGCATGATGTATGCAGTCCTGGAACAGCCGTTCGAGGGTGTATATCTTTGTTCAAGATGTGAGCAAATTACCCGTTTGGAATCGCAAATTGAGTCTCTAAATAGGCAAGTTGCAACACTGAGAGGCATTGACAATTTGCAAAAGAGTTTGCTTCTCACCGAGCAAGCACTCTTTGGGGTAGATGAGGGGGAGGGTGACAGAGAGGAGGCTGAGGAAAGTGAGTTAGCTAGCTGGTAACAGTTAGAAAGCGGGGTAGAGGGAAGAGTGCCAGGGAGGCTAGCCCTGATCTGACACACCCCAACAAGTTTGCACGTTTGGCAGATGAGGGGGATGTCAGTCCAGGGACGGCACTGCAGCAGCCGGACACTTCCTCTGCCAGTCAGCTCCAGTAAGCAGGGGACCAGGAGAGCAGGGCAGGCCAGACAGGTGCTGGTAGTGGGAGACTCCATTATTAGGGGAACAGATAGGGAAATCTGTCACAAAGACCGTGATCGCCGAACAGTGTGCTGTCTTCCTGGCGCTAGAGTTCGACACATCGCGGATCGGGTTGACAGATTACTGGGAGGGGCTGGAGAAGATCCAGCGGTCATGGTCCATATCGGAACCAATGACAAAGTTAGGGGTAGGTGGAGAGTCCTTAAAAATGATTTCAGGGATTTAGGTCAAAAGCTTAGGGCAAGGACCTCAAAGGTAGTATTTTCCGAAATAGTACCTGTACCACGGGCCACACAAGAAAGGCAGCGGGAGATTAGGGAGATTAACAAGTGGCTCAAGAGCTGGTGTAGGAAGGAGGGGTTTGGGTTCCTGGAGAACTGGGCTGACTTCTCTATCGGCTACAGGCTCTATCGTACGGACGGGCTGCCCCTCAATGGGGAAGGGGCAGCTGTGTTGGGGAAGAAGATGGCTAGAAGGTTGGAGGAGTGTTTAAACTAGGGACTGGGGGGGAGGGAAATTACATTATAGGAGGAGAAGATAGTGCAGATAGAGACCGGGGGCAAGGTAGTGGGACTGGGGGAGGAATGGAAGGAGGGACTAGAACAGTTCAGAAGGAAAGGTGTAGGGTAAAAAATATACATAAACCTCTCAAATGTATGTATACTAATGCCAGAAGCCTGACAAATAAAACTGGGGAACTGGAATTAGTGATGTATGAGGAGGACTATGACATAGTGGGAATAACTGAGACATGGCTGGATGATAGCTATGACTGGGCAGTTAATGTACAAGGTTACAGTCTGTTTAGAAAGGATGGTCAAAACCGGAGAGGGGGAGGGGTCTGCCTTTATGTAAAGTCCTGTCTAAAGCCCACACTCCGTGAAGATATAAGTGAGGGACATGAACATATGGAGTCACTGTGGGTAGAGATACATGGAGCTAAAAACAATAATAAATTACTAATAGGAGTTTACTATAAACCACCTAATATACCATCCACAGAAAATCTACTACTAAATGAGATAGACAAGGCGGCAAATCATAATGAGGTGGTTATTATGGGGGACTTCAACTACCCAGATATACAGGGAGTGCAGAATTATTAGGCAAGTTGTATTTTTGAGGATTAATTTTATTATTGAACAACAACCATGTTCTCAATGAACCCAAAAAACTCATTAATATCAAAGCTGAATATTTTTGGAAGTAGTTTTTAGTTTGTTTTTAGTTTTAGCTATTTTAGGGGGATATCTGTGTGTGCAGGTGACTATTACTGTGCATAATTATTAGGCAACTTAACAAAAAACAAATATATACCCATTTCAATTATTTATTTTTACCAGTGAAACCAATATAACATCTCAACATTCACAAATATACATTTCTGACATTCAAAAACAAAACAAAAACAAATCAGTGACCAATATAGCCACCTTTCTTTGCAAGGACACTCAAAAGCCTGCCATCCATGGATTCTGTCAGTGTTTTGATCTGTTCACCATCAACATTGCGTGCAGCAGCAACCACAGCCTCCCAGACACTGTTCAGAGAGGTGTACTGTTTTCCCTCCTTGTAAATCTCACATTTGATGATGGACCACAGGTTCTCAATGGGGTTCAGATCAGGTGAACAAGGAGGCCATGTCATTAGATTTTCTTCTTTTATACCCTTTCTTGCCAGCCACGCTGTGGAGTACTTGGACGCGTGTGATGGAGCATTGTCCTGCATGAAAATCATGTTTTTCTTGAAGGATGCAGACTTCTTCCTGTACCACTGCTTGAAGAAGGTGTCTTCCAGAAACTGGCAGTAGGACTGGGAGTTGAGCTTGACTCCATCCTCAAACCAAAAAGGCCCCACAAGCTCATCTTTGATGATACCAGCCCAAACCAGTACTCCACCTCCACCTTGCTGGCGTCTGAGTCGGACTGGAGCTCTCTGCCCTTTACCAATCCAGCCACGGGCCCATCCATCTGGCCCATCAAGACTCACTCTCATTTCATCAGTCCATAAAACCTTAGAAAAATCAGTCTTGAGATATTTCTTGGCCCAGTCTTGACGTTTCAGCTTGTGTGTCTTGTTCAGTGGTGGTCGTCTTTCAGCTTTTCTTACCTTGGCCATGTCTCTGAGTATTGCACACCTTGTGCTTTTGGGCACTCCAGTGATGTTGCAGCTCTGAAATATGGCCAAACTGGTGGCAAGTGGCATCTTGGCAGCTGCACGCTTGACTTTTCTCAGTTCATGGGCAGTTATTTTGCGCCTTGGTTTTTCCACACGCTTCTTGCGACCCTGTTGACTATTTTGAATGAAACGCTTGATTGTTCGATGATCACGCTTCAGAAGCTTTGCAATTTTAAGAGTGCTGCATCCCTCTGCAAGATATCTCACTATTTTTGACTTTTCTGAGCCTGTCAAGTCCTTCTTTTGACCCATTTTGCCAAAGGAAAGGAAGTTGCCTAATAATTATACACACCTAATATAGGGTGTTGATGTCATTAGACCACACCCCTTCTCATTACAGAGATGCACATCACCTAATATGCTTAATTGGTAGTAGGCTTTCGAGCCTATACAGCTTGGAGTAAGACAACATGCATAAAGAGGATGATGTGGTCAAAATACTAATTTGCCTAATAATTCTGCACGCAGTGTAGACTGGGAAACTGAAACTTGTATATCTCATAAAGGAAACAGGTTCTTGGCAATAACCAAAGACAATTACCTCTCCCAACTGGTTCAGGACCCGACTAGAGGGACGGCCATACTGGACTTAGTATTAACCAATAGGCCTGACAGAACAACAGACGTGCAGGTTGGGGGACACCTGGGAAATAGTGACCATAAAGTAATAACCTTCCAATTATCATTCAAAAGAGCGTTTCTACAGGGAATAACAAAAATACCAAACTTCAAAAAAGCTAAATTTAGCCAACTAAGAGAGGCCATAGGCCTAACTAACTGGGACAAAATCCTTAAAAATAAAAATACAGCCACAAAATGGGATATCTTTAAAAGCATCCTAAAATCTCATTGTGAGAGGTACATACCGTATGGGAATAAAAGTTTAAGGAACAAAAAGAAACCAATGTGGACAAACAAAACTGTAAAGAAAGCAATAAATGACAAAAAGAAAGCATATAAAATACGAAAACAGGAGGGTAGCACGGAAGCACTGAAAAGCTATAAGGAAAAAAATAGAACATGTAAAAAACAAATAAAAGCGGCCAAACTAGAGACCGAGAGATTAATTGCCAAAGAGAGTAAAACTAACCCTAAAATGTTCTTCAATTATATAAATGTTAAAAATATAAATCTGAAGGTGTCGGCCCTTTAAAGAGTAATGAGGGGGGAGTCGCAGAGAGCGACGAGGAGAAAGCAAAGCTGTTAAATATTTTTTTCTCCAATGTATTCACTGAGGAAAATAAACTGTCAGATGAAATGCTGAATGTAAAAATAAATTCCCCATTAAAAGTGTTCTGTCTGACCCAGGAAGAAGTACAACAGCGACTTCAAAAGATTAAAAAAGACAAATCGCCAGGACCGGATGGCATACACCCCTGTATACTAAGGGAGTTAAGTAATGTCATAGCCAGACCCTTATTTCTGATATTTGCAGACTCTATACTGACAGGAATGTCCCACAGAATTGGCGCATAGCAAATGTGGTGCCAATATTCAAAAAGGGTCCAAAAACAGAGCCTGGAAAGTATAGGCCGGTAAGTTTAACATCTGTTGTGGGTAAACTGTTTGAAGGTTTTCTGAGAGATGCTATGTTAGAGCATCTCAACGGAAATAAGCAAATAACGCCATATCAGCATGGCTTCATGAGGGATCGGTCATGCCAAACTAATTTAATCAGTTTCTATGAGGAGGTAAGTTCTAGACTTGACAGTGGCGAATCAATGGATGTCGTATATCTGGACTTCTCCAAAGCATTTGACACTGTACCACATAAAAGGTTAGTATATAAAATGAGAATGCTCGGACTGGGAGAAAACGTCTGTATGTGGGTAAGTAACTGGCTGAGGGATAGAAAACAGAGGGTGGTTATTAGTGGTACACACTCAGATTGGGTCACTGTCACTAGTGGAGTACCTCAGGGGTCAGTATCGGGCCCTATTCTCTTCAATATATTTATTAATGATCTTGTAGAAGGCTTGCATAGTAAAATATCAATTTTCGCAGATGACACTAAACTGTGTAAAGTAATTAACACTGAAGAGGACAGTATACTACTACAGAGCGATCTGGATAGACTGGAGGCTTGGGCAGATAAGTGGCAGGTGAGGTTTAACACTGACAAATGTAAAGTTATGCACATGGGAAGGAATAATGCAAGTCACCCGTACATACTAAGTGGTAAAACACTCGGTAACACTGACATGGAAAAGGATCTAGGAATTTTAATAAACAGCAAACTAAGCTGCAAAAACCAGTGTCAGGCAGCTGCTGCCAAGGCCAATAAGATAATGGGTTGCATCAAAAGAGGCATAGATGCCCGTGATGAGAACATAGTCAGACCACACATGGAGTACTGTGTACAGTTCTGGGCTCCTGTGAACAAGGCAGAGGGTCCAGAGGAGGGCAACTAAAGTAATAACTGGAATAGGGTAACTACAGTACCCTGAAAGATTATCAAAATTAGGGTTATTCACTTTAGAAAAAAGACGACTAGGGGAGATCTAATTACTATGTATAAATATATCAGGGGTCCGTACAGAGATCTATCCCATCATCTATTTATCCCCAGGACTGTAACTGTGACAAGGGGACATCCTCTGCGTCTGGAGGAAAGAAGGTTTGTACACAAACATAGAAGAGGATTCTTTACGGTAAGAGCAGTGAGACTATGGAACTCTCTGCCTGAGGAGGGGGTGATGGTAAGTACAATAAAATAATTCAAGAGGGGCCTGGATGTATTTCTGGAGTGTAATAATATTACAGGCTATAGCTACTAGAGAGGGGTCGTTGATCCAGGGAGTTATTCTGATTGCCTGATTGGAGTCGGGAAGGAATTTTTTATTCCCCTAAAGTGAGGAAAATTGGCTTCTACCTCACAGGTTTTTTTTTTTTTTTTTTGCCTTCCTCTGGATCAACTTGCAGGATGACAGGTTGAACTGGATGGACAAATGTATTTTTTCGGCCTTATGTACTATGTTACTATGTTTTTTGAGGCTGCAAAAAAAAAAGTTTATGGGAGAAAAACGCTAAGCAATGAAGGAAAAAACCCAGACCCATAGCATGCTGTGATTTTAAAAAAATGCCATTGATCAAACAAAAAGCCTCAAAGGTGAAGAAAATTGCACAACAAATAATGCCTGATTGTCCTGTGTTTAACCCTTTCTACCCCGGGCCAGTTTTCATCTTTCTGCAAATGCCATTTTTTGCAAATCCTACATAAGTTTATGTGGTAATAACTTTGGAAGACTTTTATTTATCCAAGCCATTCTGAGACTGTTTTCTCGGGACACATTGTACTTCGTGATACTCAAAAATTTGATTCAATATATTTCACCTTTATTTATGAAAAAATCCCAAATTTAAAAAATATTTTAAAAAATTTGCAATTTTCAAAACTTTCATTTTTCTGCTTTCAAAACAGAAAGTGATACCTCATCAAATATTTTTTACTTAACATTCCCCATATGTCTACTTTATGTTGGTATCATTTTGTAAATGTCATTTTATTTTTTTTAGGATGTTAAAAGGCTTTGAATTTTAGAAGCAATTCTCTTAAGAAAATTTCCAAAACCCACTTTTTAAAGACCAGTTCAGGTCTGAAGTCACTTTGTGGGGCTTACATAGTGGAAACCCCCCATAAATAACCACATTATAGAAACTACACCCCTCAAGCTACTCAAAACTGATTTTACAAACTTTGTTAAGGCCTCTTTCACACAGGCGTCGCGGGTGAGGGCCGGATGCCATGCAGGTGCGTTCAAGGAAAATCGTGCATGTAGGCATGCAATTTCAGTCAGTTTTGACTGCGATTGCGTTCCGTTGTTCATTTTTTTCTGCACGAGTGCAATGCGTTTTGCACGCGTGTGAGAAAAAACTGAATGCGGTACCCCAACCCCAACCCGGAATTCTTTACTGAAGTTTGGGTTTGGGTTTGGTGTTCTGTAGATTTTATTATTTTCCATTATAACATGGTTATAACAGAAAATGATAGCATTCTTTAATACAGAATGCTAGGTATAATGTCAATTGAGGGTTAAAAAATAAGAAAAACATAATTCACCTCATCCACTTGATCACTCAGCCGGGATCCTCTTCTTTGTTCTTCTTGAAGGACCTGCAAAAGGACCTGTACTGACGTCATTGCGCTCACCACGACCTTTTACAAGATTCATCTGACAGGGTAGATCATGTGCTATTTTTATAGAGCAGGTTGTTACGGACGCAATTACAGTCAGGTCCATAAATATTGGGACATCGACACAATTCTAACATTTTTGGCTCTATACACCACCACAATAGATTTGAAATGAAACGAACAAGATGTGCTTTAACTGCAGACTGTCAGCTTTAATTTGAGGGTATTTACATCCAAATCAGGTGAATGGTGTAGGAATTACAACAGTTTGCATATGTGCCTCCCACTTGTTAAGACACCTAAAGTAATGGGACAATTAGCTTCTCAGCTGTTCCATGGCCAGGTGTATGTTATTCCCTCATTATCCCAATTACAATGAGCAGATAAAAGGTCCACAGCTCATTTCAAGTGTGCTATTTGCATTTGGAATCTGTTGCTGTCAACTCTCAAGATGAGATCCAAAGAGCTGTCACTATCAGTGAAGCAAGCCATCATTAGGCTGAAAAACAAAACAAACCCGTCGGAGACATAGCAAAAACATTAGGAGTGGCCAAAACAACTGTTTGGAACATTCTTAAAAAGAAGGAACGCACCGGTGAGCTCAGCAATACCAAAAGACCCGGAAGACCACGGAAAACAACTGTGGTGGATGACCGAAGAATTGTTTCCCTGGTGAAGAAAACACCCATCACAACAGTTGGCCAGATCAAGAACACTCTCCAGGAGGTAGGTGTATGTGTGTCAAAGTCAACAATCAAGAGAAGACTTCACCAGAGGGAATACAGTATTGGAGTATTGTGCGCAGTGGAGGCCATATCTCCAGAAGGATATAGATACTCTAGAGAGAGTTCAGAGAAGAGCTACTAAACTAGTACATGGATTGCAGGATAAAACTTACCAGGAAAGGTTAAAGGACCTTAATATGTATAGCTTGGAAGAAAGAAGAGACAGAGGGGATATGATAGAAACTTTTAAATACATAAAGGGAATCAACTCGGTAAAGGAAGAGAGTATATTTAAAAGAAGAAAAACTACCACAAGAGGACACAGTTTTAAATTAGAGGGGCAAAGGTTTAAAAGTAATATAAGGAAGTATTACTTTACTGAGAGAGTAGTGGATGCATGGAATAGCCTTCCTGCAGAAGTGGTAGCTGCAAATACAGTGAAGGGGTTTAAGCATGCATGGGATAGGCATAAGGCCATCCTTCATATAAGATAGGGCCGGGGGCTATCCATAGTATTCAGTATATTGGGCAGACTAGATGGGCCAAATGGTTCTTATCTGCCGACACATTCTATGTTTCTATGTTTCTATGTTACAGAGGGTTCACCACAAGATGCAAACCATTGGTGAGCCTCAAACACAGGAAGGCCAGATTAGAGTTTACCAAACGATATCTAAAAAAGCACATCTTGTTAGTTTCATTTCAAATCCATTGTGCCAAAAATGTTAGAATTGTGTCGATGTCCCAATATTTATGGACCTGACTGCATATCAAATATGTCTACTTTCTTTGTTTGTTTGTTTCCGTTTTACATAATAAAGCATTTTTGAAAAATAAATTATGTTTTTGTGTGCATTTTCTGAACGCCATATTTTTTTATTATTATGCCGATACTATTTTGGGGTACATATGATTTTTAATTGCTCTATATTATGTTTTTTGTGAGGCAAGGTAACCAAAAAATAGCTGTTTTGGCACCTTTTTTATTTTTTATTATTTACAACATTTATCTGAACGCCATATTTATTTATGTTTTTCTGCCGATCGTCTTGTGCAGGGGCTCGTTTTTTGCAGGAAGAGTTGACGTTTTTATTGGTGCCATTTTTGGGTACATATGATTTTTTGATCATTCATTATTACACTTTATGGGGCAAGGTGACCAAAAAATAATGGTAATTTTAGCACAGTTTTTATTTATTTATCTTTCAAGCGTTTAGGCTACTTTCACACCTGCGTTCAGGTGTCCGCTCGTGAGCTCCGTTTGAAGGGGCTCACGAGCGGCCCTGAACGCAGCCGTCCGGCCCTAATGCATTCTCAGTGGAGGCGGATCCACTGAGAATGCATCCGCCTGCCAGCGTTCAGCCTCCGCTCCGCTCAGTGAGCGGACACCTGAACGCTGCTTGCAGCGTTCGGGTGTCCGCCTGGCCGTGCGGAGGCGAGCGGATCCGTCCAGACTTATAATGGAAGTCAATGGGGACGGATCTGCTTGAAGATGACACCATATGGCTCAATCTTCAAGCGGATCCGTCCCCCATTGACTTTCAATGTAAAGTCTGAACGGATCCGCTAAGGCTACTTTCACACTTAGAAATTTTTCTAAGTTATAATGCAGACGGATCCGTTCTGAACGGATGCAAACGTCTGCATTATAGGAGCGGATCCGTCTGATGAAACATCAGACGGACCCGCTCCGAACGCTAGTGTGAAAGTAGCCTTACCTGAGTGGTTAGGTCATGTGATATTTTTATAGAGCAGATCTTTTCAGATGTGGAAATACCTAATATGTATACTTTTTCTTATTTATTTAAGTTTTACACAATAATAGCATTTTTTAAACCAAAAGAATAATGTTTTAGTGTATCCATAGTCTGAGAGCCATAGCTTTTTTATTTTTTTATTGTCTTAGGTAGGGTTTCCTTTTTTGCAGAATGCGGTGGTACTATTTTGGGGGGCATATACCTTTTTGATCACTTGGTGTTGCAATTTTTATGATGTAAGGTGTCAAAAAATTTCATTTTTTGGCACTGTTTTTATTTTTTTTATTTTTTACAGTGTTCATCTGAGAGGTTAGGGCATGTGGTATTTTTATAGAGCAGGTTGTTACGGACGTGGCAATACCTAATATGTCCCATTTTGTTTTCATTTATTTCACTTTAGCACAATAATAGCAGTTTTGAAGCAAAAAAAAAATCATATTTTAATCTCTCTAGTGTCTGAGAGTGATAGATTTTTAATTTTTGGACCAATTGTGTTAGGTAGGGTCTAATTTTTTGTGGGTTGAGGTGACGGTTTGATTTGTACTTTTTTGGAGGGCATACGCCTTTTTGATCACCTGGTGTCGCAATTTTTGTAATGTAAGGTGACAAAAATGGCTTTTTTTTATACTGTTTTTATTTTGTTTTTTACGGTGTTCACCTGAGGGGTTAGGGCATGTAATATTTTTGTAGAGCTGGTTGTTAAAGGGTTTCTGTCACCCCGCAAAACTCATTTTTTTTTTTTGGATAGTTAGATTCCTCATAGTGCGATATAGGAGAATATAATGCTCTTACTTACTTTCATGCGGCCGATTCTTTATAAAACGAACTTTTATAATATGTAAATGAGGGCTCTACCAGCAAGTAGGGCGTCTACTTGCTGGTAGCTGCTGCAGAAATCCGCCCCCTCGCCGTGTTGATTGACAGGGCCAGCCGTGATCTCCTCCTCTGGCCGGCCCTGTCAGTAATTCAAAAATCGCGCGCCTCGCGTCATTCGGCGCAGGTGCTCTGAGATGAGGAGGCTCGTATCCTCAGCACTCCCTCAGTGCGCCTGCGCCGATGACATCACCGAAAGAGAAGACGTCATCGGCGCAGGCGCACTGAGGGAGTGCTGAGGAGACGAGCCTCCTCATCCCAGAGCGCCTGCGCCGAATGACGCGAGGCGCGCGATTTTTGAATTACTGACAGGGCTGGCCGGAGGAGGAGATCCCGGCTGGCCCTGTCAATCAACACGGCGAGGGGGCGGATTGCTGCTGCGGCTACCAGCAAGTAGACGCCCTACTTGCTGGTAGAGCCCTCATTTACATATTATAAAAGTTTGTTTTATAAAGAATCGGCCGCATGAAAGTAAGTAAGAGCATTATATTCTCCTATATCGCACTATGAGGAATCTAACTATCCAAAAAAAAAATAATGAGTTTTGCGGGGTGACAGAAACCCTTTAAGGATGTGGAGATATCTAAAAGGTATACTTTTTTTTTATTTATTTCACTTTAACAGAAAAACAAAAACAAAAAAAATAATGTTTTAGTGTCTCATGTTCTGAGAGCTATAGTATTTTTATTTTATTTTTTGCGATTTTCTTATGTAAGGGCTAATTTTTTTGCGGGATGAGGTGATGGTTTTATTGGTATCATTTCGTGGGACATACACCTTTTTGATCGCTTGGTGTTGCATTTTTTGTGATGTAAGGTGACAAAAATGGCTTTTTTGACATAGTATTTATTTTTATTTTTTTATGGTGTTTATCGGACGGGGTGGATCATGTGTGTTTTTCTTTTTTTTTTGTTATATAAAATCAGGGGAAAAGGGTTGTTTTTCTTTTTTAACTTGAATAATTTTTTTTATTAAAAACTGTTTTTTACTTCTTTTTCTTAACTTTATTTCAAATTTTAACTTTTGAGGTCTGATCTTCTCTGCAATGCATTACAATACATCTGTATTGTAATGCCTTGCCTGTTAGTGTATTAGAGTAATACACTAAATGGTTGCCTAGGAGACCCAGCTTGAGGCTGGATCTCCTGGGCACCCATTGAAGGCAGGTCCCAATGCCGTGCAAGGCATTGAGCAGCCTGTGCATGGCATCGGGCTTCCTTGTCACCCATCGGGTCCCCGCCACAGCAGCGTGGGGACCCGATGGGCTCCCTCACGCGCAGCAAACCCCGCGGCATAGAAAGGGTTAATGCACCGGAATTTGTGTTTTCACCGATGCCAGCGCATACAGGTAACGGGAACAGCCGGTCCTCTGCAACTAATCGGGCGGACGTAGCTCCTGCACCGGCCCAATAAGTGGGCCGTAATAGTACGGCGCTGGGCGGCAAGTCAAGTACCGCTGCGCCGTACTATTATGGCGCTCCTTGGGAAGGGGTAAATATTTCCCATAGAAATATATGCAAAATCTAGAGCTAATGTTTTTTGTCTGAAAAAGTGGCAACAAACATACCATAAAACACAAACCATCAATGTTCAGTGGTTTACACAGACCCAGCGATTTTTGGATGGGCGATTGGTCCACATCATGGTCCAAGGTATTGCATGTTTACATGTTGTTTTTCCACTGACCCACAGTAAGTGGAAAACCACTGATGTGTGAATAAACACATTAAAATAAATGGATATATGTGCTGTCCATAGAGAACACGGACAGCACACTTCCACAATCTACTTACTTGTGAAAGAGGCCTAAGTTGATTTCGTTATTGTTATTCACAACATTTGTTTTGCAGCTATATATTATTATTATGCTATAGTGCAATATAAAATACACTACAGACACAATGGGGAAGACTTTCTAAGGCTGTGTGCCAGGACCAGGCTTGGACTGACATTCAGGCCTGTCATTTTAAAACAGGCCCACTTACTGTTTGGTGAAATACATTTATGCCCCTCAACCACTAATGACATATTTGGATGGACATTACATTCAGCACAACAAACATACAGCACTACATGCCTATTATATCCAGGTATATCTCCTCTAATTGAGATGTTTTCTTTCCTCATCTTCTCTTCTGGAAGCAGACTGCCATAATGATATTTTAAGCCACATCTCGTATCTGCAGAGTTTGCCACTTTTCCAAACCCACTACCCCACACCTTGGGTTCTTCAACATTGTTATTCTGCAGCTGCACCCACTGTGCTTACCAATGCCACCAAACACTATACTGTAGAAATAACATTACCATACAGACTGTTCCCTTACATACTTTTAGTGTTTCCAAAAGTCCCACCAATTATAATTCTCTCCCAGAGTGCCCTCATTACTAATAGTGCCCCCTACAGTGATAATGCTCCCTGAGAACACCCTCGTAACAAGTAGTTCCCTCAATACTGTGCCCAGTATTCAAATTGCACCCCCTCACAGTATCATCCTAAAGTGCACCCAGTAGTAATAAGGCCCCTAAAGTTACCCAGTAGTAATAAGACCCCCTAAAATGCTACCATTAGTAATAAGGTAGGTCTCTGTAGAGCTCACAGTAGTAATAAGTTCCCTCTATAGTGAATAGTTGTAATGTGCCCCTGAAGAGCCCCAGAAGTTATAATGCCCACTGTATTTCCCTTCGTAGATATAATGCCTACCATAGTGCCCCAGTAGTTATAATGTGCCCCTGTAGTGCCCCCAGTAGTTAAAATGCTCCAAAGTACTCATGCCCCCCTGTAGTGCCCCAAATAGTTAGTATCCCCTTGTAGAGTCCCCAGTAGTTATAATGCCCTATGTATTGCCCCGGTACTTGTCCCCCTATAGCACTCCCACTAGTAATAAGGTCCCTCTATAGTGCCCTCAGTATTTATATGCCTTGTATAATGCTCCAGTAGTTATAATGTGCCCCTAAAGTGCCTGCACTGCCTCATTTGCTTCAGGCCTAGTGTCCTGTGATTTATGAAAGTGAACGGAGGGGCCAGTAACCATTGGTTCACATGCCCTGCCACACTAGTTAACTGTATCAGCATTCTCAGGGCAGAGATACAGTTGTATCTGCATTGGTCACTACTTTTGGGGTCCTGGGCAAAACATCCTGGGCCCAAGTCTTTGTTGTACTAGTTAACTGTATCAGCATTCTCAGGACAGAGATACAGTTGTCTCTGCATTGGTCACTACTTTTGGGGTTTACGTTTGGGCCTAGCGATGCTTCAGGGGCAGGGGGCAGAATTGCCAGATGGGCAGTGCAGCCCTGGTGGGTGCACATACATTAGTTTTGTCTGCTCAGTTTTTTGCAGAACTGAACATGTGTATGTACACTTAGTGCATGGGTCTGGGGTCTATAGCATTGGACAGAAATGTAGCATGCCGCTTTTTTCTGTCAGATGGTATTTGACAGCTGTCATCAGAAGTGATGCACCGGACAAATACAAACAATTCCCAAAAAAACTATGGGATCATTTCAAGCTTCTTCTTCTTTCTGGTGCTTTTTGTACCATGCTGGAGGGAAACTGAGCCAAATTGCTGAATATACAGTGCCTTGAAAAATAATTCATACCCCTTGAACTTTTCCACATTTTCTCACGTTACACCCACAAACTTACATTTGTTTTATTGCGATTTTATGTAAATATGTGAAGGAACACACCAGACAGGTCAGCAACAAAGTTGTGTAGAAATGTAAAGCAGAGTTAGGTTATAAAAAATATCCCAAGCTCTGATCATCTCATGGAGCATTGTTCAATCCATCATCCGAAAATGGAAGGAGTATGGCACAACTGAAAACCTACCAAGACATGACCGCTCACCTAAAATGAGAACCCAGGCAAGAATAGCACTAATTAGAAAAGCACCCAAGAGGCCCATGGTCACTCTAGAGGAGCAGCAGAGATCCCCAGCTCAGGTGGGAGAATCTGTACACAGGACAACTATTAGTGGTGTACTCCACAAATCTTATGGAAGAGTGGCAAGAAGAAAGCCATTTTTGAATTCCATAAGAACTCCCATTTGCAGTTGGCCGCAAGCCATTTAGGTGACGCAGCAAACATGTGGAAAAAGTTGCTTTGGTTACATGAGACCAAAGTTAAACTTTTTTGCCTAAATGCAAAACGCTATGTGGGGCAGAAAACTATCACTGCATATCGCCCTGAACACACCATCCCAACTATGAAACATGGTAGTGGCAGCATCATGTTATGGGAATGTGCTTCTTCAGCAGAGAAACTGGTGGGAGTTGAGGATGCAAAACAGGGGACTGGAATGGAGGTTCACTTTCCAGCAGGACAACAACCATAAACATACAGCCAGAGCAAAAATTGAATGATTTACATCAAAGCATATTCATACATTAGAGTGGTCCATTTGAAGCCTAGACTTAAATCCCATTAAGATTCTGTGGCAAGGCTTGAACAGTGCTGTTGACAGACCCTCTCCATCCAATCTGAGTTTGACCTATTTTGAAAAGAAGAATGGGCAAAAATTTCAGCCTCTAGATGTGCAAATCTGGTAGAGACATACCCCGAAAGACTTGCAGCTGTAACTGCAGAGAAAGGTGGTCCTACAAAGTATTGACTCAGGGGGGCTGAATAAAAATGCATGCCATACTTTCCAGATTTTTATTTGTTAAAAATTTTGAAAACCATGTGTCAGTTTCTTTTCACTTCACACATTCTTGCAACTTTGTGTTGATCACATAAAATCAGAATAAAATACATTTATGTTTGTGGGTCTAACGTTAAAGAATGTGGAAAAGTTCAAGGGGTATGAATACTTTTTCAAGGCACTGTATACTACCAATACAGAAGGTGCTAGTATATACCACAGGTGGCCATTATATATACTATCAAAACGGAGGTGCCATTAGATATACTACCACTACAGAGGGAGCATTATACTACCATACTACCACTTAAGATGGGACATTATATATAATACAGCTAAAGAGGAGGCATGATCATACTGGAGAAACTACAGGAAGTGAGGAGAGCATTATATATACTACCACTAGAAGGGGAATTATATCATGGGGGTAGGTGCAAGCACTATACATGCTAACACTACAGGGGGAATTATGGGGGGCATTGTAATACAGGGGGCATTATACATATGGGCACTATGGGGGTGTGCACTTTATGTAGTGGAACTGCACAGGGCATGATTATACAGCATGCACTATTAGAGGTCATTATAACTACAGTGGGCACTGCAGCAGGGCTTTATAAATTAGGGATCATTAGGGCTACTACAAGAGGCAATGCATACTGGGTTTGCTATAAGGGCTTTGTTACTACTATAGGCTCTATAGATCAACCTTATTACTACTGGGGACTCTAAAGGGGAGCCTTATAGAGGGGCATTTTTACCGCTGGAGGCAATATGGGGGGGGGGGCTTTATTTCAACTTGGAGCCCTATGGGGACATAATTAATATTGGTGGCACAGTGGGAACATTATTATTGAGCACACTATGAGGGCATTTGGGGGTACAGTAGGGGGCACTATTACTATTGAGGGCAGTCTGAGAGCACTATCACTACTGTATGACACTGTATTTCTGCTGTATAGTATTTGGGGGAATTGGGAAGCACAGTGGGCACAGTATTGGGGGTTATTATAGGCATTATTATTGGGGACAATATAGAGGGCATAACTACTAATGTGTTTGATATTGGGGGTACTGTAGGAGGCACTATAACTAATGAGGGCACTCTAACGTTAATTACTATTAGTGGGACATCGGGGACTATTACTATGAGGGGACTATCTGTGTGGCACTTGTTTTCCTGCAGTATAGTATTTGGGGGCAGTAGGGAGCACAATGGGCACAGTATTGGGGGTAGCAGCAGGATGATGATGTTCGGACACCAGGAGGGGGAGGATGATCGGAAATCTAAGATGTCTGTGTGGTAAATTCTACAGAGACAAGACGTGACTGAAAGAAGTTATCAAGGCACTCTGATCTCCAAATGGAGAAAATGAGGAAAGATAACGTCTATATCTGGGGAGGCATCACTGGATGTAAGTGGTCTATAGTAGGGCTAGGAGGGGTTGGATTGAGAATTTGGCATGGGAGGCGGTGCCATTTCAATTTTCACCTCAGGCAGTAGAAAGGCTAGAATCGAGCATTTATATCTATACTGTCTATATTTTAGCCAGGATTAGTACATAAACTGCTGTATTTATATTTTTATACTGGATATTTTGTGCATTTTTGGTCAAGTTTAAAAAGTTATACTGCTTTTGACCTATACGTTTTTTGCACTACGTAGGAAATACTGTTTTACAATAAATTCTTGACTGTTAAATGTTTACTTATTTCGCAGACAAAGAATTTGATATATATCACCATAATTTCATATTAAATAACTCCTCCCCAAAACCACTGCTTGAGATCTACTAAATCAAAAGTGACAAACAAGGCTAAGAGTGAGCAGGGATATTTGATAAATGGATAGATACAAATCCTATTTAAGAAGCAGAAGTGGAACTTTGTTGATAATACTTACAGTTTGATAAATGAATCTAAAGTTAAGTATTTGGAAAATATAAAGGGGGAGATTTATTAGGAACTGCTTGTCCTGAACTGGCGTGAGATGTATCACAATTCTTAAGAGGCACATACTTCACAATAATTGTTGCACATTTTGGGCTGCCCATGCACCAGAATAGAAGCTGGAGTAGATTTCAGTGGTGGTATGCTCCAGTCATCTGGCACACATATAATTAAATTTGTCTGTCTGTGGAGATTCCACTGGAGACCTCTCCTGCTCACACCTTGCCCTCTTTTTGAGAAAGTAGCGATGATGTCAGAAAGGGGGAAAATTCACAGAAGCTTTGACACACTGTAACTTGCTACAAAATTTGCAACTTTTCTATGTCAGAAAACTGGTGTAGAAGCATACAAAGAACCTGTCAGCACGAAATGCAGTCAGAAGGAGCTGAGCAGATTGATATATATATTTTTGTGGGAAATTAACTGTAATTTATACATTTAAATCTCTGCTCTTTCTGAACCACTGTGCCAAGTAACCAGTTTGATGTTGGGCCAAACCCTCAGGGTGTTATTCTGGTGTTTCCCCAGAAGTCACCTTTCAACTCCCCATTTCTCAATCCCACTAAGAACCTGTGGTCTATCCTCAAAAAGCAGGGCCACAAACAAAAACACAGAACTTTTGATAAACTCCAAGCATTGATTAGACAAAAATGTGTTGTCATCAGTCAGGGCCAGAAGTTGATATCCAGCATACCATGGCGAATTACAGAAGTCTTGAAAAAGAATAGTCAGTATTGTAAATACTGAGTCTTTGCATAAACTTTATATATTTGTCAGTAAATGTTTAAGTATGAAATGCATATAATTGTACTTCAGTATACCATAGAAAATTCTAACAAAAAGATCTAAAAAGACTAAATTAGCAGACTTTGAAAACCAAAATTTGTGTCAGAACCAAAGCTTCTGGCCATGACTGTACTGTAAAGCTACTAGAGCTACTATATACCCAACACAGGTGTTTTACCAGAGAAATAACTATGTTTATTGGTTGGATCTGAGTCTGAGGCATTGTATGTTGAGTCTATGTTCAACTTACAATTGTCAAGGAAAGACCATTGTAAGTTGAATACATTGTATTCTTAGGTGATTGTATTTTGAGGGACCATTGTATATTATATCATGTAAGCTATAAAGAAGTTGAAAAATTATAACATGTTTAAGGTGATAAAATACATAGAAATCCTAGATATTGGTGTACATTTATTCACAAATATGGCCAATGCCTCCACTAAAGATGTTTTATAGCAGAAGTCTTGTATACTTGTTTTATAGCAGAAGTCTTGTATACTGCTCCCCAGCTGCAAAACTAGAGCAATAGACAACAATCAGATTAATCATAGAAAATTGATTTGTTTGTGAGCAATGGTATTTTCCTCCTGATATATTGTTTGCCATTTCATCGCTATGATTTACCCCAGTTTCAGTCAGCAATTTAATTAATAGTCTAGCAGAATTCATGGGGCAACAGCCTGCAAATTTTGAAGTAGTTAATATTCTGAAAAGCTTGTTAGGTTATCAGTCTGACAGGTAAGTAAACATCTATCTGTCTTTGGGACCTGTCAATTTTTTTTTTGCTGAATAGGCATTCTTGCATGTTGATTAGCTCAATAAATATTGCTTTCAAAGCGTTACATTAACGCTGAATGTAACACTTTCCTTATCTCTATGGGCCTCTGTTCTGCTGTTATGGGTTCCAGCAATGTAAATGCAAGAGGGGCTGCTGCAAAATTAATCATTTGAGGATTAAAGTTGCCAAGTTGTAGCTCATTACAAAGGAATGTTTAGTAAGTTATGTACCACTGTTGTGAAGATAGCATTTAAATGCATTGATAGGTGGCTTGCATTTGCAGAACATAAATATATAATCATCTCAACCAGTTCAGAAATAAAAAAGGGGACAGAATAGAACCTGGGAATAAAATAAAAAATGAACAAAATGTCTGCTACTTAAAATGTTGCAGCCTTGTGTTAAAAAAACAATCATCACTCAACAGCTGATAATGAGAAATGTTTATGCAAATGAAAAACTAAAATTTCACATGGATATAAGTCTTCAGATCGTCTGCTATGGCACTTGAAATTAAAGTTTTTAAATTGAAGTTTTTACACCTTGATTGGAATGCAACTGTGGTAAATGCTGTTGAGTTGACATGATTTGGAAAGACACACGCCTATCTATATAAGGTCTAACAGCTGACAATGCACATCAGAGCAAAAACCAAGCCATGAGGAGGAAAACAGCTTGTAGAGCTCACAGACAGGATTGTGTAGAGGCACAGATCTGGAGAAGGGTACACACATTTCTGCTGCACTGTAAGTTCCCAAGGGCACAGTGGACTACATAATTCTTAAATGAAAGACGTTTGAAAGGACCAGGGCTCTTCCACCAAACTAAGGGAAGAAGGGCCTTGATAACAGAGGTGACCCAGAACCCAATGGTCACTCTGGCTAAACTGCAAAGTTATTGTGTGCAGATGGGAGAAACTTCCAGAAGGTCAACCATCACTGCAGCACTACCCAAATCTAGACTTTATGGCAGAGTATCTGACTGTAGCCTTTCCTCATAAACATAAAAGCCACCTGAAGTTTACAAAGAAGCACCTAAAGGACTGTGATAAACAATATTCCCTGGTCTGATGACACCAACATTACGCTTTTTGGTCTTAATTCTAAGTGAAATTTCTAAAATAAATCAGGGATAGAGATGTCGCGAACATAAAATTTTCCGTTCGCGAATGGCAAACGCGAATTTCCGCAAATGTTCGCGAACGGGCGAACCGCCATAGACTTCAATAGGCAGGCGAATTTTAAAACCCACAGGGACTCTATCTGGCCACAATAGTGATGGAAAAGTTGTTTCAAGGGGACTAACACCTGGACTGTGGCATGCCGGAGGGGGATCCATGGGAAAACTCCCATGGAAAATTATGTAGTTGACGCAGAGTCGGGTCTTAATCCATAAAGGGCATAAATCACCTAACATTCCTAAATTGTTTGGAATAACGTGCTTTAAAGCATCCAGTGTGTGTATACGATCAGGTATGATGTAGTATCGATCAGGTAGGGTAAGGGTTACGCCCGCTTCACAGTGACAGACCAAACTCCCCGTTTAACGCACCGCAAACAACCGCAAACAGTCCATTTGCACAACCGCAAACTCCCCATTTGCACAAGGTTGGATACCAAGCTAGCCATGTCCCGTTCCTTGTCCTCACTGACGTCATTGAAGGTCTCTTCCTCCACCCAGCGACGTACAACACCAAGGGTCCCCGAAAGGTGACAACAAGCCCCCTGGGACGCCTGCTGTGGTTGGTCTTCCACCTCCTCAAAGCCACCTTCCTCCTCAGACTCCTCTCTCTGCGTTGCTGCAGGTCCAGCAATCGACGACGACAAGGCTGCTTCTGGTGGTGATGGTGACCACAACTCTTCCTCTTCATGCTCATCTACGGCCTGACCCAGCACTCTTCGCAGGGCACGCTCCAGAAAAAACGCATATGGGAGGAGGTCGATGATGTTGCCTTGGGTTTGACTGACCAGGTTTGTCACCTCCGCAAAAGAACGCATGAGCCTACAGCCATTGTGCATGAGCGATCAGTAACGCGGCCAAAAAATACCCAGCTCCGCAGAGGCTGTCCTCTTTTTTTTAATAAAAAAAATCTGTTCTTACCAGTTTAATCTCTGTTTTGTCCCCTATCAGGGGCCGGTGTATGGAATAGATTTTAGGAACCGGGAGATGGAAAAAGATGGTTGGTCGGTCCTCTTACTTCCAATTTGGGGCACTGCTCTTGCGCCGTGCAATGTGCTGTGCCACCCTATATGAGTGGTGTGTTAAGTAGTACTATTCCTATCAGTTTAATCCCTGTTACGTCCCCTATCAGGGGCCGGTGTATGGAATAGATTATAGGAACCGGGAGATGGAAAAAGATGGTTGGTCGGTCCTCTTACTTCCAATTTGGGGCACTGCGCTTGCGCCGTGCAATGTACTGTGCCACCCTATATGAGTGGTGTGTTAAGTAGTACTATTCCTATCAGTTTAATCCCTGTTACGTCCCCTATCAGGGGCCGGTGTATGGAATAAATTTTAGGAACCGGGAGATGGAAAAAGATGGTTGGTCGGTCCTCTTACTTCCAATTTGGGGCACTGCTCGTGCGCCGTGCAATGTACTGTGCCACCCTATATGAGTGGTGTGTTAAGTAATACTATTCTTATCAGTTTAATCCCTGTTACGTCCCCTATCAGGCGACGTGTATCGAATAGATTTTAGACAACCGCAAAGAGTTGTCAATAGTTGACACACTCATGACATAAATTTTATTCCTCTATGCGTCAATCTTGGTGTAGTGATGACTGTGCTCGTGCGCACGTTTGGGAGATTGCAGGCGATGGCAGTTTTTTAAAGCCTATGCTGAGGTAGTTCAGTGACAGTTAAGTGACCCATAAAACAATGATTCTGCAGTGTGGGCCCATTGTTGGCCTAGTAGGCTTTAATGATCACCTTAGATGATCACAAAGAAAATTAATGTTTTTTCTATGAAAAATTATCCAGCCGATCGCTTTTGGTCTGTTCACAATGAAGCAATGACCTTATCATCTGTGCCAACATTGCCAACACACTCATAGAGGTGATTGCTTCATTGTCATATGCAAGCCCCTTCACCACAACAAGGTAACGATCAAGAAGGGGAATTGCCACATGTATGTGCCTTTTTTTTGTTTTTGCAGCCACAATGCAGCACCAGAGGCCAGAAAAATTAGGCATGTACACATGCCTGAAAAATTAGGTAGAAAAATGTATGTTTTCCAGGCAGAAGTGCACTAAAACATTGCGGCTTGAACCCTAGTTGGTGGCGGAGAAGTCACGCAAGTCATCCGGCATGCAGAGATGAAATACAGCAGCGTGTGGACCATATTTAGCCCAAGGCATCTCATCAGGCCTTTTTTAGTCAAATGCATCCCCCACTGTCAGTCCCTTCGGGATCCATGCCTCATTCATCTTAATAAAGGTGAGGTAATCTAGACTTTTTTGACCTAGGCGACTTCTCTTCTCAGTGACAATACCTCCTGCTGCGCTGAAGGTCCTTTCTGACAGGACACTTAAAGCGGGGCAGGCCAGAAGTTCTATTGCAAATTGGGATAGCTCAGGCCACAGATCAAGCCTGCACACCCAGTAGTCAAGGGGTTCATCGCTCCTCAGAGTGTCGATATCTACAGTTAAGGCGAGGTAGTCTGCTACCTGTCGGTCGAGTCGTTTTCTGAGGGTGGACCCCGAAGGGCTGTGGCGATGCGTAGGACTTAAAAAGCTTTGCATGTCCTCCATCAACAACACATCTGTAAAGCGTTCTGTCCTTGCCGGCGTGGTCGTGGTAGGAGGAGGATTACTTTAACCTCTTCCACTGTTAGATTCCCGTTGTGCTGTGACATCACCCTTATACGCTGTGTAAAGACTTTTTAACTTGTTTTGGAACTGCTGCATCCTTTCCGACTTCCGGTAAATCGATAACATTTCAGCCACTTTCTGCTTATACCGGGAGTCTAGAAGCGTGGCCACCCAGTACAGGTCGTTCTCCTTCAGCCTTTTTATACGAGGGTCCCTCAACAGGCATGACAGCATGAAAGACCCCATTTGCACAAGGTTGGATGCCGAGCTACTCATGTCCCGTTCCTCGTCCTCACTCACCTCATTGGAGGTCTGTTCTTCCCCCCAGCCACGTACAACACCATGGGTACCAGATAGGTGACAACGAGCACCCTGGGATGCCTGCTGTGGTTGGTCTTCCTCCTCCTCAAAGCCACATTCCTCCTCTGACTCCTCTTCCTCAGACTCCTCTTCCAGCGTTGCCGCAGGTCCAGCAAGTGATGATGATAATTCTGTTTCTGGTGGTGATGGTGACCACAACTCTTCCTCTTCCTCTTCACGCTCATCTACGGCCTGATCCAGCACTCTTCGCAGGGCACGCTCCAGGAAGAAAACAAATGGGATGATGTCGCTGATGGTGCCTTCGGTGCGACTGACTAGGTTTGTCATCTCCTCAAAAGGACGCATGAGCCTACAGGCATTGCGCATAAGTGTCCAGTAACGTGGCAAAAAAATACCCAGCTCCGCAGAGGCTGTCCTAGCACCCCGGTCATACAAATACTCATTGACGGCTTTTTCTTGTTGGAGCAGGCGGTCGAACATTAGGAGTGTTGAATTCCAACGTGTCGGGCTGTCGCAAATCAAGCGCTTCACTGGCATGTGTAGGAACACCTGAAATGGCCACACACCTTCCTAGCCTGCTTGAGGACGTCCTGTAAGCCTGGGTACTTATGCACAAAGTACGATCATATTCAACATATGTGCCATGCACGTGTCAACTTGCCCAAATTCAATGCCGCCAACAAATTGCTTCCATTGTCACACACCACTTTGCTGATCTCCAGTTGGTGCGGGGTCAGCCACTGATCCACCTGTGCGTTCAGGGCGGACAGGAGTGCTGGTCCAGTGTGACACTCTGCTTTCAGGCAAGTCAATCCCAAAACGGCGTGACACTGTGTGCCAGACATGCCATGACTTCCTTTTCCACAATAGAGTACAGGTTGGGGTTTGCCTTTTGTGAAAAGAAATTTCGGCCGGGTACCTTCCACTGCGGTGTCCGAATAGCTACAAATTTTTTGAAGGCCTCAGACTCCACCAGCTTGTATGGTAAAAGCTGGCGGTCTAAGAGTTACGACAAGCCAGCTGTCAGATGCCGGGCAAGGGGGTGACTCTGTGACATTGGCTTCTTACGCTCAAACATTTCCTTGACAGACACCTGACTGTGGGCAGATGAGCAGGAACTGCTGAAGGTGAGAGGCGGAGTGGCGGGTGGTTGAGAGGGGGCAAGGAGGACAGCAGTGGTTGACGTGGCTGAAGATGCTGGACCAGGAGGAGGATGGTGGCTTTGAGTTTGTGTGCTGCTTGTACTCATCATGTGTTAATCCCATAGGCGTTTGTGATGTGAGATCATGTGCCTTCGCAAAGCAGTTGTACCTAGGTGGGTGTTGGACTTCCCACGACTCAGTTTCTTTTGGCACAGGTTGCAAATGGCATCGCTGTTATCAGAGGCAGACACACAAAAAAAAAAGCCACACTGCTGAGCTTTGCAATGACGGCATTCTGGTGGTGGCAACAGCATGCGTTGATTGGCGTGCTGTCTGGCTGACCCCGGGTGCCGATACATGCTGTCTGACTGTGCCACTAGCTCCTTGCGACGACCTCCCCCTGCTTCCAACTCGTCTCCTCCTCCTCTCTGTCTCCCCATCTGAACTTTCCCCCTGTTCTTCTTCTCTTCGAGCGGGCACCCACGTGACATCCACGGACACATCGTCATCATTAACCGCTTCACTTGTATTTGACAACTCAGCAAAGGAAGCAGCAGCGGGTACAACATCATCATCATCACACCGTACGTCCATGTGTGTAATGCTGCCTGACTGAGACATATCCCTGTTATCTACATCCTCTGGCAATAATGGTTGCGCATCACTCATTTCTTCCAACTGATGTGTAAATAACTCCTCTGACAGATCAAGTGAAGCAGCTGTGGTGCTAGTGTTGGTGGTGGAGGCGTGTGGGCGAGTGGTAACTTGAGAGGTGCCCGAAGCTGAGCTGGAGGAGGATGGTGCGTCAAGGTTCCGAGCGGAAGCTGTAGAAGATTGGGTGTCCTGTGTAAGCCAGTCAACTATGTCCTCAGAATTTTTCGAGTTCAGAGTACATGGCCTCTGAACACTGGGCATTATTCTAGGGCCTAGGGCCAAAGGAAATCACAGCACCACGACCACGACGGCCCCTGCGGGGTGGCCTGCCTCTGCCTGTCATTTTTTATTTTATTTGTGGTACTATGCGTGCAAGGTACTGTGCTTCCCTATATGAGTGGTGGGCAGTGGGCACAGTACAGTCTGTGGGCCTGATACACACTGGCAGGCAACTGCAATTATATTACAGAGAAAATATGAAATGACTTTTTTATCTGCAAGGTGCTGTGCCCCCCTATATGAGTGGTGGGCAGTGGGCACAGTACAGTCTGTTGGCCTGACACTCACTGGCAGGCAACTGCAATTATATTACAGAGGAAAAATTTTATGACTTTTTTATCTGCACGGTGCTGTGCCACCCTATATGAGTGGTGGGCAGTGGGCACAGTACAGTCTGTGGGCCTGACACTCACTGGCAGGCAACTGCAATTATATTACAGAGTAAAAATTAAATGACTTTTTTATCTGCAAGGTCCTGTGCCACCCTATATGAGTGGTGGGCAGTGGGCACAGTACAGTCTGTGGGCCTGACACTCACTGGCAGGCAACTGCAATTATATTACAGAGGGAAAATTAAATGACTTTTTTTTATCTGCAAGGTGCTGTGCCACCCTATATGAGTGGTGGGCAGTGGGCACAGTACAGTCTATGGGCCTGACACTCACTGGCAGGCAACTGCAATTACACTGCTCAAAAATAAAGGGAACACTTAAACAACACAATGTAACTCCAAGTCAATCACACTTCTGTGAAATCAAACTGTCCGCTTAGGAAGCAACACTGAGTGACAATCAATTTCACATGCTGTTGTGCAAATGGGATAGACAACAGGTGGAAATTATAGGCAATTAGCAAGACACCCCCAATAAAGGAGTGGTTCTGCAGGTGGTGACCACAGACCACTTCTCAGTTCCTATGCTTCCTGCCTGATGTTTTGGTCACTTTTGAATGCTGACGGTGCTTTCACTCTAGTGGTAGCATGAGACGGAGTCTACAACCCACACAAGTGGCTCAGGTAGTGCAGCTTATCCAGGATGGCACATCAATGCGAGCTGTGGCAAGAAGGTTTGCTGTGTCTGTCAGCGTAGTGTCCAGAGCATGGAAGCGCTACCAGGAGACAGGCCAGTACATCAGGAGACGTGGAGGAGGCCGTAGGAGGGCAACTACCCAGAAGCAGGACCGCTACCTCCGCCTTTATGCAAGGAGGAACAGGAGGAGCACTGCCAGAGCCCTGCAAAATGACCTCCAGCAGGCCACAAATGTGCATGTGTCTGCTCAAACGGTCAGAAACAGACATCCCGAGGGTGATATGAGGGCCCGATGTCCACAGGTGGGGGTTGTGCTTACAGGACGTTTGGCATTTGCCAGAGAACGCCAAGATTGGCAAATTCGCCACTGGCCCCCTGTGCTCCTCGCAGATGAAAGCAGGTTCACACTGAGCACATGTGACAGACGTGACAGAGTCTGGAGACACCGTGGAGAACGTTCTGCTGCCTGCAACATCCTCCAGTTTGGCATTTGGTCAGTATTGGGCACTGGTTTGGCATTGGGTCAGTATTGGTGTGGTGTGGCATTTCTTTGGAGGGCCGCACAACCCTCCATGTGCTCGCCAGAGGTAGCCTGACTGCCATTAGGTACTGAGATGAGATCCTCAGACCCCTTGTGAGACCATATGCTGGTGCGGTTGGCCCTGGGTTCCTCCTAATGCAAGACAATGCTAGACCTCATGTGGCTGGAGTGTGTCAGCAGTTCTTGCAAGACGAAGGCATTGATGCTATGGACTGGCCCAGGGCCGGCCTTTGGGGTGTGCGGGCTGTGCGGCCGCACAGGGCGCCATAGTAACAGGGGCGCTGGGCGGCCGACAGCTCGCAATGTAATATGCGGCAGGCGAGGCTGAACTTGTGTTCTCCCTCGGGGCGCCCCCTCCATCTAGCCCTCCCCTGTCTGACCTGATTCGTTCCTCCTCCCCTGTGCCTGACCTGCCTGCTGCCCCCGCCGCTGCCAATAAGAAGAGACAGGAGGAGGAGGGGAGGGGCTGTGGCCACTGCGCCACCAATGAAGATAACTGACCTGAAATACAAATACAGGAGGCGGGTGCCGGAATCAAATAGCCGGCACCCGACCTCTGTGACAGGGAGCTGCGATCAGCGGCAGTTGAGTTAACCCTTCAGGTGCGGTACCTGAGGGGTTAACTGCCGCTGATCGCAGCTCCCTGTCACAGAGGTCGGGTGTCGGCTATTTGATTCCGGCACCCGCCTCCTGTATTTGTATAAGAAACGTTGGTGGCACAGTGCGCCCCCCCCCCCCAACACCCCAGTATAAGAAACGGTGGCACAGTGCGGCCCCCCCCCCCCCAACACCCAAGTATAAGAAACGGTGGCACAGTGCGGCCCCCCCCCAACACCCCAGTATAAGAAACGGTGGCACAGTGCGGCCCCCCCCCCCAACACCCCAGTATAAGAAACATTGGTGGCACAGTGGGAAGTGCCAGTGAGGGTTAAAAAATAATAAAAAAAAATTAACTCACCTCCTCCAGTTGATCGCATAGCTGCCGGTCTCCTGTTTTCTTCAGGACCTGTGGTGACGTCACTGAGCTCATCACATGACCCATTACCATGGTGATGGATCATGTGATGAGCACAGTGATGTCACCACAGGTCCTTTTACAGGTCATGAAGAAAGAACAGAAGACGATCAATTGGAGGAGGTGAGTTAATTATTTTTTAACCCTCATTGGCACTGCCCACTGCGCCACCAATGTTTATTATATTGAGGGGGGGCGCACTGCGCCACCAATGTTTATTATATTGGGGGGGGCGCACTGCGCCACCAATGTTTATTATACTGGGGTGTTGGGGGGGGCGCACTGCGCCACCAATGTTTATTATACTGGGGTGTTGGGGGGGCGCACTGCGCCACCAATGTTTATTATACTGGGGTGTTGGGGGGGGCGCACTGCGCCACCAATGTTTATTATACTGGGGTGTTGGGGGGGCGCACTGCGCCACCAATGTTTATTATACTGGGGTGTTGGGGGGGGCGCACTGCGCCACCAATGTTTATTATACTGGGGTGTTGGGGGGGGCGCACTGCACCACCAATGTTTATTATATTGGGGTGTTGGGGGGGCGCACTGCGCCACCAATGTTTATTATACTGGGGTGTTGGGGGGGGCGCACTGCGCCACCAATGTTTATTATACTGGGGTGTTGGGGGGGCGCACTGCGCCACCAATGTTTATTATACTGGGGTGTTGGGGGGGGCGCACTGCGCCACCAATGTTTATTATACTGGGGTGTTGGGGGGGGCGCACTGCACCACCAATGTTTATTATATTGGGGTGTTGGGGGGGCGCACTGCACCACCAATGTTTATTATATTGGGGGGGCGCACTGCGCCAATGTTTATTATATTGGGGGGGGCGCACTGCGCACAACGATGGGTTAGGGAAATTTCACAGCAGAGTGCGCATGCGCTGGGAGCCTCGCCGGCGGTTAGGGTAGGGAAAAATTATGGGCCAGTGCACAGGTGCGGTGATCGGATGGATGTTCTCAGCTGGACACCGGCCGACACTGCGCATGCGCTGGGAGCCTCACCAGCGGTTAGGGTAGGGAAAAAGCACTGGCCCGTACGTAATTTTTCCCTTCCCTAACCGCTGGTGAGGCTCCTGGCGCATGCGCACTCTGCTGTGAAACTTCCCTAACCTGTCGTTGTGCGCCTGCGCGGCGCTGCACACCTCCTCACGTCATGTCCGGTGCGACTGGAAGTGACGAGGGTAGGGAAATCTCACGAAGTAGGGAAGTATAACATTACACCGGCCTTTGGGGTGTGTGGGCTGGTAACTACTTGGTTGGATAGTCAGCCAGCCTATGCCATGATGCCAGCAACAAGCAGTGTTTTTTTTTTTTTTTTTTTTTTTTTTTTTGGGGGGGGCGCCACAAGGTTAGCTCGCACAGGGCGCCTGAACACCTAAGGCCGGCCCTGGACTGGCCCGCCCGTTCCCCAGACCTGAATCCAATTGAGCACATCTGGGACATCATGTCTCGCTCTATCCACCAACGTCACGTTGCACCACAGACTGTCCAGGAGTTGGCAGATGCTTTAGTCCAGGTCTGGGAGGAGATCCCTCAGGAGACCATCCGCCACCTCATCAGGAGCATGCACAGGCGTTGTAGGGAGGTCATACAGGCACGTGGAGGCCACACACACTACTGAGCCTCATTTTTACTTGTTTTAAGGACATTACATCAAAGTTGGATCAGCCTGTAGTGTGTTTTTCCACTTTAATTTTGAGTGTGACTCCAAATCCAGACCTCCATGGGTTGAAAAATTTGATTTCCATTTTTTTTTATTTTTGTAAAGAACAAAGTATTTCAGAAGAATATTTAATTAATTCAGATCTAGGATGTGTTATTTTTGTGTTCCCTTTATTTTTTTGAGCAGTGTATTAAAGGGTAAAAATGAAATGACTTTTTTATCTGCAAGGTACTGTGCCACCCGATATGAGTGGTGTGCACACAGTACAGTCTGTGGGCTTGTGGCCTCTCACATACGGGCAGGCAACCTCAATATATATATAGGAAAAATATAAATAAAAGCAGACTGATGTACCAACCCTAAAAAGGGCTTTTTGGGGTGCTGTCAGGACGCTGTCCTTACAGCAGATGAGTCTTTGAGGACTGGAGTGGACACAGAACACTGGCCTAGCTAACACTTTCCCTATTAATTCAGCAGCAGCAGCACTCTCCCTGCTCTAACTAACACTGCAGCTTCAGAATGAATCTAAGATGGATGCTGTACTTGCTTTTTGATAGGAGGTTGGAGGGTCTGGCACGGAGGGTATGCTAATTGGCTGGAATGTGTCTGCTGACTGTGAGGTACAGGGTCAAAGTTTGTTCAAAGCGAAGTTCGCCGGCGAATAGTTCGTCACATCTCTAATCAGGGATTGCTCATCACCTGCTGAATACTACCCCTTCAATAAAGCATAGTGATGGCAGCATCATGTTGTGGGATTAATTTTCAGCAGCTGGAACAGGGAGACTGGTCAGGGTTGAGAGAAAGCTGAATAAAATAAAAACACATTGGTATTCTTAATGAAAAGCTGATCCAGAGTGCTCTGGAACTAAGACTGGGCCAAAGCTTCACCTTCCAACAAGTCAATAATCCTAGGTAAAGACCACATAGGAGTGACCTAGGGGCAACTCTGTAAATGTCCTTAAGAGGCCCTGCCAGAGCACTGACTTGACCCCACTTGAAGATCTCTGGAGCAGCGGTCCCTAACCGCCGGGCCATGGCCCAGGACCGGGCCCTGGAAGATGGTTTGCCGGGCCGCGGCGATCAGGGCAGTCTTTAACGCTGTACTAATACAGAAGGACCAGGAAGCGGTGAAGGATCTGTACTCACCACTTCCTGGTCCTCGGCTCGGCTATCGGCTGTGCAGGGCTGCGCACAGCGTGAGGTCTCTCTGTGACCTCACACTGTGCGCCGCTATACACAGCCAGCCGACAGCAGAATGAAGAATGAAGAGGATCGCGATGGTGACCAGGAGCAGGAGAGGTAAGTGTTTTTTTTTGTTTTTTTTTATTTGCACTGGGGGCTGATGGCTGACCTGGGGGACATGGGGCAGACATGAGGGGCTAATGGGGGGCTTATGGCTGACATGAGGGGCTAATGGGGGCTTATGGCTGACATGAGGGGCTAATGGGGGGCTTATGGCTGACATGAGGGGCTAATGGGGGGCTTATGGCTGACATGAGGGGCTAATGGGGGGCTTATGGCTGACATGAGGGGCTAATGGGGGCTTATGGCTGACATTGGGTAGTTAATGGGGGGTTTATGGCTGACATTGGGGGGCTTATGGCTGACATTGGGGGATTTATGGCTGACATTGGGGAGGTTTATGGCTGACATTGAGGAGGTTTATGGCTGACATTGGGGAGGTTTATGGCTGACATTGGGGGGTTTATGGCTGACATTGGGGGGTTTATGGCTGACATTGGGGGCTGATAGATGGCTAAAGGTTTGGAGGTTGATCTGAGCCATTGGGGGTCTGATCTGAGGTCTGATTAACATTGGGGGTCTGATTGCTGGTCTGACCTGAGGTGTAATGAAAAATATTTTTTTCTTATTGTTCTTCTCTAAAACTAGGTGCATCTTATAGGGCGAAAAATACGGTACAGTGCAGCAGAGACCAGTACAGCAGAGACCAGTGCAGCAGAGACCATAGTCAGTTTATATAGTCGTTATATAGTGTTATATATTTTAATATGCACCTTGTGTTTTGTTATGCGCGTGAATCAGTACATGAGGTAGTGGTCACTGTAATTGTCTGAAGTATTATACATGAGTGAGCAATGAGTAAAAACAGGGCATGGAGGGGTGGGGGGGGTAAATGATGAAAAGTGGAGGACCTCCTCTTACCACTCCATTCCAGTCTGTATGGATCCATGCAGAGCTGCTTGTGAACTTCTAATACTTGCTGTTAGGGGTTGAAGGACCTGTGATGATGTCATCACAGGTCCTGGCAGATATACTTTTGAAACCTAGGAACTACACCATTTTTGGTGCAGTTCCTTTGCTAGATTCTGCAGGACCTGTGATGTTGAAGATGATGTCATCACAGGTCCTGGCAGATGCACTGTTTTAACCTGGGAACTACACTTTACACTGTGTAGTTCCCTTACAGGACCTCTGATGACATCATCAAAGGTCCTTTAGCTTTAGAAAGATAAACAGGAGCAATTAGGGGGCGGGGCCTCTCCTCCACTTCGGGCCCCTCTTTCTCACAGGCCCCATAGCAGCTGCGTGGTCTGCCTATATTTTCTTGCATGAAACTCGTCCTTGGTGAAAAAAAGGTTGGGGACCACTGCTCTGGAGAGACCTGAAAATGAATGTTCACTGACGGTCCACATCCAACCTAGAGAAGATCTGAAGAGAAGAATGGCATAAAATTCCCAAGTTCAGGCAAACCTTGAGGCAGCATACCCAAGAAAACTGAAGGCTGTAATCGCTGCCAAAGGTGTTTCAACAAAGTATTGAGTGAAGGGTCTGAATACCTATGTCAATGCAATAGTTTAGTTTTTCCTTTTCAATAAATTAGTAAAGATTTCGAACATTCTGTTTTCAAATTTGGGATCATTCATCAAACTGGTGTAAAGTAGAACTCGCTTAGTTGCCCATAGCAACCAATCAGATTCCACGTTTCATTTTTCACAGCTCCATTGGAAAATGAAAGGAGGAATCTGATTGGTTGCTATGGGCAACTAAGTAAGTTCTACTTTACACCAGTTTGATAAATGATCCCATTTGTCATTATGGGGTACTGAGTGTAGAATAATGTAGCAAATTATTGTTATTTTTTATTTTAGCTCAACATAACAAACTGAAAAAAAAAAGTGGAAGGATCTGAAGACTTTCAGAATTCGATGTATTTACTACCAGACAATATGCAAGTAGATAACTGGATCTTTTGAGGAAACTTTTCTATACAAATAGGATGTCACCTTGTAGGTGATACATACAGCTATGCTGGCTTTAACAAATAAATTAATGATAATCCAGGTCCTAAAGGCCCTTATACCCAGGTCCTAAAGGCCCTTTTGGCCTGATTATTGGTAACAAAAGTTTATTATTATTATTGAGAACAATAATAGGCCAGCCAACTTTTATGGACATAATTCCCTAATTTGTGTACAATTGCAATCCATCTTTGGTAGATCCATTTATGGTGTAGGGAGGAGTAGTAGCTTTCACATTCTGTCTTATCTTAAATCCCCAGGGAGTGGGAGGTTTAGGGAGGACTAAGCTCTACCATACTGTTTTTCTCAGATTTTTTATTGGCATTTTTACAGAAATACAAAGCAGTAGGTAAGTCTTAAAGTGGACATAGATCATTGACATATCCATACCCTTTCTGTGGCTAATAGGGGTTCTTTGGGATTTACCCATTGATGATCTATCCTTAGAACAGGTCATCAATATAAAATCAACAGAGGTACGACTCCTGGGCTCCACGTCGATCAGCTGTACGAAGAGGCCATGTGACATCACTAGAGAGGAGCGAATTGAAGTTGACAATTCAGTTCGCACCGAATTTCCTCACGCTTCGTGGTAACGAATCACATTTTTTCCTAAAATAGCTGCTGCACGTGTGAGGACTTGGAGCAAGGAACTCTGGGAAGGTGGGATCACCCATAATGCCATGCATGCAGCCAATCAGTAGCCAGCCAGCCCTTTGATGTCACAGCCCTATAAATACCCTCAGCCATCTTGGATTCTGCCATTTTCCAGTGTACTTAGTGCAGGGAGTGATGTCAGCAGGTGCTAGGGACAGTGCTAAAAAAAACTTCATTGTGCAAAAAAAATTATTTACAAGTCAAGGGAAAAATTATTCAAGGTGTAGGGAAAGGATAGGGAGGAATCCTTCCGCAGCATTGAACAATCCTATTACACCTTGCTGCACTGACTGGGCACCCAAATTGCCATTATAAAGCTCTGCAATTCCAGTAAACCGTTCTTGTTATTGGGGTTTTACAGCCATTAACAGGGTTTATTACAAGGAAATATTTCTACATCTTTTTTGCCATTCAGCGGTGCAGTTATATGTTTTAAAGCAGTTTTTTGGCTTGTATTAGAGGAAAAAAGGGCTTATTAGCCGCTGTGTGGTGAAGTGAGAAAATTACAGCCCTTTTTGGTGTGTATTAGTGGCAAAAAATATATATTATTTGCCTTCAGCGGTGCAGTTATATGCTCTAAAGCCCTTTTTGTCGTGCATTAGTGGCAAAAGTAAAATTTATTTGCAGTTCAGCGTTGCAGTTATATGTTCTAAAGCCCTTTTTGTCGTGCATTAGTGGCAAAAGTAAAATATATTTGCCGTTCAGCGTTGCAGTTATATGTTCTAAAGCCTTTTGGGGCATGTATAAGTGGAAAAAGAAAAATATATTTGCCGTTCAGTGGTGCAGTTATATGTTCTAAAGCCTTTTTTGGTGTGTATTAGTGGCAAAAGAAAAATGTATTTGCCATTCAGCGGTGCAGTTATATGTTCTAAAGCCTTTTGTGGCGTGTATTAGTGGCGAAAGAAAAATATATTTGCCATTTTTATTTATTTATTTGATTTAACAGTATGTCAGACAGAGAAGTGCCAGGCCCTGCACAGGGGAGTGGCAGAGGCCAAAATGTTTCTGGTGCAAGTAGAGGTCGCAGCAGAGTAAGGCCCCTTTCACACGAGTATTCCGCGCGGATGCGATGCGTGATTTGAACGCATTGCACCCGCACTGAATCATGACCCATTCATTTCTATGGGGCTGTGCACAAGAGCGGTGATTTTGACGCATCACTTGTGCGTTGCGTTAAAATCGCAGCATGTTCTATATTCTGCGTTTTTCACGCAACGCAGGCCCCATAGAACTGAATGGGGTTGCGTGAAAATCGCAAGCATCCACAAGCAAGTGCGGATGCCGTGCGATTTTCACGCACGGTTGCTAGGTGACGATCGGGATGGGGACACGATCATTATTATTTCCCCTTATAACATGGTTTTAAGGGAAAATAATAGCATTCTGAATACCAAATGCATAGTAAAATAGGGCTGGAGGGGTAAAAAAAAAAATTAACTCACCTTAATCCACTTAACAGGTATATTAGACGCTGTTTTGATAACAGCGTCTAATATACCTGCTACCTGGTCCTCTGGTGGTCCCCTTTGTTTGGATCGACCACCAGAGGACACAGGCAGCTCAGTAATATGTTGCACCAAGCACCACTACACTACACCACACCCCCCCTGTCACTTATTAACCCCTTATTCACCCTTGATCACCCCTGATCACACCATATAGACTCCCTGATCACCCCCCTGTCATTGATTACCCCCCTGTCATTGATCACCCCCCTGTAAAGCTCCATTCAGATGTCCGCATGATTTTTACGGATCCACTGATAGATGGATCGGATCCGCAAAACGCATACGGACGTCTGAATGGAGCCTTACAGGGGCGTGATCAATGACTGTGGTGATCACCCCATATAGACTCCCTGATCACCCCCCTGTCATTGATTACCCCCCTGTCATTGATCACACCCCTGTAAAGCTCCATTCAGATGTCCGCATGATTTTTACGGATCCACTGATAGATGGATCGGATCCGCAAAACGCATACGGATGTCTGAATGGAGCCTTACAGGGGCGTGATCAATGACTGTGGTGATCACCCCATATAGACTCCCTGATCACCCCCCTGTCATTGATTACCCCCCTGTCATTGATCACACCCCTGTAAAGCTCCATTCAGATGTCCGCATGATTTTTACGGATCCACTGATAGATGGATCGGATCCGCAAAACGCATACGGACGTCTGAATGGAGCCTTACAGGGGCGTGATCAATGACTGTGGTGATCACCCCATATAGACTCCCTGATCACCCCCCTGTCATTGATTACCCCCCTGTCATTGATCACCCCCCTGTCAGGCTGCATTCAGATGTCCGTATGATTTTTACGGATCCACTGATACATGGATCGGATCCGCAAAACACATACGGACATCTGAATGGAGCCTTACAGGGGGGTGATCACCCCATATAGACTCCCTGATCACCCCCCTGTCATTGATCACCCCCCTGTCATTGATTACCCCCCTGTCATTGATCACCCCCCTGTAAGGCTGCATTCAGATGTCCGTATGATTTTTATGGATCCACTGATACATGGATCGGATCCGCAAAACACATACGGACATCTGAATGGAGCCTTATAGGGGGGTGATCAATGACAGGGGGGTGATCACCCCATATAGACTCCCTGATCATCCCCCTGTCATTGATCACCCCCCTGTAAGGCTCCATTCAGACATTTTTTTGGCCCAAGTTAGCGGAAATTATTTATTTTTTTCTTACAAAGTCTCATATTCCACTAACTTGTGTCAAAAAATAAAATCTCACATGAACTCACCATACCCCTCACGGAATCCAAATGCGTAAATTTTTTTAGACTTTTAGATTCCAGACTTCTTCTCACGCTTTAGGGCCCCTAGAATGCCAGGGCAGTATAAATACCCCACATGTGACCCCATTTTGGAAAGAAGACACCCCAAGGTATTCCGTGAGGGGCATAGTGAGTTCATGAAAGATTGACATTTTTGTCCCAAGTTAGCGGAAAGGGAGACTTTGTGAGAAAAAAAATAAAAATATCAATTTCCGCTAACTTGTGCCAAAAAAAAAAATTTAGATGAACTCGCCATGCCCCTCATTGAATACCTTGGGGTGTCTTCTTTCCAAAATGGGGTCACATGTGGGGTATTTATACTGCCCTGGCATTCTAGGGGCCCTAAAGCGTGAGAAGAAGTCTGGGATCCAAATGTCTAAAAATGCCCTCATAAAATGAATGTGGGCCCCTTTGCGCATCTAGGCTGCAAAAAAGTGTCACACATGTGGTATTGCCATACTCAGGAGAAGTTGGGCAATGTGTTTTGGGGTGTCATTTTACATATACCCATGCTGGGTGAGATAAATATCTTGGTCAAATGCCAACTTTGTATAAAAAATGGGAAAAGTTGTCTTTTGCCGAGATATTTCTCTCACCCAGCATGAGTATATGTAAAAAGACACCCCAAAACACATTGCCCAACTTCTCCTGAATACGGCGATACCACATGTGTGACACTTTTTTGCAGCCTAGGTGGGCAAAGGGGCCCACATTCCAAAGAGCACCTTTCGGATTTCACAGGTCATTTACCTACTTACCACACATTAGGGCCCCTGGAAAATGCCAGGGCAGTATAACTACCCCACAAGTGACCCCATTTTGGAAAGAAGACACCCCAAGGTATTCCGTGAGGGGCATGGCGAGTTCCTAGAATTTTATATTTTTTGTCACAAGTTAGCGGAAAATGATGATTTTTATTTCTTTTTTCCTTACAAAGTCTCATATTCCACTAACTTGTGACAAAAAATAAAAACTTCCATGAACTCACTATGCCCATCACGAAATACCTTGGGGTGTCTTCTTTCCAAAATGGGGTCACTTGTGGGGTAGTTATACTGCCCTGGCATTTTAGGGGCCGAATGCTTGAGAAGTGGTTTGAAATCAAAATCTGTAAAAAATGGCCGGTGAAATCCGAAAGGTGCTCTTTGGAATGTGGGCCCCTTTGCCCACCTAGGCTGCAAAAAAGTGTCACACATGTGGTATCGCTGTACTCAGGAGAAGTTGGGCAATGTGTTTTGGGGTGTCATTTTACATATACCCATGCTGGGTGAGAGAAATATCTTGGCAAAAGACAACTTTTCCCATTTTTTTTATACAAAGTTGGCATTTGACCAAGATATTTATCTCACCCAGCATGGGTATATGTAAAATGACACCCCAAAACACATTGCCCAACTTCTCTTGAGTACGGAGATACCACATGTGTGACACTTTTTTGCAGCCTAGGTGGGCAAAGTGGCCCACATTCCAAAGAGCACCTTTCAGATTTCACCGGCCATTTTTTACAGATTTTGATTTCAAACTACTTACCACACATTTGGGCCCCTAGAATGCCAGGGCAGTATAACTACCCCACAAGTGACCCCATTTTGGAAAGAAGACACCCCAAGGTATTCGCTGATGGGCATAGTGAGTTCATAGAAGTTTTTATTTTTTGTCACAAGTTAGTGGAATATGAGACTTTGTAAGAAAAAAAAAAAAATCATAATTTTCCGCTGACTTGTGACAAAAAATAAAAAGTTCTATGAACTCACTATGCCCATCAGCGAATACCTTAGGGTGTCTACTTTCCGAAATGGGGTCATTTGTGGGGTGTTTGTACTGTCTGGCCATTGTAGAACCTCAGGAAACATGACAGGTGCTCAGAAAGTCAGAGCTGCTTCAAAAAGCGGAAATTCACATTTTTGTACCATAGTTTGTAAACGCTATAACTTTTACCCAAACCATTTTTTTTTACCCAAACATTTTTTTTTATCAAAGACATGTAGAACAATAAATTTAGAGCAAAATTTATATATAGATGGTTTTTTTTGCAAAATTTTACAACTGAAAGTGAAAAATGTCATTTTTTTGCAAAAAAATTGTTAAATTTGAATCAATAACAAAAAAAGTAAAAATGTCAGCAGCAATGAAATACCACCAAATGAAAGCTCTATTAGTGAGAAGAAAAGGAGGTAAAATTCATTTGGGTGGTAAGTTGCATGACCGAGCAATAAATGGTGAAAGTAGGGTAGGTCAGAAGTGTAAAAAGTGGCCTGGTCTTTAAGGGTGTTTAAGCTATAGGGGCTGAGGTGGTTAACTGTGAGCAATAGGACCTTTGATGATGTCACTACGCTCATCACATGATCCATCACCATGTGATGAACGCAGTGATGTCATCAAAGGTCCTATTGCTCAAAGTTAAAGACAAAAGAAATGCCGACTGCGCGAACAAGTGGATTAAGGTGAGTTACATTTATTTATTTTTTTAACCCCTCCAGCCCTATTGTACTATGCATTCTGTATTCAGAATGCTATTATTTTCCTAAATAACCATGTTATAAGGGGAATAATACAATCTACACTACAACTAACCCAAACCTGAACTTCTGTAAAGAAGTTTGGGTCTGGGTACCACAGTCGGTTTTTTATAATGCGCGTGCAAAACGCATTGCAACCGCGTGATAAAAACTGAACATCGGAACGCAATCGCAGTCTAAACTGACTGCAATTGCGTTCCTTCTCGCGCGGGTTTGCCGCAATGCACCGGGACGCATCCGGACCTAATCCGGACACGCCCATGTGAAAGAGGCCTAAGGGGACGTGGCAGCAGGGGTCGCTTCAAGAGGCCTGAGCTCGCAGTGTCAGCTAGATGTCGTGTCTTGACCAGCAACCCAGCGGTTCTTGAATGGTTGACTCGATCTTCGAGTTTGTCGCAAGTGACATCAGACACCCCCAGCCAAGAGTCAGTGGGTTTTTCAGACAAATCCCTTAGTTGGCATGGCCCGGGAGCAGGCCCTGTGCCCTCACCTGTCCTCAAACTGCCTCTGTCCTTTTCTGTTCCCTCAGCCAGAGAAGTATTGTATGCTGTATGCTCAGCTCCACTATACAGTGAGGACGAACTACTAGAAGACAGTCAGCAGCTACTGCCCAGCCAGGATCTGGAGGAGACATCCTCTGCTTCCTCCGATAGGTGGGCAAGTAGTGATGAGGAGAGTGGCGTGGGAGCTGGTGGGTCCTGACCCAGAGACGGTTGAGGAGGACATCAGTGATGTGCAGACAGTACTCGATGATGATGATGATGTAGCTGATCGCACTTAGAAGCCGGGTGACAAAGGGGCTTCATCATCATCAGGAGAAGAGGGTGGCAGCTTGCCCGTGAGGCAGCAGCGGAGCTATCAAGTAGCTAGCATGGCCGGGAGTCAGCACGGTGGCAGCAGTGGGAGGTCGGGAGCCATACGTGCCAGGGGTAGACCACCCGCTTTGCAGGAGCTTACCTGCCCGGTAGGGGTGCACAGGTTCATGGAGGCAGCAGTGGTAGCAGTCAGTCAGTGCGTAGTGTTGGAGGTGAAATCATCTACTCGGCGGTGTGGCAGTTTTTTGTTGACCTGTGTCAACATATGCAGTGTCACCATAAAGTGGCCTGGGAGAACCATGTTTCCGATGTGGTGCAACCGCTGCATCACCCAGTGGCACGCAGCCAATTTCAGGCAGTCAAAGCTCCACGCTACGGCCGTCCCAGTGCCACAGGCTGTGTCTGCACGCTATGTACCAGAATGTGCAGCACTCTCTGTTTTTTTGTGTTCCGACTAGCTTCAAAAGTGCTCCTGAAGATTTGATTGCATAGCTAATAGCATTCTACAAATGCTTTGAGCAAGGGGGCTTACCCTGCAGAGTTAGGCTCCATTCACACGTCCGTGGTGTGTTGCGGACCCCCAAATTGCGGATCCGCAACACACCCGCCCGGCACCCCTATAGAAATGCCTATTCTTGTCCGCAAGCTGCGGACAAGAATAGGACATGTTCTATCTTTTGCGGAGCTGCGGACCTGAAGATCGGGGCCGCGCTCCGCAAATGCGGATGCTGACAGCACACTGTGTGCTGTCCGCATCCATTACGTCCCCATAGAAAATAAATGGGTCCAAACCCGTTCCGCAAAATTGCGGAAGTGTGAATGGAACCTTAGGGGGAAGCCTTAATTATAGAAGCGAGGCATATTTGTAGCCAATAACACCAGTCTGTATACAAAGGGCAGCAGACTTAGGCCTCTTTCACACTACCGTATGGCTATTTCTGTGTTTTGCGGTCCATTTTTCACGGATCAGTCTTTTTGTTTCCGTTGTGTTTCCGTTTCCGTTCCGTTTTTCCGTATGGCATATACAGTATACAGTAATTACATAGAATAAATTGGGCTGGGCACAACATTTTCAATAGATGGTTCCGCAAAAATGGAACAGATACGGAAGACATACGGATGCATTTCCGTATGTGTTCCGTTTTTTTTTGCGAACCCATTGACTTGAATGGAGCCACGGAACGTGATTTGCAGGCAATAATAGGACATATTCTAACTTTAAACGGAACGGAAAAACTAAAATACGGAAACGGAATGCATACGGAGTACATTCCTTTTTTTGCGGAACCATTGAAATGAATGGTTCCGTATACGGACCGTATACGAAGCGCAAAAAACGGCCCGCAAAACGGAAAAAAAAAACGGTAGCGTGAAAGAGGCCTTAGAGAGATACATTGTATCTGGGTGACTTGTTGTATGCTGGGGAAATTTAGGTGGGGGAGCGCTTACTGCTACATTTCTACCCCCCTAACCTCCGGTTACCTAATTGCTCCCTAGTATATATACAGTCCTAGGTTTTGGTCTGAGTGGTTGACAATGAACTCACACCTAAGTGATTACGCTTCCTAGGATGGTTTATATATTTTTATTTACACATCGAGTTGAATATATCCAATATTTGAATAAAAGTTATACTTTAGCGACAGCACTTCAATAGTTAAAAGTCAAGGCTCCACCACCTCAGCCGAAGGGAGCTGTCTGTCCTTCCCATCATCTGCTGGTCCTGATGCTCCTGCTCCTTGCCCTCCTACTCCTCATCAGTCATTCAATCAGCAATCGATCACTGAAGTGATTGCCAAGAGACAGTATGCGTGTACTCATCCAACGGCGCAGAAGCTGAACGTGCTCTTGGCCAAGTTGCTGGTGCTGCAATCCCTCCCTTTCCAAGTGGTGACCTGATGGCTTGTGCCAAGCCGAGGTGGAGAGTCCAAAGCCGTAATTCTTTTTCCAAAAAGGCTGTACCAGCCCTGCACACACATATAGAACAGAAGGTGGGCCAGTCCTTGAGCCTGTCGGTGTCTACCAAAGTGCATGGCAGTGCCGACGCGTGGAGCTGTAACTATACAATACATGTCCTTTACAGCCCACTGAGTGAATGATGCCGCTTCCGCCTCCAAATTCTTACGCCGTTGGTTCTGCGATAATGTCCGCCTCTGCCTCCTCATCCTCCATCGTGTCCTCAGCCTCCACTGCAGGGACAATTCACAGTGCCCCTCCAGTATACCACATGTGCAGGGCACAGCGGTGTCACGCTGTTCTGCACCTCGTTTGCCTGGGCGAACTGAGTCACACAGGGGAGGAACTGCTCTGTGTCCTTCATCAAGAAATCGAAACCCGGCTTTCTGCGTGACAACTCAGAATCGGAACGATGGTGACCGACAATGGGAAGAACATGGTGTCGGTGCTTTGTCAAGGAGGGTTGAGCCATGCGCCCTGCATGGCACATGTGTTCAATCTGGCTGTCAAACATTTCTTGAAATCTTCCACTCATCTGCAAGACATCCTAAAACTTTGGAAACTTTGCATGCACTTCAGCCACTCGTACACTGCAAAGCACACCCTCCTTGAGCTACAGTGGCAGAACAGCATCCCCCAACATAGGCTGATATGCGACGTTTCCACCCGTTGGAATTCCACCCTCCATATGTTGGACCGACTATATAAACAGAGAAAGGCCATAAACGATTTCTTGATAATCCAAGCGGACAGGAGTACTCCCCTATGTAACTTTGATGTTATCCAGTGGCAGCTCATACGTGACACCTGCCGTTTGCTCAGGCCCTTTGAGGAGGCCACGTTATTTGTCAGTCGCCAGGACTACAGGATGAACAATGTCATTCCACTGTTTCAAGTCCTGGAACAGATGCTGGTAAATCTGGCTGGTCAGGGAACTGGAGACGTGGCGCCTAGATCTCACGGCCAGATGAGCCCTGTGGATGCTGAAGTGGAGGAGAAGGAGGAGGAGGACATTGGAGTACGAGCAATGTGTAGCGAAATGGGTGGTTTATCTACACAGGTGACAGGAGGAAGAGCCGAAGCAGCCAGAGGAGCTACAGGGCAATGAGGAAGATGAGGCAGATGACCCAGACACACCGTGGCAGTATGCAGTGGAGATGGAGGCAGGGAGTTCCTCCGAGTCACTTGCACAAATGGCCCGATGCATGCTTACTTGCTTGCGTAGTGACAGCTGAATCGTCACCATTCGGGGAGGGATGACTTCTGGCTCTCCACCTTGTTGGACCCTCGCTACCGGTCCAGAATGGGGGCCTTTTTTACACCTGCTGAGAGGGAGGACAAACTGAACTACTATAGAGACATCCTATGTAGTTAGTTGGCCACTTCCTATCTGCGCCATCACATCCCCCAGAGTAAGGCATTCTAGCCGAAATGCACATCGGGTTACGTGGCTCTCCTGAGGTTGACACTACTGGTTTATGGGTATGTTACTTCATGGGGTGTGAGGTTTTTGTATAAGCGGTTGGTGCTTGCGTATGTTACATGTTTCTAGCACACTTGGCCATTTGCTACATGTAATAGCGGAATTGCTCTTTGCATTTACTTTTTGCGATCCCTTTCTTATAGAATTTGTGTTCACTAGCAGTGGACACGGCCATTTAAGTGACTAACCTCTATGTATGTATACATTTCTATTGACGGCCTGATTTCAGGAGATTGATGGTTACTCTTTCCATGCTCATAGAGATATGCACTTGCACTTTGATATGATTTGGGTGTGACTTCTGTATACATTCTGTACCCAGTGTGTACTCCAGCCAACTTGGTCTTCTTTTATTGTCCTCCACCTATATGCATATTGAGTTATGTCCCCTCAGGTGTAGTCCACTTTTTATCCGATGTACCACATTTAATATCTTATGGTAATTATTGAATAAAGTATATTTATATTTTGTTATAAAAACCCGTGTAGTCTCAGTTTAAATTTGGTTTGTGTATATTTATGTACACTGAGTGGGTATGTCATTTTAGTTTTTTTTTACATAGGATCATCATTTGTGCATGTAGATCTATGTGTATTTTGTGACCGATATTGTTTAACCTATCTGCGCCATCGTCCATCCTCTCGCAGGTCTGACCGGGAAAGGGGGGGGGGGGGATCTGCCCTTACGTTGCACTACCATGGCTGCTGGGGAGGGGTGGGGTGGCAGGAGCAGTACCAGCTCCATCAGCAGCAGCCTGAGTCTAAAGTCGCTGATGAGCAGCATTCTTCATTCGCATAGTGAAGAAACTACTCACCAGCAGCTACACATAGAGTAGGACCTGAACCAGCAGGTGGTGGCATACTTGGACAGCACCCTGCCACCCCACATTGAAGATCCGCTGGACTACTGGGCAGCAAAACTGGATTTGTGGCCGCAACTGGCAGAGTTTTTGCCCTAGAAAAGCTGTCCTGCCCGGCCAGTAGTGTGGCATCAGAGCGGGTAATTAGTGCGGCGGGACCATAATTACCCCAAGAAGAACTCGCCTCTCCACCCAAAATGTGGTGAGACTGACCTTTGTCAAGATGAATCAGGCGTGGATCAGCCAGGATTTCCATCCACCAATGCCTGATGTATCAGACTAGATCATCCATGGTGCCACACCAACACTTTGACAAAAGAGACTGGTTTCTTTTGGCTACCTGTCTCAGCTACTATTCTGATGCTGCCACCCGCCTGATGCCACACTTCTGATGCCAAGTTCTCCTTTTTTCATCCACCATCTTCAGCTGGTACTGGTATTGCCACCCAACTCCACACTATGTCACTTTGCCACTCTGCGGTCTCCTGATGCTGCTGCCACCTCCACACTATGTCACCTTGCCACTCTGTGGCCTCCTGATGCTGCTGCCACCTCCACACTATGCCACCTTGCCACTCTGTGATCTCCTGATATTGCTGCCACCTCCACACTATGCCACCTTGCCACTCTGCGGTCTCCTGTTGCTGCTGCCACCTCCACACGATGTCACCTTTAGTGATGAGCGGCAGGGGCAATATACGAATTCGCGATATTTCACGAATATTTGGGTGAATATTCGTCACATATTTTATTATTTTCTTCATTGCGGAAATGCAGGCGAGGGTTACTGTTGCTACATTTTTCAAACTGCTAGAAGTTTGCTGAGACTGGAGAAAATAGTTGGCACGGAAGAACATTACAATAGCTTTATATGCAGATGGAATGCTCTAATATATTCGCGATTGCGCAAATCGGCAATTAATGATGCGCATATTTTAGCGCAATATGTGCAACTTCACCTTTTAGCAGGTCTGACTACATATTACTTATTGGTGCACTAAGTATTGTTGTGAACTTGTGACATTACAGCACTATGTCTGTAGCATGTATGTATGGACATCAGAACCTATCAGCTACACTATATCACAATCTAACCTACACTGACTATCTCCCACTAACTATCTGTATTATACAGTATATATAAGCTAACTAACTAACTAACTAACTAATGTAATTAAATAATAAAGCACAGAGCACAGCAATGACACTGCTGTCTCTCTCAGAACTCCTAAAAATACAGAAATTGGCTGCTGGGGAGTTTCTTTTATAGTAAGGGGTAGGCAACTTTCCTATTGGTTGCTAGGGATGTTGCTAAGCTCAGACAAAGACATTGCAGCCTTCTCATTGGCCCACAAGCAAGAAGGGAGGTTACTGATGGAAAAAAAAATCTAGAATATTCGCGAATGCGAATATATAGCACTATATTCTAAATCTTCGTGAATTCTCGAATGGCGATATTCGCAATTAAAATTTGCAATTCGAATATTCGCGCCCAACACTAGTCACCTTGCCTCTCTGTGGTCTCCTGATGCTGCTTCCACCTCCAAACTATGTCACCTTGCCACTCTGGCCTCCTCATGCTGCCACCACCTCCACATTATGTCACCTTGCCACTCTGTGGTCTCCTGATGCTGCTGTCACCTCCACACTATGTCACCTTGCCACTCTGTGGTCTCCTCATGCTGCCACCTCCACACTATGCCACCTTGCCACTCTGCGGTCTCCTGATGCTGCTGCCACATCCACACGATGTCACCTTTAGTGATGAGCGGCAGGGGCAATATACGAATTCACGATATTTCACGAATATTTGGGTGAATATTGATTGTCTCAGACAAAGACATTGCAGCCTTCTCATTGGCCCACAAGCAAGAAGGGAGGTTACTGATGAAAAAAAAATCTAGAATATTCGCGAATGCGAATATATAGCACTATATTCTAAATCTTCGTGAATTCTCGAAGTGGCGATAATCGCAATTAAAATTCGCAATTCGAATATTCGCGCGCAACACTAGTCACCTTGCCTCTCTGTGGTCTCCTGATGCTGCTTCCACCTCCAAACTATGTCACCTTGCCACTCTGGCCTCCTCATGCTGCTGCCACCTCCACATTATGTCACCTTGCCACTCTGTGGTCTCCTGATGCTGCTGTCACCTCCACACTATGTCACCTTGCCACTCTGTGGTCTCCTCATGCTGCCGCCATCTCCACACTATGTTACTTTGCCACTCTGTGGTTTTCTCATGCTGCTGCCACCTCCACACTATGTCACCTTGCCACTCTGTGGCATCCTGAGGCTGCTGCCACCTCCACACTGTCATTGTGCCACTCTGTGGCCTCCTCCTGATGCTGCTGCCGCCACCTCCACACTATGTCACCTTGCCACTCTGTGGCCTCCTGATGCTGCTGCCACCTCCACACTGTCATTGTGCCACTCTGTGGCCTCCTCATGCTGCTTCCACCTCATTACTATGTCATAGGGCCACTCTGTGGATTTCTCATGCTGTTCACACCCTCCTCACTTCATGACTGGGCCACTATTTTGCCTTTCGGCCTGACTGACATCATCATATATTTGACCCTTTTTCTGATCTGTCAGAAGGAGGAAAAATGAGATGCACAATGGATCCTGTCTGTGTAGCAGCTGTAAGGCCTGTATGGTCCCATTAGAATTGGCTTGTGATTTGGTAGCCAAAAGCAGGAGTGGGAACAAAACACAGAAGACATGCAAATATTCAATTTATGTGTCACCTCTGTTTTGGATCTACTCCTGTTTTTTTTGGCATTAGCAATACTGATGGATTCGTATTTTAGGGGTTATTGTTCTGACGGATCAGAGGAAGGGCAAAATAATCAGTGATGTCAACACACACTTACTGCTGACATTCTCTTCACTCTGTAGGCGGACTCTATTTGTATAAGCGTTTAATAGAACAGGTTCTTTAGACATCTATGTGGAATCAGCTGACGACGGTGTAAAAGGAGTGCGCTTCTTTTGACGCTAACATCGACCTGTAAGGCTGAGTTCATACTTGAGTTATTTGGTCAGTTTTTGCCCTGTGACGCCTGTCATCTGCATGTCATACTGACTCACAGCATTATTTCACTACCACAGTAGACTACTTATGCGTGTTACTGCAAGGCATAGTGTTCTACACCACTATAAAGGCTCTCTGCAGCCACGGCTGAGCTGCGATACCAAGCACAGCTGCTATACAATGTACAGCTCTGTGTTTGTTAAGCAACGAGGAGGCCGTGGGCTCACAGAAGTGCTTGCTACAGCCTTCTCAAACAGCTGATTGCAGCGGTCCCAGAAGTCAGATGCCTTCTAATCTCATATTGATACCCTATCCTGAAGATAGGTATTCATATGTAAATCCGGAGAACTCTTTTAACCGCCTCCGGACCGCCTAACGCAGGATCGCGTTCCGGAGGCGGCAGCCCTGCGCAGAGTCACGCATATACGCGTCATCTCACGAGACGCGAGATTTCCTGTGAACGCGCGCACACAGGCGCGCGCGTTCACAGGATCGGGAGGTAAGCGAGTGGATCTCCAGCCTGCCAGCGGCGATCGTTCGCTGGCAGGCTGGAGATGCAATTTTTTTAACCCCTAACAGGTATATTAGACGCTGTTTTGATAACAGCGTCTAATATACCTGCTACCTGGTCCTCTGGTGGTCCCTTTTGTTTGGATCGACCACCAGAGGACACAGGCAGCTCAGTAATAAGTAGCACCAAACACCACTACACAACACCCCCCCGTCACTTATTAACCCCTTATTAACCCCTGATCACCCCATATAGACTCCCTGATCACCCCCCTGTCATTGATGACCCCCCTGTCATTGATCACCCCCTTGTAAGGCTCCATTCAGACGTCCGTTTTTTACGGATCCACGGATACATGGATCGGATCCGCAAAACACATACGGACATCTGAATGGAGCCTTATAGGGGGGTGATCAATGACAGGGGGGTAATCACCCCATATAGACTCCCTGATCACCCCCCTGTCATTGATCACCCCCCTGTCATTGATCACCCCCCTGTAAGGCTCCATTCAGACGTCCGTATGTGTTTTGCGGATCCGATCCATGTATCTGTGGATCTGTAAAAAACATACGGACATCTGAATGGAGCCTTACAGGGGGGTGATCAATGACAGGGGGGTGATCACCCCATATAGACTCCCTGATCACCCCCCTGTCATTGATCACCCCCCTGTCATTGATCACCCCCCTGTAAGGCTCCATTCAGACATTTTTTTGGCCCAAGTTAGTGGAAATTTTTTATTTAATTTTTTTTCTTACAAAGTCTCATATTCCACTAACTTGTGTCAAAAAATAAAATCTCACATGAACTCACCATACCCCTCACGGAATCCAAATGCGTAAATTTTTTTAGACATTTATATTCCAGACCTAGGGGCCCTAAAGCGTGAGAAGAAGTCTGGGATCCAAATGTCAAAAAATGCCCTCATAAAAGGAATGTTGGCTACTTTGCGCATCTAGGCTGCAAAAAACATGTGGTATTGCCGTACTCAGGAGAAGTTGGGCAATGTGTTTTGGGGTGTCATTTTACATATACCCATGCTGGGTGAGATAAATATCTTGGTCAAATGCCAACTTTGTATAGAAATGGTAAAAGTTGTCTTTTGCCGAGATATTTCTGTGAGGGGCATGGCGAGTTCCTAGAATTTTTTATTTTTTGTCACAAGTTAGCGGAAAATGATGATTTATTTATTTTTAATTTTTTTCTTACAAAGTCTCATATTCCACTAACTTGTGACAAAAAATAAAAACTTCCATGAACTCACTATGCCCATCACAAAATACCTTAGGGTGTCTTCTTTCCAAAATGGGGTCACTTGTGGGGTAGTTATACTGCCCTGGCATTTTAGGGGCCCGAATGCGTGAGAAGTGGTTTGAAATCAAAATCTGTAAAAAATGGCCGGTGAAATCCGAAAGGTGCTCTTTGGAATGTGGTTGCAAAAAAGTGTCACACATCTGGTATCACCGTACTCAGGAGAAGTTGGGCAATGTGTTTTGGGGTGTCTTTGTACATATACCCATGCTGGGTGAGAGAAATATCTCGGCAAAAGACAACCTTTCCCATTTTTTTATACAAAGTTGGCATTTGACCGAGATATTTATCTCACCCAGCATGGGTATATGTAAAATGACACCGAAAACACATTGCCCAACTTCTCCTGAGTACGGCAATACCAGATGTGTGACACTTTTTTGCAGCCTAGATGCGCAAAGGTGCCCAAATTCCTTTTAGGAGGGCATTTTTAGACATTTGGATCCCAGACTTCTTCTCATGCTTTAGGGCCCCTAAAAAGCCAGGGCAGTATAAATACCCTACATGTGATCCCATTTCGGAAAGAAGACACCCCAAGGTATTCAATGAGGGGCATGGCGAGTTCATCGGAAAAAAAAAAATTTGCCACAAGTTAGCAGAAATAGATTTTTGGGGGTTTTTTCGCACAAAGTCTCCCTTTCCGCTAACTTGAGACAAAAATTTGGTACCCCTTGCCAAATAAGGGTGACACCAAGTCCCAGACTGTCTTCCCACTGCACCCCAGGTAGTCAGGGCAACCGACCGGCTCCAGGGTCTGATCTTTTCCCTCATAGATCCGAAATTTGTGGGTATAGCCTGTGGCCCTTTCACAGAGCTTATACAATTTGACCCCATACCGGGCACGCTTGCTTGGGATGTATTGTTTGAAGCCAAGGCGCCCGGTAAAATGTATTAGGGACTCGTCTACGCAGATGTTTTGCTCGGGGGTATACAAATCTGCAAATTTCTGGTTGAAGTGGTCTATGAGGGGCTGAATTTTGTGGAGCCGGTCAAAAGCTGGGTGGCATCTGGGACGGGAGGTGCTGTTGTCGCTAAAGTGCAGGAAACGCAGGATGGTCTCAAAACGTGCACTGGACATAGCAGCAGAGAACATGGGCATGTGATGAATCGGGTTCGTGGACCAATATGACCGCAATTCATGCTTTTTGGTTAGACCCATGTTCAGGAGAAGGCCCAAAAAAAATTTAATTTTGGAAACTTGGACTGGTTTCCACCGGAAAGGCTGGGCATAATAGCTTCCCGGGTTGGCGGATATAAATTGTGTGGCATACCGGTTTGTCTCTGCCACGACTAAGTCCAAGAGCTCCGCAGTCAAGAACAGCACAAAAAATCCCAGGGCCGAACCGATCTGAGCTATCTCAACCCGAACTCCAGACTGGGCGGTGAAAGGGGGAACTACAGGTGCGGCTGAAGTTGGTGACTGCCAATCAGGGTTTGCCAGCACCTCAGGGACTCTAGGGGCTCTACGGGCCTGTCTTTACGGTGGCTGCGACGGGGTAACTATTGCACGTGCCACCGTACCAGCTTCAACTGCCCTTCTGGTGCTCGCCACTTCACCATGTTGAAAGGCAGTGCTGGTACTAGGTCCAGGGAGGGCTGCGCTGCTGGTGTATGCCTCACCACGTGATCCAACAGCGCCAGCCCCACTCTGCTGCCCTTGAAACGGATCCTGCACAACCTGTGGTCTAGCGACACGGGGCCGGGTACGCCTGCTGCTATCAGGGACCTCAACCTCCTCGTCCGAACTTTGGGTCAGACTGCCACTGCTCTCTACAGGTTCATATTCTGACCCGCTAGATTCGTCAGATGAGGGTTCTCATTCCTCATCCGACTGGGTCAGAAGCCTGTAGACCTCTTCAGAAGAATACCCCCTGTTTGACATTTGGACTACTAAATTTAGGGGTATTCCCTGAGACTGCTCAAGAAAAAAAGCAAGCCTGTCTTACAAAGGGGAGGCTAGCGAAGTACCGGAGGCCGCTGCGATTGATAAAAAATATCAAAACTGATTTTTTTTATTGTCGCAGCGCTTGGAAAGTGATTGTGCAGTGATCAAAAAATATAATATTTTTTGTCACTGCGGCGGGGCGGGCGTGGGTGAACGCACGTGTGGGCGACCGATCAGGCCTGATCGGGCAAACACTGCGTTTTGGGTGGAGGGCGAGCTAAGGTGACACTAATACAATTATAGATCTGACTGTGATCAGTTTTGATCACTTACAGATACTATAAAAGTACAAATGCTGATTAGCGATACGCTAATCAACGAATCAGTGACTGCGGTGCGGTGGGCTGGGCGCTAACTGACGCTAAACTACCTAACCAAGGGGCCTAAACTATCCTAAAACCTATCAGTCAATACCAGTGACCAGTTTACACTGATCACTTTTTTCCTTTCACTAGGTGATTGACAGGGGCGATCAAGGGGTGATCAAGGGGTTAATTCGGGTGATGGGGGTGATCTGGGGCTAAGGTGTAGTGTTTGGTGCTACTCACTGTGATGTCTGCTCCTCTGCTGGAACCAACCGACGAAAAGGACCAGCAGAGGAGCAGACAAGCCATTTAACACATCATATTTACTAATATGATGTGTTATCTGGCTTTTCATTTGTTTTTTTTAAAATCATCAGCTTCCCAGCGACGATCATTGGCTGGCAAGCTGATGACCCGACCCCCCTCTAACTTTTGCCGGCCCGCGATGCGCATGCGCGGGCCGGCTTTGCGCGAAATCTCGCGTCTCGCGAGATGACGCGTATATGCGTGACTCTGCGCAGGGCTGCCGCCTCCGGAACGCGATCCTGCGTTAGGCAGTTCGGACGCGGTTAAAGGATTTATCCCATGGCTAATGTAAAAAATGAGAATCCAACATCATATAGGACATGACAATCTCTTTCAAAGCTAGAACCAGCCCTATACCTCACATGGATCCAGAGATTTCCCCATTTATTAATCTGCTAGATTTATATTTAATAACTCAGTGGCTATGCTAAATTTTTAATTACATGCAATTATAAAAGTATTCAGATCCAGGTGCTGGTTTTAAAACTGTAGAATATTTTTCGTGGGACAATCCCTTTAAGGGAACATCCCTTTTTCTATTTTCATCTTGTGTCTTGGTCATCTGGGATAAACTTCAAGCCACCAAAATACCAAAAAAGTTAAAATACTATATACAATAGAAACCCTATGGGGGACCAGAACCTGCCTCTACATAAAAATACACACCCAGTTCATAAATATAACAAGAATAGGCTCCAGGCATTCGTAAATAAACACATATATAACTGCAAAATGGTAAACTATAACATCCAATACCAAAGATAAGAAATCTATACCCATATTAAAGTGCAGAATGTCGAGGCTGAGGGTGCACAAATTATCTGTGCTATGCATATCATCAGCAATTTCCAGGCCCCTGAAGAAGCAGAAAATTGCTGGTGATACACGTGGGGCAGATATTGTGTGCCCCCTCAGTCCAGACTTTCTTCTATAATATGGATATAGATTTCTTACCTTTGATATTGAATATCACACTTTACATTTTATGTGTATCTGTGTGTTTACTTAGGAACAGTGATGGCCAGTTCGCCGTGTTCGCCCGCGAACACATGCGGGCTGCCATCTTAAATTACAAGTCCGGCTATGCACAGGTAAGTCCTTACCTGTGCCTGCACAGCGAGCCGGTCTGAAACAAATGCGGTCACCGGGAGCAGCCAGTTCCGAGAACAGCCCGATGAAGGCCCTCGGTGGCTGTTCTCGGAACTGCCTGCTCCCGGTGACCGCATTTGTTTCAGACCAGCTTGCGGCGCAGGCACAGGTAAGGACTTACCTGTGCCTCGCCGGACTTGTGATTTAAGGTGGCAGCCCACATGTGTTCGCGGGCGAACACGGCGAACTGGCAATCACTGCTTAGGAATGCCTGGCACCTATTCTTGTTCTTATTATGAACTGGGCTTACATTTTTATAGCGACGGATTCAGGTCCCTCATAGGGTTTCTATTGTATACAGTATTTAATTTTTTTTGTTTTGGTGGCTTGAATACCGATTTTTTGAATACTGGATGTGCGACTTTCCTTTATAGTCCTACTTTTCTATTGGATATTTATACCTGGGATAAACTTGTGTCTAGAGGAGTGCTGTCTAAGATAAATGGCCCATTGTCTCCACTTTTTCATAAACATGACATCCGTCCATGTTTGATTTTTAACAGATTATTTTTTTGTTGGACATTGGATAATATTAGACCTTATATTGTAAAAAGCTCATCTTTAACATCTTTCAGGGCCCTTCAAGCTTCTTTTCTGGTAATCCCATTGTCCTGAAACACTTACCACCAACCTTCCTCCTATTTCAAGACTACCAGAGGTTGAGTGCAATTACACATTACCCCCTACATCCTTTGAGTTAGGCCCCATGCACACGGCCGTTGCCTGGCCGTGGCCATATTGCGGCCCGCAAACAGCGGGTCCGTAATATGTGGGCACCGGCCGTGTGCTCCCCCCATCACGGATGCGGACCCATTCTCTTGAATGGGTCTCGATCAATACCGGCCGCCGCACGGATGTTGCCCGTGCATTGGGGAACGCAAATTGCGGTCCCCAATGCACGGAACGGTTGCACAACGGCCGTGTGCATGAGGCCTTAGGCTGTTGCCTTCTACAGTCATGTAGATGACTCTGGTATACTTTCAGGAATGTCTTCTTTTCCAGCAGTAGATTCATCTTTTTTCTTTTGGATGGCTTTTTCATATCCTCATGATGTCTACTGGTTTCTTAACTGTATAGCTGTACACCTATGTATTACATTGCCATTTGTTACCTGTTTTTGGTGTGTTCATATACTGACTTGATTTATTCTTCTATAGTTCTTTAAAAAAATCTATAAAAATAAATGAAACAAAATTCAGACATATAGGCACAGATTTATCAACATTTCAAGCAACAAATATACACCAAAAATACCTATAAATCTAATAGTACATGTCTCTATTTACATTGGCCTTACAAAAATTCATGCACATTTGGCAGAAAAAAAACATTCACATGTGTAGGATAAAACTTCTGTTGTAAAAATGTATGCAAAAAATGTGCCACACGCGAATATACAGTACTATTATGGTGCCCGTCTTTATACCACCAAGTGTGAATATGCGTCTATGTAAGGTTCTCATTCCTTGCAGTAATCACTGTTCAACAATAAAAGAAACTTTATCTTTAATCTTGTAAATCACAAATCCATGACTTATATTTAGTGCTTTTTTCTACATTAGTCATCCTAAACAAAAAATTTATGTTGTTTTATGCTGACTTTTGTCTCATTGAGCCTAGCACCTTTTTGGTGCGGAGTCCGTGCCAAATTCTGTCTGCAAAAGCCTCCATGATCGACCACTAAGAAATCTAAACCAAATGCTGCAAAAAGAAATCCATTCTGCAGCATGTCACTTTATGCTGTGGATTTCCACCATAGATTTCATCCTTTGAAAGGCAGTAGGTGAAATCTGGAATAAATCTGTAACATAATGGCCCAGGTTTTCTAATGGTAAAGATGGTGTAAGCTTAAACAGGCTGCCTAGATCTGCATCAGATTTATCACAGTGGCTCAGGCTGGATGATAAATCTGGTGCTGTAATAAACTTACCTGTCCCAGCTACAGCGACGCGATCCTCAGCCTCGGCATGGCCGCTTCAGGAGAAATGCGCTGCTGAGCTACGCCCCCTGGTGATGTTTCTTCCTGCAGCGGGTGTGTGCTGGGGGGGGGGGGGGGGGATTAGCAGTGGGCTGATTAGCTCAGCTGCTCTATTACTGTGTACTAGAGTTTCTGACTTAGGCTACTTTCACACTAGCGTTCGGAGCGGATCCGTCTGATGTTTCATCAGACGGATCCGCTCCGATAATGCAGACGTTCGCATCCGTTCAGAACGGATGCGTCTGCATTAAAACTTAGAAAATTTTCTAAGTGTGAAAGTTGTCTGAGCGGATCCGTTCAGACTTTACATTGAAAGTCAATGGGGAACGGATCCGCTTGAAGATTGAGCCATATTGTGTCATCTTCAAGCGGATCCGTCCCCATTGACTTCCATTGTAAGTCTGGACGGATCCGCTCGCCTCCGCACGGCCAGGCGGACACCCGAACGCTGCAAGCAGCGTTCAGGTGTCCGCTCGCGGAGCGGAGGCTGAACGCTGGCAGGCGGATGCATTCTCAGTGGATCCGCCTCCACTGAGAATGCATTGGGGCCAGACGGATGCGTTCGGGGCCGCTCGTGAGCCCCTTCAAACGGTGCGCACGAGCGGACACCCGAACGCTAGTGTGAAAGTAGCCTAATGGAGCACCGAGTCATGGACCTATCAGGTTATGATCCAGGGCCTTGGTATTCTATTTAAATCCATTCCTGGCCATACACCATTGCCAGTGATCGCCTTGTTTAGCTCACTAGCTAGGTTCCTTGTTCCTCGTTCCTGTTTCGCTTATTTATATCCTGTGTTTCTGACCTCAGTCTGTCTTCTGAACTGTACTGCATAGCCCATCTGGTTCTGATAGAGTTGAGGGGACACCTGGCTGTTCTGGTTCGACGGGTTCAGCCGAACTTCACCAAAAAATTTGAGTTCGGAACCCGAACTTGACCCCGAACCCGAAACCCATTGAAGTCAATGGGGACCCAAACTTTTTAGCACTAAAATGGCTGTAAAAATGTCATGGAAAGGGCTAGAGGGCTGCAAATGGCATCAAAATGTGGTTAAGAGCATGGCAAGTGCTCTGCAAACAAATGTGTATAGGGAAATGACTTTAAATAACATAAAATACGTAAAAAAAAAAATTAGAATCTTGATCTAGGAGGACGAGGTCCATATGGAGTAGGAGGTTGAGGAGGCGGTGTATGTGGCGGTGTAGGCGGAAGCGGCAGTGGAGGAGGTAGCCTACACTGCTTTTTTGGTTTTAAATTTATTTTTATTTTTTTAAATTAGGGTACACCCCAAAACATTGGGAAATATATCCTGTGATAACCCCCTCCAGTCGTGCTAAACACACGTTCAGACAATACACTGGCTGCAGGGCAGGCCAGCACCTCCAAGGCGTAAAGGGCAAGCTCAGGCCATGTGCCCAATTTGGAGACCCAGAAGTTGAAGCGGGCAGACCCATCATTCAGTACGTGTAGGCGTGTGCACACATACTGCTCCACCATGTCGCACGACCCCGTGATGTCTACGATCCAATTGGATATCTTCTTTATCAACTTTCGATGTTCTTTACTGCACCTACCATGGTGATCACGGGTGGCGGGGAATCAGGGTTCCAGGCCAGAGAGGGAGCCTGAGAAAGGGATACCACATCCAAGGGAGATCAAAGGATGAAATTTAACTGTGATCGAGCGGAAATGTGGGAGAAGCTATCAAAATGGAAGAATTTTGAGGAAAGTAGGAGACACGCAGCATTTACCCACTCCCGACTCGGGGAGGTAGTGACGATAAATAACAATACAGGACTGTTAAGATGCCCTGTTATTGGAATGATTAATAATAAATTATAGGGACTGCAACTGGGGTATTTTGGATTTTGAAACGTTAGCCAGGAGAGGCACTGCTGCCGCTTTGTTGACTCTAGATAACTTCTGCCTGATTGCACGTCCCTGTGACGTCCACCATTCATTTGGATATCTTCTCTATCAACTTTCGATGTTCTTTTCTGAGCCTACCATGTTGATCACGGTTATCAGTGAATCAGGATTCCACGCCGGAGAGGGAGCGTGAGAAAGAGAGACCACATGCAAGGGAGGTTAATTGTTTCAAATTAAATATGATACAGTGGAAATGTGGGACAAATTATTGAAGCGCAAATGTGGGACAAATTATTGAAGCGCAAATGTGGGACAAATTATTGAAGCGCAAATGTGGGACTTAAAGTTTAAGCATTGAATGAAAGGAGGTGGCGCACATCAATTAAAGAAGAATTTCTGAAATTTTATTCCCTGTCACCTATGCAGAGCAGAGGTTTCTATCCAGCAAAATTTGTAAAATGTCACCTGACAATGTAACAGACAAAATTTTTAAATTTATGTTCTTGTCACATATGCAGAGTAGGGGTTTTTCATCGCCACAAATGGGTTAATGTCACCCACCAATGGAACAGATTATTTAAAAAAAATTCTGTCCCTGTAACCTATGCAGAGCAGGGGTTTATTCACGTCCAAAATGGTAAAATGTCAACCAAGAATATAACAGAAAAGTTAGTGAAATTTATTAACCTGTCTACTAGGTAGAGCAGGGGTCTATGACAGAAAAAAATTGTTTAATGTCACCAGAAAATGTAAAAGAAAAATGTGTGAAATTTATTAAGCTGTCAACTAGGTAGAGGAGGGGTATATTACAGCCAAAAATTGTTTAATGTCACCCGAATATGTAAAAGAAAAATTAGTGAAATTTATTAAGCTGACAATTAGGTAGAGAAGGGGTATATTAAAGCCAAAACTTGGTGAATTTCACCCAAAAATGTAACAGACAAATTTGTGATTTTTTTTAAACCTTTCTACTAGGTATAGCAGTGGTATATCACACCCAAAAATTTGTTAATTTTACCCAAAAATGTAAAAGACAAATTTGTGAATTTTTTAAACCTGTCTACTAGGTATAGCAGTGGTATATCACACCCAAAAATTGGTGAGTTTCACCAGAAAATGTAACAGAAAAATTTGTGAAATGACATAAAATAAAATAAAATAAAATAAGTACAAATAAAAAAAAAACTTGATTTATGAGGTGGAGGTCCATATGGAGTAGGAGTTTGAGGAGGCGGTGGACATAGCGGTGTAGGTGGAAGCAGCGGTGGAGGAGGACGAGGTAGCCAATACAGTTTTTTTGTTTTAATTATTTTTTTTTTTAAATTAGGGTACACTCCAAAAGGGTGTAAAAATATCCAAAATACAAGAATGAGCAATTGTGCTGTAGTATAACAATGGCTAGTTAAGGCCGATATACATGTCTATTCTGCACAAGGTACGGACAAGTCCTGTGGGATCCATGCCTGGTTCATTTTAATGAATGTGAGCTTGTCCTCATTGGCTGTGGACAAGCAGCTGCGCTTGTCTGTGATAACGCCCCCTGCTGTGCTAAACATACGTTCAGATAATATACTGGCTGCAGGGCAGGCCAGCACCTTCAAGTTGTAAAGGGCAAGCTCAGGCCATGTGCCCAATTTGGAGACCCAGAAGTTGAAGGGGGCAGACCCATCATTCAGTACGTGTAGGCGTGTGCACACATACTGCTCCATCATGTTGGTGAAATGCTGCCTCCTGCTAAGACGTTCCATATCAGCTAGTGGTGCTGGTTATTGTGGCGTGCTGACAAAGCTTTTCCACATTTCGGCCATGCTAACCCTGCCTTCTGAGGTGCTGGCGGTTCCCCAGCTGCGTTGGTGACCTCTTCCTCGTCCTCTGCCTTCGCCTTGTGCTTCCACTGTGCCCCCGCTGTCAGGTGGGAATGCCACTAGCAGCGCGTCTACCAGTCTGCGCTTGTACTCGCGCATCTTACGATCACGCTCCAGTGAGGGAATTAAGGACGGTACGTTGTCCTTGTAACGGGGATCCAGCAGCGTGGCCACCCAGTAATCAGCACAAGTTAGAATGTGGGCAACTCGGCGGTCGTTGCGGAGACACTGCCACATGTAATCGCTCATGTGTGCCAGGCTGCCAAGAGGCAATGAAAAGCTGTCCTCTTTGGGAGGTGTATCGTCTGTGTCCTCTGTATCCCCCCCCCAGCCACGCACCAGTGATGGCCATGAGCTTGTCTGGGTGCCACCCTGCTGTGAACAAGGTTCCTCCTCCTCCATCTCCTCATCCTCCACCTCGTCATCCTCCAGAACTGTGCCCTGGCTGGACAATTGTGTACCTGGCGTTTGTGGGTGCAGAAACCCACCCTCGGAGCCACTTGTGAATGACTGGCCGGAAACCCTACGAAATGATCCCTATTCCTCCTCCTCCTCCTGTGCCACATCCTCTTCCATCATCGCCAGCAGTGTTTTTTCAAGGAGGCATAGAAGTGGGATAGTAATGCTGAGAACGTTACTAGTAACGTTATCAGCACGGGCCATATTGGTGGAGTACTCGAAACAGTGCAACAAGGAACACAGGTCTCGCATGGAGGCCCAGTCATTGGTGGTGAAGTGGTGCTTTTCCGCAGAGCGACTCACCCGTGCGTGCTGCAGCTGAAACTCCACTATCGCCTGCTGCTGCTCGCACAGTCTGGCCAGCATGTGCAAGGTGGAGTTCCACCTTGTGGGCACGTGGCCTATGAGGTGGTGAGTGGGAAGGCTGAAGTTACGCTGCAGCGCTGACAGGCGAGTAGCAGCAGGGTGAGAACGCCGAAAGCGCGCACAGACGGCCCGCACTTTATGCAGCAGCTCTGACATATCGGGGTAATTTTTAAGGAATCTCTGCACAACAAAATACAACACATGCGCCAGGCAAGGGATGTGCGTCAAACCGGCTAGTCCCAGAGCTGCTACGAGATTTTGCCCATTAGCGCACACTACCAGGCCGGGCTTGAGGCTCACTGGCACATACCACTCATCGGTCTGTTGTTCAAGGCCCGTCCACAGCTCCTGCGCAGTGTGGGGTTTGTCCCCCAAACAGATAAGTTTTAAAACTGTCTGCTGTCGTTTACCCCTGGCTGTGCTGAAGTTGGTGGTGAAGGTGTTACGCTGACCGGATGAGGAGCTGGTAGAGGATGAGGAAACGGAGTAGGAGGAGGAAGCAACAGGAGGCAAACTGAAGCGCCCTGCAATCCTCGGTTGTGGAAGGACATGCGACAAACTGCTATGCACCTTACTGCATTTACCCAGTGTGTTGTTATGGAGATATAACGTCCCTGACCGTCCTTACTGGTCCACGTATCCGTAGTGAGGTGCACCTTGCCACAGATGGCGTTGCGCAGTGCACACCTGATTTTGTCCGCCACTTGGTTGTGCAGGGAAGGGATGGCTCACCTGGAAAAGTAGTGGCGGCTGGGCACGACCTACTGTAGGACAGCCACCGCCATAAGGCCTTTAAAACTCTCCGTCTCCACTGGACGGAATGACAGCATTTCAAAGGCCAGTAATTTAGAAATGCTGCCATTCAGGGCTAGGGATCGCAGATGGGTAGGGGTGTACTTCCTCTTCCGCTCCAGTGTTTGGGAGATGGAGAGCTGAACACTTCCATGGGACATTGTGGAGATGCTTGGTGACCCAGATAGTGGTGCTGCTCACATCCTCTGTTTGCGGGATGGCAGGTGCCACTGTCACTCCAGAGGTGGATGAAGAGGCCGAGACTGCAGCAGAAGAGGAAGCAGGAGGAGCCAGAGACCTTTCTTGGTTTTTAAGGTGTCTACTCCACTGCAGCTCGTGCTTTGCACTTAAATGCCTGGTCATGCAGGTTGTGCTCAGGTTGAAAATGTTTATGCCTTGCTTCAGGCTCTGATTGCACAGCGCACAAGCCACTCGTGTCTTATCGTCAGCACATTGTCTGAAGAAGTGCCGCGCTAGGGAACTCCTTGGAGCTGGCTTTGGTGTGCTCGGTCCCTTGCTGCGGTGGGCAGTAGTAGGCGTACTGTCTAGGGAATGGCCGCTTCGCTTTTGCACCCTGCTCCCTCTTCTGCTGTGCTGGTGGGTCTGTGCGACCACCGCCTCTTCCTCCGAACTACACAGGTCACTCGCATGACCTTGATTCCATGTGGGGTCGAGGACCTCATCGTCCTCCACATCATCTTTCACCCAGTCTTCATCCCTGCCCTCCTTGTCGGTCTGCACACTTTTGAAAGCCCCAGCAGTTGGCACCTGTGTTTCGTCATCATCCGAGACGTGCTGCGATGGTCCTCCCATGTACTCATCTCGAAACATAAGTGGTTGGGCATCGGTGCACTCAATCTCTTCCACTTCTGGGGCACAGCTAGGTGGATGGGAAACCCTGCTAACAGAGTCATCAAAAAGCAGAAGAGACTGCTGCATGACTTGGGGCTCAGACTGCTTGGCTGATTTTCAAGGGGGTGAGGTGAAAGACTGATGGACATGGGCTTCAGATGCCAACTCTGATCTTTCAGCAGGTGACTGGGTGGGAGACAATGTGAAGGAACTGGAGGCACTGTCAGCAACACAATCTACTATCGCCTGTACTTGTTCTGGCCTCACCATTCGTAGAGCTGCATTTGGCCCGACCAAATACCGCTGCAGGTTCTGTCGCCTACTCGCACCTGAGGAAGGGGTTTCACTTGTGCGTGTAGCTGGCACAGAACGACCACGTACTCTCCCTGCAACAGGAGCTCCACCAGCAGCACCACGACCTGGCCACATACCTTATTTGACGCTCTCCTCATATTTCTCAAATAGGATCTTGCCCAAAATTGGGTGTTTTATTAATAGCAGAATAGAACCACAGTATTTAAAGGGTGTATCACACACGTACAGATGTAGACTAGGCCGCAATTAAAGATTTTTGCCCAAAATGGGTGTTTTGCTAATAACAGAATGGAACCACAGTATGTAAAGGGTGTATTTCACACGTGCAGATGCAGCAAGGGCTGTAAAATTGTGTATCTTGCCCAAAAAGGGTGTTTTATTAATAGCAAAATATAACCACAGTGTCTTAAGTGTGCATCTCACACGTACAGATCCAGACTAGTCCGCAATTTTAGTTTTTTGCCCAAAATGATTGTTTTACAAATAACAGAATAGATCCACAGTATGTAAAGGGTGTATCTCACACGTACAGATCCAGACTAGGCCGCAATTAAAGATTTTTGCCCAAAATAGGTGTTTGTTTAATAACAGAATATGACAGCAGTATATAACCCTTGAATTTCACACGTGCAGATGCAGCAAGGGCTGTAAAATTGTGTATTTTGCCCAAGAAGGGTGTTTTATTAATAGCAGAATATAACCACAGTATCTAAAGTGTGCATCTCACACGTACAGATCCAGACTAGTCCGCAATTTTAGTTTTTTGCCCCAAATGATTGTTTTTTAAATAACAGAATAGAACCACAGTATGTAAAGGGTGTATCACACACGTACAGATGTAGACTAGGCCGCAATTAAAGATTTTTGCCCAAAATGGGGGTATTTCTAATAACAGAATGGAACCACAGTATATAAAGGGTGTATCTCACACGTACAGATGTAGAATAGGCCGCAGTTGAAGTTTTTTGCCCAAAATGGGTGTTTGTTTAATAACAGAATATGACAGCAGTATATAATCCTTGAATTTCCCACGTGCAGATGCAGCAAGGGCTGTAAAATTGTGTATTTTGCCCAAAAAGGGTGTTTTATTAAAAGCAGAATATAACCACAGTATCTAAAGTGTGTATCTCACACGTACAGATACAGACTAGGCCGCAATTAAAGTTTTTTGCCCAAAATTGGTGTTTTTCAAAAAACAGAATAGAACCACAGTATCTAAAGTGTGTACCTCACACGTACAGATCCAGACTAGGCCGCAATTAAAGTTTTTTGCCCAAAATTGGTGTTTTTCAAATAACAGAATAGAACCACAGTATGTTAAGGGTGTATATCACACGTACAGATGTAGACTAGGCCGCAATTAAAGTTTTTTGCCCAAAATGGGTGTTTGTTTAATAATAGAATATGACAGCAGTATATAACCCTTGAATTTCACACGTGCAGATGCAGCAAGGGCTGTAAAATAGTTTTTTTGCCCAAAAAGGGTGTTTTATTAAAGTCAGAATATAACCACAGTATCTAAAGTGTGTATCCCACACGTACAGATACAGACTAGGCCGCTATTTAATGTTTTTGCCAAAAATGGTTGTTTTGCTAATAACAGAATAGAACCACAGTTTGTAAAGGGTGTATCTCACACATACAGATGTAGACTAGGCCGCAATTAAAGTTTTTTGCCCAAAATTAGTGTTTGTTTAATAATAGACTATGACAGCAGTATATAACCCTTGAATTTCACACGTGCAGATGCAGCAAGGGCTGTAAAATAGTTTTTTTGCCCAAAAAGGGTGTTTTATTAAAAGCAGAATATAACCACAGTATCTAAAGTGTGTATCTCACACGTACAGATACAGACTAGGCCGCAATTTAAGTTTTTTGCCCAAAATGGGTGTTTGTTTAATAACAGAATATGACAGCAGTATATAACCCTTGAATTTCACACTTGCAGATGCAGCAAGGGCTGTAAAATTATGTATTTTGCCCAAAAGGGGTGTTTTTAAAAACCAAGAAAATTCTAGCTGTTTTTCTAGCTTTAATTGCACACTGACTAATGCAGAAGAGGCCCAAAATGAAGGTTATTGCCAAAAATGGGTGTTTTTTCAAAGCTAGAAAATTATTGAAGTATTTCAAACTTGTTTTTAACAGTAACAGATGCAGCAAGGGCTGCAATATTAAGTATTTTGCAAAAAAAGGGTGTTTTTTTACTAACAGAATATGAAAGCTGTATATAACGCTTGACTTTCACACGTGCAGATGCAGCAAGGGCTCTAAAATAGTGTATTTTGCCCAAAAAGGGTGTTTTTAAAAACCCAGAAAATTAGAGCTGTATTTCTAGCTTAAATTGCACACTGACTAATCCTGCAAAGGCACCAGATGTTGGATATTGGCAAAAATGGGTGTTTTTTCAAAGCCTGAAAATTATTGAAGTTTTTATAACTTGTTTTTAACAATCACAGATGCAGCAAGGGCTGCAATATTAAGTATTTTGCAAAAAAAGGGTGTTTTTTTTACTAACAGAATATGAAAGCTATATATAACGCTTGAATTTCACACGTGCAGATGCAGCAAGTGCTGCAAAATTGTGTATTTTGCCCAAAAAGAGTGTTTTTAAAAACCCAGAAAATTATAGCTGTATTTCTAGCTTAAAATGCACACTGACTAATCCTGCAAAGGCACCAGATGTTGGATATTGGCAAAAATGGGTGTTTTTTCAAAGCCAGATTAATATTGCAGTATTTCAAGCTTCGATTTGAATGTCACAAAAGCACAGATGCAGTGCTGGTGCACTAAGCTTGCATAAAATGGCCGCCGTCGCCCACCGAACTAACAGACGGATAAAAGTTATTTTTTTCTGTCACTGGGCTCGAAGCAGGGTAAAAAGATTGTGCACTCCACCCACACAACTAAATCTATGTAGATCGCTGAGTTCTGATAACAGATTATGTCCTATTCTCTCCATCACAGCAGCAGCAGCATCCTATCCCTACACTAAGTACAGCAGAGTGACGTGCAGCGCTACGCGACTCCAGCTTATATAGAGGCTGGGTCACATGCTGCACTGCCCAATCACAGCCATGCCATTAGCAGCCTTTCAAAAAGCGCTAAGAAATCACCGAACACCGAACCCAAACTTTTACTGAAATGTTCGGGTTTGGGTCCAGGGTCCAAAAATCCTAAAGTTCGGTACGAACCCGAACTCAACCCTAGTTCTGACCCATTTCTGCCGACTCTGGTATTGTGTCTGTCTGTGTTTGTTTGTCTGTCTCTGCAGCATAGGGACCATCGAAAAGTTGCGGTCTCACTATCTAGGGCTTGTACTACTTGCAAGTAGCTAGGGATGGTGGGGGGTTGCAGTCCAGGTCCTCACTGTCCTTGTATCTGTCTGTATCTACTCTACTGATGTGACATGTGCAGGGCTAGACACATTTCTCTTATTCTATACCAACTATTGGTTGGCTTACTCTGAAACAGATCTATTTGCCAGAATTGTTCCAAAATCGTGGCACAAAATGGCACATCTTAGGCCCACCCATCCCCACCACTTCCCTCTATGACCACCGCTTTTTGAGCATGTCAAGAAAAAAAGTGTAAAAACCCTGGATGTGCCATTTTGCTCTACTTTTTTGGCAGATTTTTGGAGCAAATACATTAGTAAATCTGGACCAATCTGTAACATTTTCACATGTAGAACAGGAACACCAGAACAGTTCGACAAATCTTTTAACTACAGGTACTTGGGGGGGATCCTGGAGCCACACTGTAAACCACCTGCTGTAGCTTAAACTTAAGAGTAGCATGCATTTGTAAAGATACACTGACCATCTAACTACTCTATCTATAATTTGTTTTTGGAAGATCAGGAATTGCAGCCCAGACAGAAAACTTCATAAATTAAATAGTGTGCCGATTTTACATTTCAAGTGCTATCAGTGCTAGAGAAAAAAATAGGCCCAAAATAGATCTTGCTTGCAAGGTAATACATAATGGAATATGCCAACACCTGAAATGTTTCTCAGATTATTAGTTCTTGCTCTGATACAGGGCTGTCTTGAATAAGATGATATATACAGGAAATATATACCAGTACATAGATTTAGAACTCATTTGTTTTGTGTGCTTCCCATTGTCAGCATTGTGCCAAAGTCATTTTGCATACAGCTGTGTATATTGTAAACACTATGTAAAAAATATTGTTATACTTAGTTGAAAGATTAATTAAACAGATCCGTTTTCTATTCCAGCACAATGTACTTGCATCGCCACATGATATACTGCGTTGCAAATAGGAATAATTTATTATACTCAGCTTTTAGGGGGAAAAAAAAAGAACAGCAGGACATCAGATTCTTATAATGAGCAATAAATATATGAACATTTCAACAGCACCATGAAAGTCTGCTGTTTTATCTGCTCAATGAGGCGGGAATTCGGCATTCTTGATAATGTGCAAGCATTGTTATTGACCTAAGAGGACGTTTGAGCTGTGACAACTGCATTGCTTATATTTTACTACAAATAATATGAGTATCTGTAAGTAAAGACTAGTCCCATCACAATGACGGACTGAACTATCTATTGAGCATCTTATGCCCATTGTTGGTGACAGCATGCATTAAATGGCTAAATCAAAGCACCGCAAGGAAGTAAGAAGTTGGAATGTAACATGCTATATAGCAGGACTGCACATGCTGAACTAAGAAAAGTACACATTTTTGCTCTTTTTCTCATCCCGTTTACTTTTAAAGGGGTTGTGCAAGGGTTTTATTCTGATGACCTATCCTTCCCACCAATCAGCTGTTTGAAAAGTAGGCGGCGCTCCATGCGAGCGCCATTTCCTCTTCACTACTCTGTCTGTCATTAACTTGAATGGACCAAGTACTTGTAATTACACTGTTACAGGGGAGACGATGCACGTTGATGATACTGAACTAGCTGTTTGTAATAGCGAAGACAGTTGGAGGTGGGTGACTCGGTAGGGGGTGGAGAGGGGCCTTCTGGTCAGACATGCGGGTGGCAGATGTCTGCTTGCTGAGTCAAGCCAGTCTATCGAGTGTATCCTAGTAATAAAGCAATTTGGCTTCCCTTTCGATAACAGAAAAACATTGCCCCATTTTGCTTTGATAGCAAGAGACTAAAAGCATGGCTATCAAGTAATCATAATGCTTGATGGTAAGGATACATCTGTCATTATGTAAGCAAGCATATACTGTAGCTCACAATTTTCACCAGCATATCTGAGGACCCAGTTCTTTACGGCTCGGCCCCTGAGATGATTGGTTATCATGGACAGTGTCGTCATCACCATCATCATCAGCCTCGTCCTCCTGCACAAACAACTCATACTCCTTCTGCTCCCCCTCCAGTGGTAACGTCTCATCATCCTTCACTTCTACCTTCATGGAACTTTCTCAATGTGGGTCCCCAACAGCTACAGGGCGGCCAGCAAGATGCATAGGCTGTTCTTCTTCCACCGTTCTTTGTTGTGTAAGCATCTGCTCTAAGAAAACAATCAGGGGATGACATTGTTTATGCTGCAGTTATCGCTACTACCAAATCTGGTGGCCTCTTTGAAGGGCCTGATTATGCGACAGGTATATCTGATGAGCTGTCACTGCCTGACCTCAAAACAGCACATGCTCCCTACTGAGGTGGTCTGGTGCATGACAAAATAATTCATAGCTTGACGCTGCTCATATAGACAATCAAGTATATTCAAGGTGGAATTCCAGTGAGTTGGAGCACTGCGGATCAAGAGGTGCAATGGCAGACTGTTATGTTGCTGCAAGCCCAGGAAGGAGTTCCTTTCCACAAAAGAATAGCTGAAATTCAAGGACATGGCCAGCACGCCCTGCAAAACACTGTACTTTTTCAAAAAAGTGCTGCATGACTAAATTTATCGCTTGCACCATGCATGGAGCATTTGTTATTTCCTTCAAAATACAGTGCAGCCAGTTGGCAGGGAGACAGCCAGAGGATGTTTTCTGCACTTCAGCAAGTGATTGGCTCTGTAGTTTTTCTCACCCAGGCTGATCAGCTCCAACTTGGCATGGCAATACTTCACTTTACGCATATGATAGGAGGGAGAAGAATTGGGAGCAATGCTCTGCCATGCTTCCGGTGGTGATGGGAGGGTGTCTATGGAGGACGTGAAGGAGACGGATAAGTGCCAGGTGTGGGAATCAGACCGAAAAAATAGGAGTTTAGCTTGTGCACCAGTGAGCTGTGCATGTAGAATTGATAATGGCTGAACTATTATCTAAGGGTTGGTTCACATCACGTTTTTCCCATCTGTTTAACGTATACAAAAAAAGTATATGTTAAACCGATGCCTCAGACTGATGCAAAAAAATAAAAATAAATGTATACTTTTTGTTACTGGATACAAAAACGGATACAAAAACGTGGTGTGCTGTGTTTTGTATCCTTTTTTTCCTAACGTATACGTCAAACAGAGGCCTAACACGTGATGTGAAGTCAGCCTAAGTCAGATCTCAAGGTCTTTTAAAAGGTTGAACATTGACTTATAGGATAGCTACCTTACATTGGTAGCATCGGAGGCAGAGCTTGCTAAAAGCTCATTTGCATACCCTCTTCCCAGAATTGATTACTGGCCACACATTCTGTTACCGATAGCTGTCGACAGAGAGGAGTAGGAAAAGGAGTAGTAGTCTGAGCAGGAGAAGCAGTAACTGATGATGGCAAGGACACTGTACTGCACATAGATGTGATTTCAGATTTTTATTTTTTACATAAATTATAGGATAATCCCTTTACGTGCAATGGAGGTTGTTTTTTTTACCTTCCCCTCTGCTTTAAGCAACAGTTGTAGCTTCCAACCAGGAGTTCACAACAACTGTCACTTAGAACCGAGGGGATGGGCTTTAAACCAGCTCAATGGAGAGAGCACTTCACAATGAAGCGCCACCTCCTGAGCACTTAAAGGGAATCTGTCACCAGTAACCTCCGTATCCAACTGTTTGAATAGACACATAACTGTGGTTCACCTGATTAAAGCTCTGTTTTTCTTTTGTTGATCTGAGGCTTAGTTCCCAAGTTATGATGCGTTCTCTGAATATGCAAATTATGCCTTTGGTGCAACAAGGGCATCACCATTGCTCTTGCTCTACCCAAGCTCCACTCATTCTGTGGCTTGCCCCTCCTTGCCGCTTGCCACACCCTGGTCCTGTCAATCAAAGCAGCCAGGGAGGGTCTGGCCACAGAAACAGCAATAGTGATGCCTTCATAAAGTCCTAATTTGCATATTAGAAACAAGTATTATAACTCGGGAACGGAGACTCGGATAAACAAAAGAAAATCAGAATTTTAATCAGACGAACCACAGATATTTGTCTATGCAAACAGTTTGACAGAGAAGTGTCTGGTGACAGATTCCCTTTAAGGAGCAGAATCTGGCACAATAAAAGTTCATATTCTCACTACTCCTGATGATAAAAGCCTCACAAAACTACTACCCTTCCTAGAGCTATCAACAGTTTAGCATGTCAAAGTTTTTGCCACTTCTACCTTCCAAAAGTTGGAAAAACATTACGTGTTCACCATTTTTACTCAGAAAGGGGCCCATGACACATCAAGTTCTATATATCTGGATGCTGGATAAAACTATTTACCTGGACAATAGAGGGTACTGTATCTCAAGCAGCTATATTGCTAGTTATTTTAACTCTATAAAGCTATTTTTATTTGATGCTTTTTTGGGTTGTGGGTCTTCGAGGGGGAATGCCCAGGTCACTTTGCACCCTTGCTACAAGCCTAGAGGGAACAGTGCTTTTATGATGCTGCCCCAGAAATGCTGAGTTTTCAGTTTAGTCAGTGTGAATTTAGAGTCAACAGATCTATTCCAATTTTCCGTTAATACACTAGTTTGAGACATCCAATGACTGTCCTGTGAGGGGACTGGTTGCGTTTTTCTTTACTGTAAGGTCTAAAATGACTTCAATAGAGAATACACAACAATTCATGAACGTCCTGCTATTCATGTGTAACTAGATCGAGCATATCCTTATTAGATACTATTGACAAATACAGCTGCATATGGACTGGATGTCCCCCCCTTTCATATACAGTCATTATATTCTTGGCCTATGTTTTCTCACATGGCTGAGTAAAAATAAGGATTTTACTCAGACGTACAGTATTTTGTCCCAAAGAACATGAAAGTAAGTTTGGCTGACAGTGTACAAAGCCTTAGGATACAGTTAAGCATCTGTCAGTTTCAGCTTTAACCGTAGTTCACAGAGGCTACGGCGTGTTCCAAAATAGCAACTTCCAGTCTGATTTATATGGAATGGAAAAATCGAAGAGAAACATGATGGTCAAACCTGTCTATGCTCCAATGCACTTGTACATATTCTGTAGACAGGGTTTCCTAACCGATATTGTTTCTAATTCTTCATCATTTTCTTGCCGACTCTGTTTATATATTAATAATTAGATTCTCCACTTATTAGATGTTGACATTTGCTTTAGGCTCGAAATCCATGTTAAAAGAAAGAAGTGTTTGGAATATGGATATAAAGCCACAGGAGATTTAGCAAGATGGATTTAAAAACATTTAGATAGTCACAGTTTCTTAAATTCTTTAATTTCTCTAGTGACACACGGAGAAAATGTAATATTATCACAGCATGTAATATAAATTCCTGAGTTCGCTAGAAGAGACAAATTTATGGCGCATTGTTTCTCACAAATAGTCAAGGCTATGTAATGTTAAATTCTTTAGAGAAATGAAGAATTTTGAAAGGAGCTGAGCAAAATCATTGAGAGCCGTCTAGTTCCTGCGAGGCTGTGCAGGTTTTAGAGAGCGCTTGTTGTTTAATATTCAGCAGAAAGTCCCCTGTGCAGCCGCGAGACTGCCTGCCACCTGATTTCCAGTCATATATAGCAGTTGAGCAGGAGCTGCTTATGAATTCATAATGCACAATATTATGACACTTTGGGGGCTATTTATCAAGTTACAGAAAAGGCGTCTAGCAGCTAAACGCACACATTTAGGTGGAAATTTAGCTTACGTTTGACTTTTAATATAGTGGCTTCAAGCAGAATGTCTCTGGTTTATGCAGATTTCAGATTCCCCCGAACACAAAATGTGGTCATATCAAATTCAACCCATATATCAATTTAATTCACAGCAGGTTTATATGTTCCTCTACCATCAAGACCAAAGGTACATTTTACAAATAAGAAAGTAAATATGGGGTGGCCATGAAGACAGGAATTTCACTACCTAAAGTAAGGTTTTAGCAGTAAAAGTATGCATACTGTTTATTAGCAGGTCTTCTTGCAGCACACTTAGGGATATTTTAGATGTTTACATGTTATATTGTATCTATCTCTTCAGTTATATTTCTGCAAGTAACATTATATGGTGATGTATGGACAGTGCATTAGTGATGGCATGCTAATAAGCTCCAGCCTTCCAGACTAGAGAAGGTCCAAGAGGCAGAGGCAGCAAGATGCCCTTATTTCACATGGCTTGATTTCTGGCATTGAGCACTTGCCAAGAAGACTGCCATTATTCTTTCCCGTCTGGTAGGATTGTATTGCATTTGGGTCATAAACATTATCTACAGCTGCATAATAGATTTTCTATTGCTTAAAGAAAATAGAAGGTACCTTCCAGATTCTTGACAACACATACTTTATAAAATATGTAAAGATTGCTGCATTTGTCAAAGAGTATATATTCATCATCTTCAATTGATTTCATTTTCTTTTGAAAAAAATCCAATGTGTCTTACCAAAAATGTTACTGTGGTAGAGCCAGGCTCTCGTGAAAAGGACTGGACTCCATAAGAATATAACGAGCTGTAATTGAAATGTATAGGATTAATGAAACTACTGTATATATCAATCTGCTCAGCTCCCTCTTCCCCATAACATGATGCATCTAGACAGTAAAGTATAAGAGGTGGGTAAAAGCAGACCTCCAGAATCCATTGGAGCGAACACAGGAAAAAGAAGAGGGGCAGTCTGTTTATTAAGTGAAAGGTGCTTTTTTAATATATTGTGATAGAATAAAAATTCCTATTATATGAATTCTGCAATATTCTCTTCCTTTTTTCCATTCCTTAGGAAACACAGTGTCATGGCTGTCATGGTCTGGTGGTAGTGGACCGTGACACTTTTGCCGTGCATGCTTGTTGCTGGTGGCAACGTGTTGTTAGCATGATTTCACACTTCCCCTTTAAGGCTGGTGTTCCTTCCCATTTAAAAAAAATTAAAAAAAAGGAGGCCCTCACGGAAAGCTCCTACTCATACAAAGGCAGAAATACAACTAACCTCACACACACAACTCCAGTATAGGAAGAGCCATGAGGTCACACCTAGCTCCACCTTGCACACATCCTAACGCTAAGCAAACCAAAATGGGAAGAAACACCAGCCTTAAAGGGGAAGTGTAAAATCATGCTAACAACATGTTGCCACCAGCAACAAGCATGAACGGTAAAAGTGTCACGGTCCACTACCACCAGACCATGACAGCCGTGACACACAGATTAACAAGGTGGATGGTTGCCCTTGTGGCAGTGGAGCTGACAGAATGGCATATTGGTGACCCAGAGAAAGCTGGGGGAGAGCAAGAAAGTCTAGAAAATAGGCTTTCCCTCTCTGTTCACCAGCTAGGCTGTTAATGAGGGGTAATTAGAAGTCAGATGAGGACCTTGAAGAAATGAGGGCTAAACTCTTTCAGCAGGCCTCCCAGTTTGGGGAATAAGCAGGCTGTGCCAAGGCCTGTGGGAGCCAAGACCCTATGATCACATGTGGGGCACGCACTGCAATTTGTATTTTAGGGAACTGGGTGGTAGACCCAGGTCCTACTAGTGAGGGAAACTACTGTATAGTTATTGGCCAGATGGCTGAGGATTTTGTTTGTGTTTGAAAGTACACTGACTTGGCTTCTTGAAGTTTGCCAACTGTCTAAGCTGAGAATACATGATAAAATTGATGATAAAGCTGGCTGCGGGCAGTTTGCACCCAAGCTTATGCTGCTGGAATGGCTTCTTGAAGTGTGCCAGCCGTTAAAGCTGACAATATGTGATAAAAGTGATAATAAAGCTGGTTGTGAACTTGTGGCCAGTTTGTACCCAAACTTATGCTGTTGGAGTGGCTTCTAGAAGTTTGACAGCCGTCAAACCTGAGAAGACAGTGATCCCAGAGACAGAGAGCTAAGTAACCACGTGCTATTACACCCTGAAAAAAAAACGAAAAAACAAGTGTCTGGAGTTAACAATAAGCCATGGTAAAGTAGTTACAACACCTAAACACCTATGGAAATGGAAACGAGGAGAATGACTTTTCATCAAATGTGTGTCACGAGGGTGTCAAGAGCCACGCCTGACTCCGTTATACCCGGGGTCAGGAAGTCGCAGCGGGTGGCTGCGCGCTCTATGTAGAAGGATAGTGCTGTTTCTTTATGGTAGCTTTCTGGGTTTGCCTTGCAACCCTTTTTGGCTCACTCAGGGATCCGTAGCTCCTTCTCCTCAGCTGTTTCTTGTCCAGCACTCCCAACCTCCTTATATTCCCCTCTCCCACTTCTCTGGTTGCCAGATATAGAGCTTCCTGCCTGGACTTCTATACTAACCCACTGGAGCTGTGTAGCTGTGTTCCCTGGTTGTTGTTCCAGAACGTTACCCTCCGGATCCCTGTTGGGCCTTTTTGGTCTGCTGTTGTCGCCCACCTGGGATTATATGTTTGTCTGTATTGTCTGTCCTCTCCTTGGTGTTTTCCTCTTAGTGTCAGTGGTGCGGACTAGTGCGGGGCGTTCACTACATAGGGTTCATCTTAGGGAAAGCCAGGGTTTAGGCACGTGATCGGCGTACGGGTGAGGAACCCGTCTAGGGACGTCAGGGCAGTCAGGTGCCAGCCGCAAGGTGAGTCAGGGGTCACCACCTTTCCCTCTCCCTTGGACAGGGCCTTCCCATTTCCCTCCCTTTGCGTGACGCCGGTCATTACAATGTGTCAGATTTCATAGCCGGTGTGTAGTCATGGATTCCTCTGCCTGTAAATAGGACTACATGTACAATGCAACAGGTTCCTTTTAAGTGCATTTACAGTAAGGCCTGTGGTCAGTGAATTGTATTTTATTTTACTATTATATTTCCATTGCTGATTTAAACAGTCTTATCATCAACATATAAATATTATACCGCTGGCCATATATTCTTTTTATTCTTCCAAGTGCTAGTTAACAGGAACTACTGTATAGGTTCTTTAAATTTTCAGTCTGTAACCAGATATCACGTTCTGCTTTTTTTAAACTATACCTCTACAGAAATGTACTTTTGTGAAAACCCCCCCACTGGGCCAGACCTGTAATCGAAAGCTTACTGACCTGAATCCTGGTGCTGGCTCCCCACTCCTTCTCCTCCAAGCCTGTGATGCTCCGTTGGTCTCCCTCGCTATAAACATGTGGTTTGACATCACCGCACCCAATCACTGACTGCGGCGGTGACTGGCTCCCCTTATGTCATGACAAATGGTCACATGACAAAGTGATCCGGTCTCCGCCATGGTCATTGATTGGCTGCAGCGATGTGAAAATGGATGTTTACAGCAAGGTGGTTTGACATCGCCGCACCCAATCACTGACTGCGGCGGTGACTGGCTCCCCTTATGTCATGACAAATGGTCACATGACAAAATGATCCGGTCTCCGCCATGGTCATTGATTGGCTGCAGCGATGTGAAAATGGATGTTTACAGCAAGGGAGCCCAGTTGAGCATCGTAGAACTGGAGGAGAAGGATCAGGGAGCCAGCGCCGGAAAGCAGGTAAGTAAGCTTCCCTTTACAAGTTCACCTGAGCTCTTGCAGAAGACTTTTAATCACTTTTATAAATGCACTTTGACCAATGTAATAAAAATGTCTATATACAAGTAGTGAAGTAATTCAATGTTTTCTGAGTCATTGAAACTGAACCATTATTTTATGAAAATGGAAATATTATTATTGCAACCTCAATTCCAAAAAAGTTGGGACACTATGAAAAATTTTAATAAAAAGACAGAAAGCAATGACTAGCTCATAGAAACATACTTTATTCGCAATAGCTCATAGAACGGATGAGACATTTTACCAGTTCATTGAATGTAAAAAGACAGGTGTGGGGGGGCACACTACAAAAGGGAACACCAAACAACAAATTAATAGTACACTTTATTCCACTGAATTGTGGTAAAATCCTAAAAACATACCCCTAAAATACAACTAAAATATAGACCATATACAAATCTATAAAAATGCACACAAGGGAATGACACGGTTAAATACCCAAATAGCAGTTAATGAGCTTGAGCGGCACACCAATATTGTCCACAGTCGCAAAATGTCCCGTAGGTATCCAAATCTAGTGGATTAGTGTAACACAGTTCTTACTGGGTGACCCCCAATTTAAGCCTGTGGGGCCCAATAGTTTGCTGGGTATGGCCTATGATAAACGGCTCACTACCGCTGCCACAATACCTGCACGTACTGTCTCTGCTCAGACTCAGCTCGGTCTTACCGGTCTTCACTGCTAATCCTGCAGCCGTGGTATGGAAGGCCGCACACCCGCAGCGTCCCACGTGGTGTGCTTCCGCCTGCACGTAGCGTCCCACGTGACCGGGTATCCAAGGAGACCGGATGCTTTACTACTGTGACGTCAGTATTGTGCGACAGCTTTCACAGCGGCGCTGTTCAGTTCACTTTATCTTCCTTTCTTTGCCGGCTTTGTTTTCTTTAGTATGCGGTGGATCAACGCTCACTCTAACTACCGCCAGACGCGTTTCGGGGTCCCTCGCCCCTTCCTCAGTGGCCTGAGGTTCATGAAAACAGTTCATGAAAACAAAAAAGGAACTCATTTAGAACTTGATGGCAGCAACACATCTCAAAAAAGTTAGGACAGGACTATGTCTACCATTGTGTAGCATCCTCTCTTCTTTTAACTCCTTAGTGACCAAGGAGTTGGAACAGTTTCAATGGAGTCTAGGAGAAATGGGACTACTTAAAAGTGGCACTATTGAAGGCAACAGATAATTGCATTAGGCTTGTCAGTAAAAGCAAAAAAAGGAAGAGGCCACTGTGGTACTCAACAGAAGTGGCCAAAATCATTAAAAACAAAAAGATAGCATTTAGTAATTATAAAAATAAAAAAAACGAGGATGACAGGCAAATTTATAAGATTAGGCAGAGAGAGGCCAAACAAGTTATAAGAGCGTCTAAAACACAGGCAGAAGATAAATTAGCTCAGTCAGTGAAAAAAGGCGATAAGACATTCTTCAGATACATAAATGAAAAAAGGAAACTAAAACAAGGAATTAACCAATTAAAAACAAAAGAAGGAAGGTATATAGAAGAAGATAAAGAACTAGCTGAATGCCTTAATGAGTACTTCTGTTCAGTTTTTACAAAGGAAAATGAAGGAAAAGGACCTCAGTTAGCAAGGAAGACTAATGAATCTTTTGATGCATGTGTCTTTACAGAGCTGCAAATAAGTCACAGGGGCCTGATGGGATACACCCAAAGCTATTAAAAGAGCTTAGCGGTGAACTAGCAAAACCATTAACAGATTTATTTAACCAATCACTGGTAACAGGAGTCGTCCCAGAAGATTGGAAATTAGCAAATGTTGTGCCCATTCACAAGAAAGGTAGTAGGGAGGAATCGGGCAACTATAGGCCAGTAAGCCTGACATCAATAGTGGGGAAATTAATGGAAACCATACTTAAGGAGAGGATTGTGGAACATCTAAAATCCCATGGATTGAAAGATGAAAAACAGCATGGGTTTACTTCAGGGAGATCATGTCAAACTAATCTTATTGAATTTTTGATTGGGTGACTAAAATAATACATGGCGGAGGTGCAGTAGACATCGCTTATCTAGACTTTAGTAAGGCTTTTGATACTGTCCCACATAGAAGGCTTATCAATAAATTGCAGTCTTTGGGCTTGGACTCCCATATTGTTGAATGGATTAGGCAGTGGCTGAGGGACAGAAAACAGAGGTGTGGCGAAACCAACCTCGCCACTGGGTGCTGGAGAAGCCTGGTTGCCAGCCTCTTGCCCCAGGATTATGGGCCCTCTCATCAGCCCATGCTAAACTTAAACCCCATGGCGATTTGACTGTTTGTGGCATCTGAGCGCTGTTCGGATATATTGAGCGCTCAGATCCAAGCCATCTGGGGATAAGTTGAATGTGGGGGTTCTGTTCAGTTTGATAGGAGTTATGTATTTTTGTGTAGTTTTGCTGTTGTGAATAGAGGTATTTTCTGTATCTAGTTGGCTTACCACACCCAGTTAAGCCAATTATCTCACACAGCCTAACTCTGTAAAAACTGGTTTTGGGCAGAAAAGCCATGCTTCCTTTGGTCACAAAGGACTTTTACTAACTTTTGAACCCCTGGTCTAATTCGTGCCTTTTTTGGATATGTTAAATTCTATGTTTTATGCAATAGCTGCACAGTTCAATATTCTTTTGTCTTTTATTGTTTTTTGCTACCATGTGGCTAATGAAGTTTTGCCTCTGCCCTTGGAGATAAATTGGATTACTTCCCAATTGTCTCCAGGACAGAAGACATTGTGTAAAACTGTGTATTCTCCTGCCTGTGATAATTACATTAACTTATTGTGTAAGGTAATTGTATCACAGGCAGAGGGGAGGATTTTGTTTGGGAGTGTCTGAGTGTATTGTACGTGTTTACTGGTTGTTTTACAAAACCCTTGTTGGTACTAATGTGTATATAAGAACAATAAACACACAGCTCTGGCGGTCCATTGCTTTACCCTCAGCACAGAGCTTGGTCTCGTTCTTGGGGGGATTGTATGCTGTCCCAGTTCGATTGCTAGGAGTGTAAACCTTTCATATGGTTTTTCCTATTCGGCTGTATGCAGCATTCATATGGTTTCCAGTTCTGGAGATTGGCGTCTTTAGTAGCTGCCTGTGCATCTGGAAAGGGAATATCGCTAAACGGCGTTTACCCCCTTTTATGCCCGGGGTGTCGTAACAATTGGTGGCAAGCGACGGGATGGTTCTCACAGCCCAGAAGGACAGCTACAAAGTAACATCATTCCCTAGAATTACAATTTGAGGGCAACGCATGTCCCAGTACAGCGACCCTGACAGCAGCAGGATGGAACCAGCAGTGGCATACGATGAGGAAGACCTGGATGGCCGGGATGCATTAAGGAAAGGCATCTGGTACCAGGCCATGGATAATGTACAATACCAGCGAGGCAAGAGTCTCCCCAGTGAAGAGCAGCGATTGCAGAAGCAAGTGGCCCTGCGGATGCCCTTCCTGGGAGAGCAGCCCCTGGAGGAATGGGTGAAGGAACTAGAGCCCCGGGTATGGCAGGAGCTATGGCTGGAGGATGCCTACCAGGCTCTCTGGTGGTATATGGCACAGTATATACCCTGAACAGCTGAGCATGACAAGCCAGAGGGAGAGGAGTTTGATGGTCCTGGCTTGTTATGGGAGTCCTTTGCAGAGCCTGACTTCGGGAGCCCTGCACAGTCCAGACTTCAGGACATTTTCTACAAGAGGGAGGCTAGGCAGGATTGGGATGACCCACATGAGGTAGAGAAAGACCTGGCTCACCTAGCAACACTGGAGTGGGAACTGGAGCAGGACTACCGAGATCTCTTCCACTCCATTGGGAAGGCTCAGCAGGACAGCAAGATGACAGACCCGGATCCAGATCCATTCAGCTGGGCAGATATTGTGGAGTGTTACTGTGAAGAACCCCAGGTGGCCGGTGGAGATGGGACCGAGGTCTCTCCACCAGTCCTGCAGGGAATTGGGAGCCCAGTCTCCATTCCCCAGCCCCGGGTGATTTACAGGGAATTGGGAGCCCAGTCTCCATTCCTCAGCGGCAGAGTGTCCTACAGGGAATAGAGACCAACTCTCCTTTCCCCAGCAACAGGACACTGTATTGGGAGCAGAGACAGTCGGTCTCCCTCCCAGAGGCTGGAAGTATGTATGGGAGAGGAGCTTGTTACCCCCTCTCCCTATTGGCAGTGTGAATTGCAGGGAATTGGGAGCCCAGTCTCCATTCCCCAGCGGCCGAGTGATTTACAGGGGATTGGGAGCACAGTCTCCATTCCCCAGCGGCCGTGTGATTTACAGGGGATTGGGAGCACAGTCTCCATTCCCCAGCGGCCGTGTGATTTACAGGGAATTGGGAGCCCAGTCTCCATTCCCCAGGGCCGTGTGATTTACAGGGGATAGGGAGCACAGTCTTCATTCCCCAGAGGCCGTGTGATTTACAGGGAATTGGGAGCCCAGTCTCCATCCCCCAGCGGCAGTTTAACGCACCAGGGGGAGACAGTAAGCTCCACAACAGTGCAGATGGGACCGTGGTCTCTGCACTCACAGCACAGGGGGTAGGGACAGTTGGTCCTGTCCCCCAGCAACAGGGCTGTTTAGCCAAAGGGGAGACCTTGTATTTCATCCAAAGTGATCCCCTGGTGGGTAATCCGATGCGTCGCTCACTATTTGTCTGTTCTGTATTGTTCTTATATTGGTGCTGTCCTTTTAAATCCTGGCGTCCTCCTTGCTCACCTACCAGCAGCAGCGAGGCCCCGGCCGGAAGCACGTGCGGCGCGAGGGACCTTGTAAGTCTGTTGTCCGGGTAACCACTTTCGGTGATGTCACCGTTGGGAGTACAGGGGCCTCCGTAGGACAAAAAACTACCTACGCATTTCGGGGCCTATTGGGCTCCTTCATCAGGGTTAGTCTGCTAGTTATACCTCGGAGGTTTAAGTAGCTCATCCGGTTCCCATGGCAACATACGAACACAAGTCTTAAGGTAACGGAGGTGCCAGTATATTGGAATATGGTGAGCGCTCGGGATGCGACTTTTTACAAATAGTTTTTCAATTGTTCAATTATTTATTTGTTTATTTAGTAATGGGGTGCCTGGGAGTGGATTATACTGAAGGGTGGGGGGTTCAGTTTGATTACATGATCATAGAGCACCATAAGTACAGTTTTTTTGGTGTTCATTATTGAAATGCAAACAGTTCTATTTCTTGATTTAGTCCGTTCGGGGCTAGACTGTTGCATCTAAAGATCCATTTGCTTTCAGTTCTAGACATGGCTTTGATAAAGTCATCTCCCCTCTTATCTTGCTTAACTCTTTCTATGCCCCCAAAAATGGATCCCAGGAATTTTCCCTGATGGAATTCAGTGTAGTGGCGTGACAGTGGGTGGTTATCCGATTTCTTATTTATGTTATTAATATGTTCCCTTATTCTGACCCTGAGTTCTCTTTTTGTTCGTCCCACATACATTTTGCTGCATGGGCACCTGATGTAATAGATGACTCCTTTGGTGTGACAGGTGATGTAATCTCTTATTATATGTTTGCCTTGTGAGGTGTCTATTTGAAATGTGGGTTTAACTTGGTGCCTCAGGGTTTTACAATTAATAAATAGTCTACAAGGGTAAAAACCCTTTTTAACGCAAGTTTTGGGGGCCACCAGGTTGGCCAAGTTTGGAGCTTTTTTAAAAATAAATGTGGGGTTAGTGGGAATCTGGTCACCAATGCTCTTATCATATTTTAAAATGTCCCAATGTTTGTATATAATTCTTTTGAAAGTGCTCACCCCTACACTGTACGTCGTGATGATGTGGACTTTGATTTTGTTGGGATACTCTCGGTCATTTTTGTCCCCTTTTGTCACTGGTATTTTTTCTTTTAGTAAGGTGTTTCGATCCAAGTCCTTTACTCCCAACGGTGACGTCACCGAAAGCAGTTACCCAGACAACAGACTTACAAGCTCCCTCGCGCCGTGCGTGCTTCCGGCCGGGGCCGCGCTGCTGCTGGTAGGTGAGCAAGGAGGACGCCAGGATTTAAAAGGACAGCACCAATATAAGAACAATACAGAACAGACAAATAGTGAACGACGCATCGGATTACCCACCAGGGGATCACTTTGGATGAAATACAAGGTATAGACTGTATTACTACTATCATCATCATTTTTTAACCATTGCTTTCATCATTTAATATCTAAACAGAGCTAATACTTGTATTCCTTTATTCTCTTGTTACCCTCACCGTCTGACTACATGTCCAGATCCTAACAATATTACAAACTTACCCTTGTCCAGCTGACCTTTGAAATTAACCCCTCACTTGTTCAGGCTGGCACTAACTGATGGTACTAATTTAAAGGATTAGCTGTTTTGATTGTGTACACCAGCGCTTATCTCTCACATCACCCACGGGTGACATACCATGTATATAAGAACAATAAATACACAGCTCTGGCGGTCCACTGATTTACCCTCAACACAGAGCTTGGTCTCGTTCTTGGGGGGATTGTATGCTGTCCCAGTTGGATTGCTAGGAGTGTAAACCTTTCATATGGTTTTTCTTATTCGGCTGTATGCAGCATTCATATGGTTTCCAGTTCTGGAGATTGGCATCTTTAGTAGCTGCCTTTTGCATCTGGAAAGGGAATATCGCTAAACGGTGTTCACCCCCTTTTATGCCCAGGGTGTCGTAACAAGAGGGTTGTAGTTAATGGAGTATATTCAGACCATGGTCTTGTTACCAGTGGGGTACCTCAGGAATCTGTTCTGGGACCCATATTGTTTAATATCTTTATCAGCGAAATTGCAAAAGGCCTCGATGGTAAGGTGTGTCTTTTTGCTGATGACACAAAGATTTGTAACAGGGTTGATGTTCCTGGAGGGATACACCAAATGGAAAAGGATTTAGGAAAACTAGAGGAATGGTCAAAAATCTGGCAACTAAAATTTAATGTTTATAAGTGCAGGAAAATGCACCTGGGGCGTAAAAACCCAAGAGCAGAATATAAAATCAGCGATACAGTCCTAACCTCAGTATCTGAGGAAAGGGATTTAGGGGTCATTATTTCAGAAGACTTAAAGGTAGGCAGACAATGTCATAGAGCAGCAGGAAATGCTAGCAGAATGCTTGGGTGTATAGGGAGAGGCATTAACAGTAGAAAGAGGGAGGTGCTCATGCCGCTCTACAGAGCACTAGTGAGACCTCATTTGGAGTATTGTGCACAGTACTGGAGACCATATCTCCAGAAGGATATTGATACTTTGGAGAGAGTTCAGAGAAGAGCTACTAAACTAGTACATGGATTGCAGGATAAAACTTACCAGGAAAGATTAAAGGACCATAACATGTATAGCTTGGAAGAAAGACGAGACAGAGGGGATATGATAGAAACTTTTAAATACATAAAGGGAATCAACAAGGTAAAAGAGAAGAGAATATTTAAAAAAAGAAAAACTGCTACAAGAGGACATAGTTTTAAATTAGAGGGGCAAAGGTTTAAAAGTAAAATCAGGAAGTATTACTTTACTGAGAGAGTAGTGGATGCATGGAATAGCCTTCCTGCAGAAGTGGTAGCTGCAAACACAGTGAAGGAGTTTAAGCATGCATGGGATAGGCATAAGGCCATCCTTCATATAAGATAGGGCCAAGGGCTATTCATAGTATTCAGTATATTTTGGCAGACTAGATGGGCCAAATGGTTCTTTTCTGCCGACACATTCTATGTTTCTGTTTCTCTGTAAGCCTGTTTGGGCCTTAATGACCAAGCTAGATTTTGGAAATCTGACATGTGTCACTTTAGCAGAGAATAACTTCGTGAAGGTTTTGTACATCAAAGTAATTCTGACATTGTTTTCTGGTCCTATATTGTACTTGCGTATCTTTAACAAAAAACTGTTTGTAAAAATTAGCATATTTTCCTATTTTCAACTGCAATATTTCACATACAGTACAGACCAAAAGTTTGGACACACCTTCTCATTCAAAGAGTTTTCTTTATTTTCATGACTATGAAAATTGTGGATTCACCCGGAAGGCATCAAAACTATGAATTAACACATGTGGAATTATATACATAACAAACAAGTGTGAAACAAATATGTCATATTCTAGGTTCTTCAAAGTAGCCACCTTTTGCTTTGATTACTGCTTTGCACACTCTTGGCATTCCCTTGATGAGCTTCAAGAGGTAGTCACCTGAAATGGTTTTCACTTCACAGGTGTGCCCTGTCAGGTTTAATAAGTGGGATTTCTTGCCTTATAAATGGGGTTGGGACCATCAGTTGCATTGAGGAGAAGTCAGGTGGATACACAGCTGATAGTCCTACTGAATAGACTGCTAGAATTTGTATTATGGCAAGAAAAAAGCAGCTAAGTAAAGAAAAACGAGTGGCCATCATTACTTTAAGAAATGAAGGTCAGTCAGTCAGCCGAAAAATTGGGAAAACTTTTAAAGTAAGGGCTATTTGACCATGAAGGAGAGTGATGGGGTGCTGCGCCAGATGACCTGGCCTCCACAGTCACCGGACCTGAACCCAATCGAGATGGTTTGGGGTGAGCTGGACCGCAGAGTGAAGGCAAAAGGGCCAACAAGTGCTAAGCATCTCTGGGAACTCCTTCAAGACTGTTGGAAGACCATTTCAGGGGACTACCTCTTGAAGCTCACCAAGAGAATGCCAAGAGTGTGCAAAGCAGTAATCAAAGCAAAAGGTGGCTACTTTGAAGAACCTAGAATATGACATATTTTCAGTTATTTCACACTTGTTTGTTATGTATATAATTCCACATGTGTTAATTCATAGAGAAAACTCTTTGAATAAGAAGGTGTGTCCAAACTTTTGGTCTGTACTGTACATACTATTTAATATTTTTATCAGAAATATATTTCCACATCTTTACTTTATTTTGGCTGCACTTACAAAAAACTTTTACTTTTTTTATTTAGGAGACCATTTTAACATACATTTTGTCAAAGTGTCAAAATAATAGAACCCCCTCAAAAGTGACCCCATTTTGAAAACTAGACCCCTTAACGTATTCATCTATAGGTGTAATGAGTTTTTTGACCGCCTAGTCTTTTAAACAAATTAATGCTAAGAAGGCGGAAAAAAAATATTTTTCATTTTTTACACAAAAGTGTCAATTTAAAGAAATACATTTTTTTCTACAGAGCACATGAAAATGAATAAGTACACCCCAAAATGTATCACCCCATTTCTCCTGTCTTCAGAAATACCTTCATTGTGGCCATATTCTTATGTCTTGACAAACGGCAGTGGCTTTCAGAACACAAAATTTGCTTGAAAATGTTTTAGGCCACATTGCACACTTGTAATGGTGTTGAGCTGCCAAAACAATAGAAAACCCCCATAATGGACTCCATTTTTAAAACTAGACCCCCTAAGATATTCATCTAGCGGTGGAGTGAGCTTTTAGATCCGCTAGTTTTTTGTAGAAATTATTGCTAAGCATTCGTCAAAAAATTAAAAATTTCATTTGTTACACAAAAGTGTAAATTTAAAGACAGATTTTTTTACTACAGAGCACATGAAAATGAAGTAATACAGCCCAAAATGTAACACCCTATTTCTCCTGTCTTCAGAAATACCCCCATTGTGGCCATAATCTTATGTCTTGACAAACGGCAGGGCCCAAACATAAAGGAGCATCCAGTGGTTTTCAGAACACATTTGCTTGAAAATGTTTTAGGCCACATTGCACACTTGTAATGGTGTTGAGCTGGCAAAACAATAGAAAACCCCCATAATGGACCCCATTTTGAAAACTAGACAACCTAAGGTATTCATCTAGGGGTGTAGTGAGCTTTTAGACCCACCAGTTTTTTTGTTGAAATTAATGCTAAGCAGGCGGAATTTTATTATTATTTTTTTTTAAACCAAAGTTGTCAATTTAAAGACAGATATTTTTCTACAGAGCAAATAAAAATTAAGAAAAACCCAAAAATGTATCACCCCATTTCTCCTGTCTTCAGAAATACCCTTATTGTGGCCATAATCTTATGTCTTGACAAATGGCAGGGCCCAAACATAAAAGAGCACCCAGTGGCTTTCAGAATATAAAATTTGCTTGAAAATGTTTTAGGCCCCATTGCACACTTGTAATGGTGTTGAGCTGCCAAAACAATAGAAACCCCCCCATAATGGACCCCATTTTGAAAACTAGACCCCCTAAGGTATTCATCTAGGGGTGCAGTGAGCTTTTAGACTCCCTATTTAAAGACAGATTTTTTTCTACAGAGCACATGAAAATGAAGTAGTACACCCCAAAATGTATCACCCCATTTCTCCTGTCTTCAGAAATATCCCCATTGTGGACCTAATCCTATGTATTGACACACGGCACGGCCCAAACAAAAAGAAGCACCTGGGGCCTTTCAGATAATAAACTGAAAATGGTTCAGGCCCCATTGCACACGAGATGAAAAAAAAGGGGGTCAGTCAGCACATCCCAGTGCGCAGACGCACGTTGCCATGGCTGAAAATACAACAGAGAACAAAACATACAATGCAACAGCACTCTGCAAACCAAATAAAGTACAAAAAATAATTATATTGCTTATGCTATGCTTATAAATTAGAGATGCTTGGCAAATCATTTTGTACAAAATTATTTGAGCCCGTCTGCCGCACGTCAAGGCAATCTTTGTAAGACGGGAACCTAACACTAAGTTCAACCTGTTAAGTGCCATGACAGCGACCATGAAGTTCAGGGGGTGTAGGTTCCACCTGCATGCTGGACTACAAGTACCAACATGCATGCTGAGCAAACTAAGCTTTATACTCATGCTAATTAAAATCAGCCTATGAGGCAAACAGGCTGACCAGAAGTGCACAACCAAATAGGAGAGTCAGCCACACCTCCAGCACAAACGCAAAGAATAAAAGGGGGTCAGTCAGCACATCCCAGTGCGCAGGCGCACATCGCCATGGCTGAAAACACAACATAGAACAAAACAGACAATGCAACAGCACTCTGTACACATGTACACATGCCAAATGATAGAAAACCCTTATAAATGACCCCATTTTAAAAACTAGATCCTTAAAGCATGCATCTAGTGGTGTAGTAAGCATGCTGAGTGCAAAATTATTATAGGATGAAATAATAAGTATATATGGTTTAATTCAAATTGTTAATATAATTTTCACAGGAAATTGGAGAAAAAATATTTTTAGATGGGTAACCCTGTTACTGTTTAGAAATCTGCCACATTCTTATCTTTGTGGCACGTACAGATGAGAAGTGAAGCTGTGCACTTATAAGGGAGGTAGATTTCTAAAAAGGCATTTACCTGTACATATGACTATGTCTTGCCAAACTGAAAAAAAAAGGAAAAAAACTGAACTGTAGTGAAAGGCAACAAGTCCAAGCAGTGGCGTGCCTAGGGTGTTTGGCACCCAGGGCGGGTCCTTTCTCTGGCCCCCCCCCCCGCCCCCCAATACTTGACCACATACCTCTTACATCTAGGGACATCTCCTGTCATGTAGACCTTCTCTTTCCTCTTCTCCTCCGTTAGACTGCCATGACAAATTCTTTCAGCCACATCTCATCTCTACAGAGTTTGTAACATAGACGCATTAGATTACCCAGTTTTTCCATCAACCTCCCCATCCTGGTGTCCCCACATTGTCATCCTGCTGCCACCCCCAATACTGTGCCCGTTGTGCCCCCCAATGCCCCAGGTACTATACTGCTGAAAAAATAGTGAGCCCAGTAGACATAATTGGAGTCATTTATCAAACTGGTGTAACATAGAACTCGATTTCCTAAAGAGATGTCAAAAATGAAAGGTGGAATCTGATTGGCTGCTATGGGCAACTAAGCCAGTTCTACTTTACACCAGTTTGATAAATTACCCCAAATGTCCCAATAATGTCTACAGCAGTTATAATGTCCCCTAGAGTGCCCCCAGTAATAACACCCTATATTGTGATCCAGGTAATAATTCCTGAATAGTGTCCCCAGAAATAATAGAATTGCCCCGACAGTGCCTCCCCAATAACAACGCCCCCCACGCTCCCCCATATAGTAATTTCCCCCCACAATGCCCCCATAGTAATCCCCCATAGTAATTTGCCCCCTCACACAGTAATTTCCCCAACACTGCCCCCCACACAGTAATTTCCCCCACGCTGCCCCCACAGTAATTTCCCCCACACAGTAGTTTCCCCCACAGTAATTTCCCCTACACATCCCCCCACACTAATTTCTCCCCCAGTAATTACCCCCACAGTGCTCCCCACAGTAATTTCCCCGCACTGCCCCCATATAGTAATTTCCCCCCCCCACTGCCTCCACACAGTAGTTTTCCCCCCACTGCCCCCCCACAGTAATTCCCCCCCCCACATTAATTTCCCCCCCACTCCCCCCCACAGTATTTCCCCCCCACAGTAATTTCCCCCAACAAGGCCCCACACACAGTAATTTCCCCCACACTGCCCCATATAGTAATTTGCCCCACACAGTAATTTCCCCCACACTGTCCCCACACAGTAATTTCCCCCACACTACCTCCCACACAGTAGTTTCCCCCACACTGTATTTGCCCCACACAGTAGCTTCCCCCCCACTGCCCCCCCACAGTAATTTCCCCCACACTGCCCCCATATAGTAATTTGCCCCACACAGTAGTTTCCCCCACATTGCCCCATATAGTAATCCCTCCCATAATAATTTGCCCCCACATAGTAATCCCTCCCATAATAATTTGCCCCCACATAGTAATCCCTCCCATAATAATTTGCCCCCACATAGTAATCCCTCCCATAATAATTTGCCCCCACACAGTATCCCACCATAATATTTTTCTCCACATGTCCTCCTGTGTACCCCCCCATGTTGTCCCCCAAAGTTGGCACATAAAATAAAAAAATAAAAAACCTAAAAGCTAAATACTCACATGCGCTTGGGAGGAGAGGAAGGCCCGCACACTTCCCTGTGCTGCTGCGTCCCAGCACAGGCACGCGTGATGACATCATCACGCATGCCTGCACCGGGATTTCACTACTGCATAGGCCTCAGGCCTACTAGGCCTGAAGCCTATGGCGGTGATCGGTGGCGGGGCAGGGAACTATGCGCTCCCGTGCCCGCCGCAGTATGTGAGCGTCAGCGCTCCAGCAATGAGCGCTTCCATCTGAATTGATAGAAGCGCTCATTGCTTCTGGCACCCCCCTGAGAGCCGGCACCCGGGGTGAACCCCCTTCCCCCCAGGCACGCCAGTGAGTCCAAGAAATCTGAGAAAAATGTCTCCAACTATGTTGCAAATTCCATTTTTTTTCACAAGATACAAGAACACTGAAAGGGCTATAATGACAAGCTGGCATTCAAGGACAGTGACTGGTCGTACAACGTCTCTTTAGCCCTATCAATCCCTATATAAGATACGAACGTGCTAAGTGATGCGGTGCACCATAACAGGCCCCTGGCCGGCAAGGTAGATACTGCTATGCACACAATCGACCAGTCACCTACAGAATATATAAAAGATCAGTGTCCAGAACCATGTGTAGGAACAGTAATGGATCACTAATTCCCAAAATGATGTCAGGATTTCTAGACATCCCTTAGTGTGCAAGTCCTTAGTGTATTGGTGAGGAACAACTCAATCATTAGAGATCCTCCAAATAAAAAAAATATCATGCCAATATCATGATACAGAAATGTGAATGGAATTAACAGCTTTGTGTGGCAGGACATAGTCATAAAAAATGAAATTAGGAAAATTAAGATAACAAATCAGAAAAGGTAAAATTTATTCCAATGTCTGAAAAAAAAGGAGCTCCACAACCCATCCCAAAAGGATCCGTCCCTCCCTGGAAAGCCCACAAACTAAACAGAAAATGAGAATAAATTGACTTCCTGAAAAGACTCCCCACCCACCCTTTTTGGTATTAAATAAAATTAATAATTAGCAACCGTATGGCTTGGTTGTGATAGGCAAATGGGGCAGTAAATTTGGGTGTCCCTCCTCCTTCCGTGTTTGCTGCACACTCGGCACCGTTTCTGAGGATATGTCTTGCTGGTAGTGGCAGGGAGGGGGTGAGGGAAGTGGCGTTCTGAAAGCCTTCGAACATCCTCAGATTCAAAGGCTTGCCCAGGTGCAGGGGACTCAAACAGGAGACTCTCAACAACCTTCTCCTGGAACTCAAGAAAGTTGAGGGTTCCTTGGGACTTTTTAAATAAACAAAACTATTATAGGTAGCAATCTGAATGAGGTAGATTGCTACCTTTTTATACCAGGCCCTGTTTTTTCGCTTCACCAGGTAGGGTTGAAGCGCCTGGTCCGTGAGGTCTACATCTCCCATAAATTTATTATAGTCTGTCACACAGACTGGTTTGTATTTGTCAGCAGTAGCCCCCCTCTCCCTAACTGCCACTGTGGTGTCTGCGTGCACAGTGGTGAGGATATAGACATCCTTCCTGTCCTTCCACTTCACTGCAAGCAGCTGGTCACTGGCGAGGGCGAAGGATGTTCCTTTCTCCAAACGCTTGGACACCAGCGGTTGTGGGTATCCCACTTTATTTTTACGGACTGTCCCACAAGCCCATGTGTTTGCAGCATGGAGGGATTTATAAAGGGGTACACTAGTGTAAAAATTATCAGTGTATACGTGGTACCCTTTGTGCAGGAATGGCGCCAATAGATCCCACACAATTTTCCAGATGTCCCAATATTTTCGGGGCAGACCGGGGGGTTAAGTTGGGAGTCTCTGCCCTCATAAACAGACAGACCGCAAGTGTAGCTGGTTGTGCTCTCGCACACTTTATATAATTTTACCATATATCTGGCACGCTTGGAGGGAATAAACTGACGGAAGGAAAGGCGGCCTTTAAAACTAAAAAGGGATTCATCGACGGATAGATTTTTTTCAGGGGCATATAATTTTAAGAATAAATCTGTAAGGAGGGAAATAAGGGGTCTCAATTTATTTAGGCTGTCATAGGCTGGATCAGTTCTGGGGGGGACTTGGAAATTGTCAGAAAAATGCATAAACCGCATTAGGGCTTCATAGCGGTTTCAGGACATAACTGCTGCAAACACAGGGGTTGAGTGGACAGTACTCGCAGCCTAATATAATCAGACAGATGGCTTTTTTACAATGCCCATGTCCAGGATAAATAATAAGGGGTAAATCATAAGGGGTAAAATTGGTGACATCCACATTAATTTGGGGAGTGGACAAAAATTGGGGTACTTGGGCATAAAATGAAGTGGCAGGAACCCACATAGTAGAAGGGACGGGTCCGCTGGGTGGAGAATGAGATGAGGTGGCGACTTCTACCACCGTAGGGTTATAGGGTCTGGGGATGGAAGCGGAACTAGAGTCCCCGCTATCTGAAGATATTTCCGCCTTTGAAGCGGTGTCAGATTCAGAGTGGTCAGAGCAGAGAAATTCATATGCCTGCTTTGCACTGAATAATCTCTGAGCCATTTTTTTTATTTTTTATAAAAAGCTCAGAAAGAAATGAAAATAACTGACCGTCCCTAATAGACTAGTGACGGACATCCTCTGATGGACACCCACTGACCGCCAGTAACAGACGGACACAGGGTCCCTAATGAAAGTAATTGACCATCACTCATGGACGCCTAGTGACAGACGCCTAATGACGGACGCCCACTGACCGCCAGTTACGGACGGACAGTTTATAAATTGTTTTTTTCTTTTCACAGTAAATCACACAAATCGCACAGCCAGGACAGAAGTCTGATCTCTCTCTCTCCTCACAGAACAACCGTACTGAGGGGAGAGAGAAGCACAGCCCACATCCTGGTTGTGTTTAGTAAATATAATGGATGTGATCTCCATGATAGGTTTATCATGGAGACCACATGATCAGGGACTATTACTATTGGTCCCTGATGGTTACTGTACTAAAGGCAGATCTTCAGCACAGTAACCAGTGCGCATATCTGCGCCATTGTTTTTTAAATATTATTATATGGGGGAGGGGCTGGAACTTTATTAGCATATCTGGGGGCCATATTGCCCCGATTGGGCTGCTGAGAGAGACCTTTGTAGGGGCGGCGGCGGACGGCTTATAGTGTGCGCATGCGCCGGGCTGCCGCCGCCATCTTTCTTGAGGACAGGCGGGTGGAGGTGAGGATAGGGACCCAGCTTTCCCTTATGGGGAAGCTGGGGGACCCGATCCCTGCACCGGAGACTTTCTCCCTCCTCTCTTACATGAGCTGCCGGCATTTTCAGTGATCGCCGTAATACAGTGTATCACCGCGATCATGTGATCAGAGACCGCTTGTCACGGTCTCTGATCACAGCCCGAGACTTCAGCTACCTCCAGTAGCTGCAGGCACGGAGCTACAGTGCATAATTTTAGCGCTAACTTGGGCTGAAGTGGCAGCGCTCCAGCCCAAGGCCCCTTAGTGACCACCGTAAAAACATGTATGGGTGGTCACTAAGGGGTTAATAGCAGTTTATAAAAAGGGGGGACCAAATGCTGGAGTTTGGGGAAAGTAATGTTGTCCCATTCTTGTCTGATGTAGGATTGTAGCTGCTCAACAGTCCAACTTCTTATTTGCCAGATTTTTTGGTTTTATAATGCACCAAATGTTCTCTATTGGTGAAAAGTCTGGACTGTGGGCAGGCCAGTTCAACACCAAAACTCTTCTTCTGAGAATCCATGCTGTTGTGATGGATGCAGTATGTGGTTTAATATTGTCTTCCTGAAATATGCAAAGCCTTCCCTGAAAGAGACATTGTCTGGATAGGAGCATATGTTGTTCTAAAACCTCCATATACTGTTCAGCATTGATAGTACTTTTCCAGATGTGTAAGCTTCCCACACCATAGGCATTAATGCAACCCTATATCATCAGAGATGCAGGCTTTTGAACTGTGATCTGATAACAAGCTGGATGGCCCCTCTCTTGTAGTCCACCTGACATGGCATCTGTGGTTTCCACAAAAAATTTCAAGCCAGGGGCAGACTGGGAACTTAAAGTAGCCCTGGAAACAAACCTAAAAGTGGACTTAATGTTGTAGGTAGGCCCAAATTGACAGAAGGTGGGGCAACACAAGTAGATAGGGGGGCCAATACAAGTTGGCAAGGTAAGTAATACCATAGTGCAGTGCAGAATACCATTCCATACAACCAACTACCACAGTGGAGCACAGAACACCTCTCCAGAAGCTGTCCCTCTGTCGTGGCCATCAATAGCTGCCAAGTTCTGTCTTCCTCCTCCAGTTGTCTCTAACAAGAATATGGAGTAGGAGGCTTAGGAGACATGTGGGTTACAACACCAACTCCTACCTTTAGCATGCTGCCTGGACTTCCTCTAATAGTGACCTCTATAGTTCCCCCAGTATTATATATATATGGCCAGGAATGAGGAGGGCTCCGGTGGCTCTATGGGCATCGGCCAACTGGGAAAATTCTCTATGGTGTCTATAGCTAGTCCACCACTGATTTTATCTGACCACAGAACAGTTTTCCATTTTGCCTGAGTCCATTTTATATACGCTTTGGCCAAGAGAAGAATTTCTGGGCTGTGATGACATATGGCTTATTTTTTACAAGATACAGCTTTAACTTCCATTTGTGGATTGCATGGTGAAGTGTATTTGCAATGATTGCTGCAAATGTTCCTGAGCTCAAGCACTGATTTCCAGTACAGAATTTGCCTTTTTTTTAATGCCATGCCCCCTGAGGGCCAGAGATCATGACCATTCGATATGGACCATCAGCCTTGTCCCTTGTGCACATGGATTTCTCAAGATTCTTTGAATCTTTTGATGATATCATGTACTGTAATTCAAAGTCTTCATAATTTTACGTTGAGAAATATTTTTGGGAAATTGTTCCACAATTGTTAGACTAAGTTTTTTCGCAGTTTGGTGAACTTCTGCCCATCTTTGCTTCTAAGAGATCCTGCCCTGCCTCTGTAGCATGTTCTTTTATACCCAGTTTTGTGACTTACTTGAAAATTGCTCCTTTAGCTGTTTATCAGTACCACTTAGATTTCCATCCTTTTGTTGCCCCTTTCCAAACCTTTGAGATTTTTTCAGAGAATGGAAAATGTCTCACTTTCAACATCTGATATGTGTTCTATTTTCTATCGTGAATAAAATGAGTCTATGAGATTTACAAATCTTTGAATTCTGTTTTTATTTGCATTTATTCACATTTCACACCTTGTCCCTTTTTTTAAATTAGAACTGGGGTTGTAGTTTGAGAAGCTGGTCCTCTGGTTGGAGGGTGAAATATTGTCTATTTAAAAAATTGCACAATTGTAATGTTGCACCAACTACAATTGTAGAAGAAAAGGTTACATTTACACAGACTTTTAAGTCTGATGATGATGATTCATTTCCTGAGTAGTGTGTAATATAAGAATCACTATGGGGCAAATTTTGTATTGAAATGGCGTAAAAATTTGACTAGACAGTCTAAAGATGCGCAAGATTTATCATCCTGCATGAGTCACTTTGATAAATCTGGCACAGTTTTAGAGTTTGTTTTACTTTCCACTGTCTTACTATTAGACAATATTAGTACATCCTGCCCCATATTTGTTGTAATGATGGTGCACATCAGGAATTTTAAACTTATGTTGAATTTTTGTAGTGTATTAACGAATGTATTTTAGTGTTTCCCAACAGTAGCTAAGGAGCCACATGTAGCACTTGGATACTCAGGAGGTGGCACCAGGGATGTGATAGCATTATTACTACTTGGTATCAGAAAAAAAAATATATAATTGGTAATTAACAGTAGGGTAAAACCATATCACTACGTCATAGCTTTAAAAGCTTTGACATGTAATACCATATTATGTAATGGCTGGTTGACTTGCTTTTCCTGTTGTTCTCTTTTATTCTTAATAAAAATTATGTGAAATAAAAGGCTTTGACTGTTAATGTTCACTGCAGCTCGATACTGTTGAGGCTTATTTGTTTATAGCATCTAAAAAATTGCTAGACTGAGGCAAAATCACTACCTGAGCACAAATGAGAGGCAGAGCTCATTGTGAGGAATGAAATCATTCTTACCATAAGGATACAATCAAACTAGTACCACTCAAGCATTTTGCAAAACTATTGCAGCAATCCATTGTAGTAAAGCTGTGGCACAGACTCCATGCATTTATATGTGGTTTTGCCATTGTGCAGTAAATATAGCTGAGTTTGCACTTCCTTTCCTTGGATGCCTATGGTACACAGAGCTAACAATTGTAGCAAAACAGTATATGTGTGGCGTCTGCTCTCCTGAATTTAGATGTCGACAGGCATAAAGATAGGTATTAAATATGAGTACATTCTCGCCTGGATTGAAGTCACATTGCTGTGGTGGGTGGGCACAGTTATTTTTTTTATCAAAATATATTTGCCAAGAACCTCATATTTATCATACCAAGTAGTAATAATGCTATCACATTCCTGGTGCCACCTCCTGAGTATCCAAGTGCCCAGTGGCGTTGCGAGGGGGGTGCGGGGGGTGCGGGCCGCACCGGGTGACACCAGTCTGATGGGGTGTCACCCGCCGGAGTTCTCCTTACTTCTCGCAAGCACGTCTGCCCGGCCGTCACGTGGTGAAGGGGGTGTGACTGCCTGGTGAGTGGCGCCGCGGCGGATGCACTGCAGGAGCAGCCAGCAGGCCTAGGACTCGAGTCTGGAGCTAATGGATTGGGTGGTGAGTCACGTGACAGCAGTGACTCACTCACACAGCCAGCCAGACCTGCCACTGCCGCGCCTGAAGGAGGAGGAGGTGTGGTAAGTAGCGCAGAGAGTGCATATTGACTTTATATTTAGATTATTTCATTTAATACCCCATTATAGTATTTATTAAATTTAGAGGGGGAGGGGGGGGTTTGGCCTCCAGGTCCAGCCAGGTTAAAGCTTGAACAGAAGGTGGAAATGCACTTTAATGCTCTATGACTCATGGAGCATTAAAGTGCATTTCCTGGAAATGCAGCAAACTACATAATGGAGGGCAGTGTGGGGGCAAATTACTTAGTGGGGGGGGCAAACTACATAATGGAGGGCAGTGTGGGGGCAAATTACTTAGTGGGGGGGGCAAATTACTTAGTGGGGGGGCAAATTACATAATGGAGGGCAGTGTGGGGGGCAAATTACTTAATGTGAGGCAGTGTGGGGGGGGGGCATATTACTTAAAGGGATTCTGCACTTTGTTTTAACTGATGATCTATCCTCTGGATAGATCATGAGCATCTGATCAGCGAGGGTCCGACGCCCGGGACCCCCGCCGTTCAGCTGTTTGAGAAGGCAGCGGCGCTATAACAGCGCCGCGGCTTTCTCACTGTTTACCGCTGGCCCAGTGACATCACGACTAGTATCAACTGGCCTGGGCGGGGCTAAGCTCTATTCAAGTGAACAGAGCTTAGCCCTGCCCAGGCCAGTGATACTAGTCATGACGTCACTGGACCAGCGGTAAACAGTGAGAAATCCGCAGCGCTGCTATAGCGCCGCTGCCTTCTCAAACAGCTGAACGGCGGGGGTCCCGGGGGCATATTACTTAAAGGGATTCTGCACTTTGTTTTAACTGATGATCTATCCTCTGGATAGATCATGAGCATCTGATCAGCGAGGGTCCGACGCCCGGGACCCCCGCTGATCAGATGCTCATGATCTATCCAGAGGATAGATCATCAGTTAAAACAAAGTGCAGAATCCCTTTAAGTAATATGGCCCCCCACACTGCCTCACATTAAGTAATTTGCCCCCCACACTGCCCTCCATTATGTCTGTGTCGGACCCTCGCTGATCAGATGCTCATGATCTATCCAGAGGATAGATCATCAGTTTAAAAAAAGTGCAGAACCCCTTTAATGTGGGGCAGTGTGGGGGGGCATATTACTTAATGTGGGGCAGTGTAGGGGGCAGTATTATAATTATGGAACTCTAGAAGGGAATTACTATGGGTGGGACTATGAGGAGCACAATTACTATGGGGGCACTATTATTTCTTCAGGATAGTTTTTGGGGGAATTGGGGAGCACAGCGAGCCGCAGGATAACACTGTGGGGACTCCAGGTTGGGGGATGATGATAGAAAAGTGAGGACACTAAGATGTCCGTGTTTCACACTCTGCAGAGATGAGACGTGGCTGAAAGAAGTGTCTGGACCAAAAGGAGAAGATGATGACAGAGAAGATCTACATCGGAGGAGACGTCACCTGGGAGGCCCTGGATGTGAGAGGTATGTGCTGCTGTATAGTATAGTGTATTTATGTATGTGTACCATGTATATGGTGTATTTATATGTATGTGTGTTGGATATATATGGTGTACGTGTCCCGACGCCACGCGCCCGCCGTAGTAGGGAATCTGTTCTCAAAAATTTTAATCCGACCCCCCCCCCAGTTGTCGATTTGCCTGCTAGCACCCCCAACCCCCCTTCCTGTTGGCAATCTGTCTGCTTAGCCCCCCCCTCTCACATCAGCGGTCTGTTTACTATCCAAACCCTCCCCCCCGCATTACCGCTTGGGTCAGTCGGCAGGCTCAGTGAAGGACGTAAGGGGTGTCAGCGGCACCGCGGCGGAGCTTGAAGGACGTCCCCTACGTGACTCATCCTGGGGGGGTGACACCATTTTCTACCGCACCGGGTGACACCAGCCTTAGCAACGCCACTGCAAGTGCCACATGTTGGGAAACACTAAAATACATTCCTTAATACAATACAAAAATTCAACATTAGTTGAAAATTCCTAATGTGCACCATCATTACAACAAATATGGAGGAGGATGTACTAATATTGTCTAATAGTAAGACAGTGGAAAGTAAAACAAATTCTAAAACTGTGCCAGATTTATCAAAGTGAATCATGCAGGATAATAAATCTTGCGCATCTTTAGTGCCTTTAGAATGATGTTATATTCAGTGTTTTTCCCCATGGGAATGTACCCTACGGCATGCTACTTACAGGTGCCATACTGCATACACCACACAACTGTAACTATCCTATTGTAATCTTTAGATTAGAAACATGAGAAATAAAACCATACGAAACCATATTAAAGCTTTTTTGTGAGAACTAATATGAAATATACAAATAATATACATCTAGTTTGAAGGCCAACTATATGAGAGTTTGAATTGAATGTTTTCGGCATACAATGTAAACCAAAATAATAAAGCAGTAAGAACAAAACACGATCAGATAATGTGGGCAAACAAATCATGCATATTTCATCATTGCTGGGTAAATAAAAACAAGATGAATGTGCTCTTGTCTAAAGAAACATTGTTTGCTTACCAATTTAAAGTAAATGAAATGAATGGAAAGTTTGAACTGTTAATGGCACTTGCTACGTCGTTCTGGAACACTTTGCTTCTATACATACCAATACACATGACGTGGAAGTATTTACCTCTTAATCCTCCAAGTATGGTTTTCATCCTGGAAAGAAAAAGCATAGAGCAATGATTTAAGTCTGGTATTCTTCTTCCAAGGGTTTGAAGTTGGTTGTTAATGACACATGAATCTCCACCAAAAACTCTGAGATTGGAAAGAATTAAATAGGCTGCCCTGCTGTACAGTACCAGTCAACAGTTTGGATACACCTTTTCATTCCATGTGTTTTCTTGTTTGTTTTTATTATAAATATTATTTTTTTATGTATTATTTTCTTGAAGATTCATATTGAAGACATAAAAATAATTAAGTAACACATATAGAATAAAATAGTAAATAGAAAGTGTAAAACCAGAATATGATTTATATTTTAGATTCTTCAAAGTTGCCCCTTTTGCTTTGATGACAGTTTTGTATACTCTTGGTATTTCAATTAGCTTCATGAGAAAGTTGCCTGGAATGTTTTTCCAACAGCCTTGTAGGAGTTCCTAGAGGGAGTTGCTAGAGATACTGAGCACTTATTTTCCTTCACTCTTTGGACCAAATCATCCCAAACCATCTCAGTTGGGTTAATTTGGACGATTGTGGAGGCCATGTAATCTGATCTATCACTCTCCTTGTTGGTCATATGGCCCTTACATAGCCTAGAGTTGTGTTTGGAATAATTTGTCCTGCTGAAAAACAAATGATGGTCACACTAAGTGCAAACCAGATGGGATGGCATGTTGCTGCAGAATGCTGTGGTAGCCATTAGAGATGCGCGAATTTCTCAAAAATTCGATTCGGCCGGTTCGCCAAATTTTCCGAAAAGATTTGATTCAATCCAAATTTATTTGCGGCGAATTACGTTAAAAAACAGCTATTTCCTGGCTGCAGAGAGCCTGTATAGTGGTGTAGAACACTGTGCCTTGCAGTAGGGAGTCTGCTGTGGTAGTGAAACAATACTGTGAGTCAGTATGACACGTAGATGACAGGCGTCACTCTTAGAATCACTGCACACTTCACTTATTTGGGCAGTTACGGGACCAAAACTGACCAAATAACTCAAGTGTGAACTGTGCAGAGGCCCAAGATCCTACAGTAGCGTGAAAGAGCGCACTCCTTTTACACCGTCGTCATCTGATTCCACATAGATGTCTATAGAACGTGTTTTATTAAACGCTTATACAAGTAGAGCGCTTCTGACAGAGTGGAGAGGGTGTCAGCAGTAAGTTTGTGTTGATGTCACTGATTATTTTGCCCTTCCTCTGATCCGTCAGAACAATAAACCCCCCAAAAAACGAATCCTGTCTGTTGAGCATCCGACCTTCACTCGGTCAGCATTTGGTCAATAATCCATCAGTATTACTAAAGCCCAAAAAAAAACAGGAGTGGATCCAAAACAGATGACACATGAATGAAATATTTGCATGCCTTCTGTGTTTTGTACCCACTCCTGCTTTTTGCTACCAAGTCATAAGCCAATTCTGATGGGACCATACAGTTGCTACACAGACAGGATCTGTTGTGCGTCTCGTTTTTCCTTCCTTCTGACAGATCAGAAGAAGGGTCATATAAATTATGATGTCAACCAGGCCAAAAAGGCAAAATAGTGGCCCAGTGGGGAGGGTGGGAGAACAGCTTAAGAAGTCCACAGAATGGCCCAATGACATAGTGTTGAGGTGGCAGCAGCGTAAGGAGACCACAGAGTGGCCCAGTGACATATTGGGGAAGTGGCAGCAGCATAAGGGAGACCACAGAGTGGTCCATTTACATAGTGTTGAGGTGGCAGCAGCATGAGGAAGCCACAGAGTGGCCCAATGACATAGTGCTGAGTTAGCAGCAGCATGAGGAGGCCACAGACTGGCAAGGTGACATAGTGTGGAGGTGGCAACAGCATGAGAAGGCTACAGTGTGGCCCAGTGACATAGTGTTGTTTTAGCAGCAGCATGAGGAGGTCACAGAGTGGCAAGATGACATAGTGTGGAGGTGACAGCAGCATGAGGAGGCCATAGACTGGCAAGGTGACATAGTGTGGAGGTGGCAGCAGCAGCAGCAGCATGAGGAGGCCACAGAGTTGCCCAGAGACAAAGTCGGGAGTTGGCAGCAGCATGAGGAGGCCATAGACTGGCAAGGTGACATAGTGTGGAGGTGGCAGCAGCAGCAGCATGAGGAGGCCACAGAGTGGCCCAGAGACAGAGTCGGGAGTTGGCAGAAGCATGAGGAAGCCACAGAGTGGCAAGGTGACATAGTGTGGAGGTGTCAGCATCAGCAGCATGAGGAGGCCACAGAGCGGCCCAGTGACATAGTGTTGATTTAGCAGCAGCATGAGGAGGCCACTGAGTGGCAAGATGACATAGTGTGGAGGTAGCAGCAGCATGATGAGGCCACAGACTGGCAAGGCGACTTAGTGTGGAGGTGGCAGCAGCAGCAGCATGAGGAAGCCACAGACTGACAAGGTGACAGTGTGGAGGTAGCAGCAGAAGCAGCATGAGGAGGCCACAGAGTGGCCCAGTGACATAGTATTGATTTAGCAGCAGCATGAGGAGACCACAGAGTGGCAAGGTGACATAGTGTGGAGGTGGAAGCAACAGCAGCATGAGGAAGCCACAGAGTGGCACAATGACAGAGTGTGGAGGTGGTAGCAGCAGCATGAGCAGACCTGAGTGGTGAGTTGGCAGCAGCATCAGGAGACCACAGAGTGACCCGGTGACAGAGTGGGGAGGTGGGTGGCAATAACAGTACCCGCTGACGATGATGGGTGTAAGAAGGATCACTTGGCATCAGATGTGTGGCATCAGGCGGGGGGCAGCATCAGAATAGTAGCTGAGGCAGATAGCCAGAAGAAGCCAGTCTCTTTTGTCAAGGTTTGTGTGAGGTAGCATGGATGATCTAATCTGATGTATCAGGCATTGGTGGCTGGAAATACTGGCTGATCCACGCCTGATTAATCTTGACAAAGGTCAGTTTCTCCATATTTTGGGTGGACAGGCGAGTTCCTCTTGGGGTAACTATGGCCCCCGCCGCACTAAACACCCGCTCTGATGCCACACTACTCGCTGGGCAGGACAGCTTTTCCAGGGCAAACTCTGCCAGTTGCGGCCACAAATCCAGTTTGGCTGCCCAGTAGTCCAGCGTATCTTCAATGTGGGGTGGCAGGATGCTGTCCAAGTATGCCACCAACTGCTGGTTCAGGTTCTGCTCCAGGTTTATCTTCTGCTGCTGGTGAGTAGTTTCTTCACTAGGCGGGTTAATAAAGCTGCTCATCATAGACTCTAGACTCAAGCTGCTGCTGATGGAGCTGGCACTGCTCATACCACCCACCCCGCCACAGCAGCCATGGCAGTGGAACGAGAGTGCAGAGGGCCCCCCCTGTCAGACCTGCGAGAGGATGGACGATGGTGCAGATAGGCAGCGGCCAACTGACTACATAGGATGTCTCTATAGTAGTTCAGTTTGTCCTCTCAGCGGGTGTAAAAAAAGGCCCCCATTGTGGACCAGTAGCGAGGGTCCAACAAGGTGGAGAGCCAGAAGTCATCCTACTGCTGAATGGCAAAAATTCGGCTGTCACTACCCAAGCAAGTGAGAATGCAGCGGGCTCCCTGCCTCCATCTCCACTGCATACTGCCACGGTGTGACGGGGTCATCTGCCTCATCTTCCTCATCACCCTCTTGTTCCTCCTGCTCCTCCTGTCACCTGTGTAAAAAAACTACCCATTTCGCTACACATTGCTTGTGCTCCAATGTCCTCCTCCTCCGGTTCAGCTGCCACAGGGCTCATGTGGCCGTGAGATGTAGGTGCCACGTCTCCAGTCCCCTGACCAGCCAGATTTACCAGCATCTGTTCCAGGATATGAAGCAGTGGAATGATGTTGTTCATCCCGTAGTCCTGGTGACTGACAAATAACGTGGCATCCTCAAAGGGCCTGAGCAAACGGTAGGTATCATGCATGAGCTGCCACTGGCTGACTTCGAAGTTAGACAGGGGAGCACTCCTATCCACTTGGATCATCAAGAAATTGTTTATGGCCTTTCTCTGTTCATATAGTCAGTCCAACATATGGAGGGTAGAATTCCAATGGGTGGAAAAGTCGCATATCAGCCTATGTTTGGGGACCCCGTTCTGCCATTGCAGCTGAAGGAGTGTGTGCTTGGTGGTGTACGAGTGGATAAAGTGCATGCAAAGTTTCCTGGTCATTTTTAGGATGACTTGCAGATGGCTGGAAGACTTTAGGAACCGCTTGACAACCAGATTGAACTCATGCGCCATGCAGGGCGCATTGGCTCAGCCCTCCTTTAAGCAGCACCATGTTCTTCCAGTTGTCAGTCACCATGGTTTCAATTTTGAGTTGTTGCAGGGAAAGCTATGATTCTATTTCTTGATAAAAAAACACGTTGCAGTTACTCCCCTGTGTGACTCCATTCGCCGAGGCAAACAAGGTGTAGAACAGCGTGACACCGCCGTGCCCTGCATATGTGGTATGTTGGAAGAGCACTGCGAATTGTCCTTGCAGTGGAGGCTGAGGACATGGTGGAGGATGAGGAGGCAGAGGCGGACATTGTCGCAGGACCAACAGCATGAGGATGTGGAGGCAGAAGCGGCGTCACCTGGCCAATTTGCTGGTTTGGCTGGGCAGGAACCACATTTATCCAGTGGGCCCTAAAGGACATATATTGTCCTTGACCGTAGTTACAGCTCCACACGTCGGCGCTGGACTGGCCCACCTTCTTTTCTACATATTTCTGCAGGGCTGCAGACACCGACAGGCTCAAGGACTGGCCCACCTTCTTTTCTACATATTTGTGCAGGGCTGGTACTGCCTTTTTGGCAAAGACATGACGGCTTGAGACTCTCCACCTCGGCTCGGCACAAGCCATCAGTTCTCTGAAGGTGCAGAGTCCACCACTTGGAAAGGGAGGGACTGCAGCACCAGCAACTTGGCCAGGAGCACGTTCAGCTTCTGCGCTGTTGGATGAGTGCACGCATACTCTTGTTTCTTGGAAATCGCTTCAGTGTGACTGACGAGCAGTAGGAGGGCGAGGAACAGGAGCATCAGGACAGACAGATGATGGGAAGGACAGACAGCTCCCTTCGGCTGAGGTGGTGGAGCCTTGACCGCCTAAAATCGGGTGCGTGCCATTGGGTGATGCAGCGGTTGCTGCGGCAGGCTGGACCACCACATTGGAGCCATGGTTCTCCCAGGCCAATTTATGGTGACGCTGCATATGTTGACACAGGGCCGTGTTGCCAACATTGGCACACTGGTCACGATTCCCCTTCTGCCCACAGATTCGGCAAATGGCCATGTTCTCCTCTGGTGGCTTAATAAAACTGCCACACCGCCGAGTAGGTGATTTTACCCCCAACACTACGCACTGACTAACTGCTACTGCCACTGCCTCCGTGAACCTTTGCACCACTACATTCCAGGCAGGTAGGCTCCTCCGAAGTGGGTGGTCTACCCCTGGCATGTTTGGCTCCTGACCTCCGAACGCTGCCACCCTGCTGACTTCCGGTCACGCTACCGACTTGCTGGGTCCGCCGCTGCCTCATGGGCAAGCTGCCACCCTCTTCTCCCGATGATGATGAAGCCCCTAATTCACCCGGCTCCTGAGTGCGATCAGCTAAATCATCATCGAGTACTGTCTGCAGGTCACTGATGTCCTTCTCAACGGTCTCTGAGCCAGGAGCCTGACCGCTCGCAACACCAGCCCCCCACCACTCTCCTCACCACTACTTTCCCGCCTACAGGAGGAAGCGGCGGATGTCTCCTCCAGATCTTGGCTGGGCAGTAGCTGCTGACTATCCTCTAGTAGCTCGTCCTCGCTGTATAGTGGAGCTGAGCCTACCGCATATAATAATTCTCTGGCTGAGGGAAAAGAAAAGGACAGAGGCAGGTTGAGGACAGGCGAGGGCACAGGGCTTGCTCCCTGGCCATGCCAACTAAGGGTTGTGTCTGACAAACCCACCGACTCTTGGCTGGGGGTGTCTGATGTCACTTGGGATGAAGTGGATGACCTAGTTAACCATTCAAGAACCACTGTGTTGCTGGTCACGACACGACTGCTAGCTGACACTGGGAGCTCAGCCCTCTGGATGTGACCCCTGCTGCCACGCCCCCTTACTCTGCTGCACCAGAAACATTTAGGCCTCTGCCCCCTTCCTGTGCAGGGACTGCCACTTCTCTGCCAGACATACTGTTAGATCAAATAAGGGAATAAAAAGGAAATGAATACACCCCAAAAAAGGCTGTCATTTTGTCACTTCACTACACAACAGCAAATAATACTTTTTTTTACACTAATACACGCCAAAAAAGGCTTTAGAACATATAACTGCACAGCTGAACTGCAAATAATAAAAAAAATTCCCACTAATACACGCCAAAAAAGGCTTTAGAGCATATAACTGCCACGCTGAACGGGAAATAATACTTTTTTTTGCCACTAATACACACCAAAAAGGGCTGTAATTTTCTCACTTCACCACATAACAGCTAATAAGCCCTTTTTTCCCACTAATACACGCCAAAAAAGGCTTTAGAACATATAACTGCACAGCTGAACGGCGAATAATACTTTTTTTCCCACTAATACATGACAAAAAAGCTTTAGAACATATAACTGCACCGCTGAATGGCCAAAAAAGTTTTAGAACATATAACTGCACCACTGAACGGCAAATACTTTTTTTTTGCCACTAATACACCCCAAAATAGGCTGTAATTTTCTCACTTCACCACACAACGGCTAATAAGCCCTTTTTTCCACACTTATACAAGCCAAAAAAGGCTTTAGAACATATAACTGCACCGCACAATGGTTAATAAGACATAGACATATTTACTAGTTATACACCCTGTTAATCGCTGTATCACACAGCACTTGCAACCCAATAAACAGAATGGTTTGCTAGAATTACAGAGGTATTATCTATTGTAAACCTGAAAGCAGCAGTATAATGGCAGTTTGGATCCCCAGTCAGTGCAGCAAGGTGTAATAGGATTGTTCCTATTACCCAGGTTGTAAACTCCCCTATTGGACCCTGTTCTCCTTTTATAGTGTCGAATAATTCCTCCCTACCCTTTCCCTACACTTCTAATGATCTTTCCCTGAACTTCTATTCAGCAAAATAAAAGTCTTTCCTAGCACTATCCCTAACTCCTGCTGACGTCTCTCCCTGCACTAAGCACACTGGAAAATGGCTGAATCCAAGATGGCTGAGGCTATTTATAGGGCTGAGACATCACAGGGGCTGGCTGCTGATTGGCTGCATGCATTTCATTGTATGTGATCCCTCGTTCCCAGAGTTCTTTCCTCCATGTCCTAACATGTGCAGCAGCCATTTTAGGAAAAAATGCGATTTGTTACCACAAAGTGTGAGAAAATTCGGATTCGGTGCGAATCAAATTTTTCCTGAAATTCGGATCGAATTCAACTTAGTCAACGGTCCGGAAAAAAAATGCTACGGAAGCGGAAAGAAAAGTTCGTGTGCATGAGCTCTAAGGCTGCGGCTACATTGCAGCATGTGTCACACAAAAAGTCAGAAGGCCAAAAACATTGTGCTGCGATTTGGCAGACATGACTTGTATTATAGTCTAGCATAGCAAAGTCGCATGCAACTCACAACTATAAATTCTTTGAGACTCTCACTTTGCAATGACAACATATTGTGGGTCGCATCACAGCCCCATTGACAATTATTAGATGCAACAACTCAATCTTCATTTCACGCGACAAAAGTTGCTGTGCAGGCTTCCCAGGCTCACAATCACTGATGGAAATCACTGACCAAACCCTAATGATTAGTGAACTAGGCCTACTGGAAACATGGTGACTGGCTTAGTGAAAGGCAATGTGATTGGCTTTATCATCAAGTCCCCTTGGTTGGCATTGTTATACAGTGGTACACACACTGAGGTATTCATTCACCCCCTCCAACTCTTCATCTTGCATCGAAGTGGCTCAGCTGTGAGAAATAAGAAGGCACCCAACCCTGACATGAAGTTGATAGCATCAGTAATGATAATAGGAGCAGCACAGTATCAATAGGCACAGTATCACAGTATAATATGCTGTCAGCTCAGCAATTCTGTTTCAAATTGTTACTGATTACAACCTTATAGGTATTCAGTTAGTTTGAAATTGCCTCTAAGCAGATAACTCAGAAGTAGAGATTCACTGGTATAGTGGAAAGCATGATGTGCGGAAAACATTAGTCTGCATTTGTTGCATACTGTAAGTCAAAAAAAACAAAAGGAACCACTATATGGCTATGATGGGACAGATATGCTGTGGATTTCACTGTAGAATTGAGGGCTTAAAATCTGCAGTGTTTACAGTAGCAGCAAAGTGAGTGAGATTTTACAAAATATCATCCAAAGGCGTAGTTCACACGATCGTTTTTTTTTTGCGAGTGTACGGGCCGTTTTTTTGTGTTCCATATACGGTCCGTATACAGAACCATTCATTTCAATGGTTCCGCATTAAAAACGGAATGTGTTCCGTAAGCATTCCGTTTCCGCATTTCCGTTCCGTTGAAAGATAGAACATGTCCTATTATTGCCTGCAAATCACGTTCCGAGGCTCCATTCAAGTCAATGGGTCCGCAAAAAAAACGGAACACATACGGAAATGCATTTTTATGTCTTCCGTATCCGATCCGTTTTTGCGGAACCATCTATTGAAAATGTTATGCCCAGACCAATTTTTTCTATGTAATTACTGTATACGCCATACGGAAAAACGGAGCGGAAAAACGGAAACACAACAGAACTCAAAAACGGAACAACGGATCCGTGAAAAACTATAAAAGCCATACGTTTGTGTGAACTAGGCCAAACACTGTGGGAAAACATCTGTGCAGAATCAGCACTGAAATTGACCTGTGATGCAGATTTTAAATCTGCAGCAATTACATTTATTCCACAGGTCAATTGCCACCGCAGATCTCATCCTTTGCAAACACATGGTGAAAGCCAATGGCAAATTTGCAGCAAAATCCACAACAAATCTCCATGTAACTCATTTGTATTTAATTTACTGTACATAAAGACTAATGCTATTCAACACGAACATAACCTGTACTAACAATATTGTTCACTTAAATTGGATTTACAATTAGATTTAGCGGTGCACAGCCAGACTCGAATGCAGTCAATCCTGTGTGATTTAACCCTTTGTAGTGAACCTAAATGTGAAATCACCACCAAACTTAAAAAATTTCTGAAGATATAAGAAACAGGATATATAAAAATCACTTCAAAGGGGGAGCAAATTCAGTTCCATAGAGAAAGCCTCCAAAAGGTAAAGATTTTAGAACAACAGGGAATCGTCCCAGAAGACTCTGGTAAGCCGGCAAATTACTTAAAGGCTCCGGAATCAGCTCTATCAGAAACACCCCAGAAGAATATTTAAATAACTGTAGGTCTCTTTTGTCGCAGCAAGATAATGTCAAAGATTGTGACACAGAAATAAGGAAAAATGACAAAATTATATTTATAGGAGAGTAACAAAACAGAAACAATTTCAGTAATATCTGATCCGCATCCCAGGACGGAAAACGAACTGCAGAATGCTACGGTTTGCTGTCCAGTATGAGAACGGAACGGAATGCATTTTGGAGCACTCCGTTCCATTCAGTTATGTTTTGTCCCCATTGACAATGAATGGGGACAAAACGGAAGCGTTTTTTTCCGGTATTGAGACCCTATGACGGAACTCAATACCGGAAAATATTAACGCTAGTGTGAAAGTAGCCTTAGTCAGCCACTGTGGCCATTTATTGAGAAATAAAGAGCACACCTTCTTCACTTCCATCCAAATCTCTGCACCTCTTCCTAATTGGATTTAAACTCACTGAACTAAGGCTACTTACACATCTGCATTTTTACATTAGGTTTTGAGATTCGGCAGAGGATCTTCAAACCTGAATTAAAAGGATCCGTTTTATTACATCCTGATGGCTCCGTTCCGGACTGACCCAGTTGTATTAAATCAAAACTGAACAAACCTGATCAGTCATGAAAATCATTGTATGGCTACTTTCACACTAGCGTTAATATTTTTCGCTATTGAGATCTGTCATAGGGTCTCAATACTGAAAAAAAATACTTCAGTTTTGTCCCATTCATTGCCAATGGGGACAAAATGTAACTGAACAGAACGGAATTCTCCAAAATGCATTCCGTTCCGTTTGGTTGCGTTCTCATACCGAGGGATTCATCATGACCCACAATGCAAGTCAATAGGGACGGATCCGTTTTCTCTGACACAATAGAAAACGGATCTGTTCCCCATTGACTTTCAATAGAGTTCATGACAGATCAGTCTTGGCAATGTTAAAGATAATACAGTTCATAGCAGATGGTTGTATTATCAGTAACGGAAGCGTTTCTACTGAGCCCTGCCGGATCCAGTAAAAACGCTAGTGTGAAAGTAGCCTAAGAAAGCACTCACCTCCACTACCCGAGATTTATATAAAATCATTAAAAAAATTATGTCAAAAGATTCCCCTTTCTCCAATAGAATCAGCAGTTGTGTCCTCATTTGATGACAGATGTCAGATGAGGACTGTTCCCTTAAATTACCGTCAGATGAAAACTCATTCTGATCTCAACTTAGATCTGATACAGCAATTGTTTGAATGTGCAGGTAGCTGCTTAGCTAAATATGCACAGAGACACATGGCAACAGATACATGTTATTGTCTCAAAGTACAGTGATATGCAAACATTTTTGTGGAAAAAAATGCTGCAAAGTAAGAATGCTTTCAAAAATAGTGTTAAAGTGTTAATAGTTTATCTTTATCAATTAACAAAATACAAAGTGAATGAACAAAAGAGAAGTCAATATTTGGTGTGGCAACCTATTGCCTTCAAAACAACCTCAGTTCTTATGGGCACTCTAGCACAAGTCAGTGATTCTGTCAGACTATAGGCGGGTGTATGATTGACCAATTATACCAAACAGGTGATATTGATCTTCATTTTCATATGTACGTTGAAACACAGTCAAGAACTGAAACAGAAACAGCTGTGTGAGGTTTAAAACTGGATGAGGAACAGCCAAAATGTGCTACAATGGTGAGGTGTTAAGCTGGCGTCCAATGCCCACCTCTGGCCTGCTTCCTCCTGTGGGCATGGGCACCACACCCTTCGCCCTGTCCCTTGCTCCCGCTCCTGCACGTCCTCCTCCTTGACTTCCTATTCCAGCTCTCTTAGGGCATGTGCATGCTCACGCTCAGCTTAATAGAGGACCAGGGCATGCGTGTCCAAATTCTTTCTCAGCCAATGGCTGGTCATACCTGGGTACTTAAGGGGCTCTCCCAAGTGGGAGGGTGCCTGAGCTTTAGATTTCCTAGTCTCTAGTAACCAGCAAAGGTCTGATTCTTTGTCTGATTACCCATGTACTGCAACTCAAGCCTGACCACTGACTCTAGATGTCTGCCCATCTGTTAATTTTTAGAGAATGTATTTATCCATATACTCCCAAAAGTAATGACTTTGCATGATATGTATTCAAATACTCTTCCCACAGTAAAACCTAGGACTGGACAGATTTCAAAATGTTCTTAAAGGGTTTCTATCACTTGGTATGACATAATTAGCTCTCAGACACTAGCGATCCGCTAGTGTCTGCTCTGGCCAACCATCCTAATATAACAGCTTTTGGGGCAGCCGTTTTGCTAAAAAATAACTTTTATAAATATGCTAATGAGCCTCTAGGTGCTATGTGGGCATCATTAGCACCTAGAGGCTCCGTCTACCTTCATACACAGCCACCGCCCAGCGCGTCCCTCCAGCCCGCCCATCTCCTGCTGAATGCGATCCTCCGTGTGACGCAACGGACGAATTCTCGCGCATGCGCCGTGAGCGGCTGTATTCGGCGCATGCGCAGTGAATGTCTGACCGCTTTTCTGCTCAGACATCTCCACTGCGCCTGCGCCGATGACGTCATAGTGCTCCAAGGAACAGGCGCAGTGGAGATGTCTGAGCAGGGAAGCGGTCAGACATTCACTGCGCATGCGCCGAATACAGCCGCGCACGGCGCATGCGCGAGAATTCGTCCGTTGCGTCACACGGAGGATCGCATTCAGCAGGAGATGGGCGGGCTGGAGGGACGCGCTGGGCGGTGGCTGTGTATGAAGGTAGACGGAGCCTCTAGGTGCTAATGACGCCCACATAGCACCTAGAGGCTCATTAGCATATTTATAAAAGTTTTTTTTTTAGCAAAACGGCTGCCCCAAAAGCTGTTATATTAGGATGGTTGGCCAGAGCAGACACTAGCGGATCGCTAGTGTCTGAGAGCTAATTATGTCATACCAAGTGATAGAAACCCTTTAAGAAACTATGGCAAGCCTAAAATTGCATCATCCATAAGCTCACCACACCTTGTTACAAGCCAGTAACTGAAAATCAACAAGCAATGGCTCTTTAATTGTGTTTGTCTCCTGTTCGCCAGCAGATTATACAGTTATTTGCTTTAATTAAAATGTGTGTTTTACTATTTTAGCTCTAATAATATTGGTTTCCTTGTCTTAAAAATGGTTATATATTTCACTGAAAGTAAAGATGGCAATATAAAATGCAAGGTTTTATAGCACTATAAAACTAAGTCCTTGTACAATAAATACATGGACTTTTTAATGTAGTTTGGGCCAGATTTATCAGTACTCATGCAGGGACAGATTCTGGCACTATTTACAAACTGTCATTTCTGTGACATATTTATTAAAATGTTGCACAGCTCATGATAAATGATTCTGATAAAATAGAATTTTAAAAAACGGACCTTCAATGTAGCAGTGTGGCACTAAGCCGCACTCTCTAATATTGCACAACAATTATTTTTCCGCCAGGAGCGTACAGCAGGGTTTCCACCACCATTTCTGGTAGGGAAGATTTATCAAAACTGGTGTAAAGTAGAACTGGTTTAGATGCCCATAGCAACCAATCAGATCCCACCTTTCATTTTCCAAAGGAGCTTTATTAAATGAAAGGTAGAATCTGATTGATTGCTATGGGCAACTAAGTCAGTTTTCCATGGTGGAATGTCATAATCCTTTTAAAACGTTGACAGAGATATCGCCACCCTCGTCCAAGTCTGAAATTGTAGCTCAGCGCCACTGAAGTTTATGGGTTTGAGATGCAACAGCTGTACGTACTCATTGAAATGAACAATTTTCCTATCTAGTTGCTGTCTGAGTGTAGAACCAACAGCACCTAGACTGAACATGGACCCATTAAAGTCAATTGGGTAATTCACAGATACAATTTTCACAACATACACCATACAGCTCAGATTTTTTCCGCAAGACTCATTCACTAAAGTGAAAGCCTGCGAGGTAAATGGACAACACAAAAACACAATCCGACTGCAGTGCATGTAAACGCTTGTACGTTCTTGAAAGGAAAAAACATAATGTGTGTTGTATTTAAATGTACATATCTTCTTTACGATTGCATATTGGCATAATCACGTATGGAAAGCCACAATGAAAAAGCTATTTTTTATTAAAAGTGCATAGAAACTACAGCTAACTTTTAAGAAAATCATGTAGTTTTACAATGCATTCAACTAAGCATTTTTGCGCAGTTTTTTGCTGTTACATGCGAATGTACCCTAAGGATATATTCACGTAGCTTTTTTTACACAAAATGTGCCTACTGATGGGAAATCTGCGCCATTGTTTTTGCAAAACAGTTTTTTTCCATGCTTGGTTTCTAAAACAGTGTACCAGGGGGGAAAAAAGCAGCATGCACCTTCTTGGATTGTGTCCACATGCAGATCAGCTCCATTCAGTTGGGCAAAATCTGCCGACAGCTTTATGGCGGGTGGATTTTTCCAACGTATACTTACACCATCTGAACATACCGTAAAGGTGCTTTTACATGGGACAGTTATAAGGTCAATTATCAGGAATGATTGTTTGTGCAAACTCTTGTTAATGATAATTGACCGATGTAAAAGTGTCACCTGATGATTTCTATTTCACATATTAAAGAATTTGTTTTCTGTTTTTCAGTAAATTATATGGTTAATAAAATGGTCTCATTGAAGGGAACCCTTTATGCAACTTTTGTCCTGCAAAGAACAAATTGTTGGATGACTATGTGAATAGAAAAAAGTTCCGACTCGTGGAAGATGGAGGAAAAAACAAGAAATAAATGAAAAAAAATAAAATTTACTGTGTCAAATATTAAATGGCTGGTTCCCTTCTTAGCAAGTAGTAAATTACAGATATCTAGTAGCTTATCTACTAAACTATATAGGTCAGAGTGATTGTGATATTCATTGAACAAGTCAAAGGTTAAGGCTAAGTGTGAAACGCCTACAGTATGTGACTGAAATATATATCATTTTACAGTGGAAACTTCCATGTCACCATTATTCTGTTTACCTTATTAACAGTTCAGTTATTTCTCCTGTTCAGTTCAGATAGTCTGGTCTGCCTGATCCACTGGCAATTATTCTTATCCAATTGTAATGTATGACAGTGATAGCGTAGTTTTCCATGTGTGAAGACCATACAAATTATAAAACCGTGAGCTGAGAGACCTTTTATGTTAACTCTACAGGGAAAGAGCACAGAGAGAGGTAGTTGTCAAATCCATTTGCTGCTGCTTATCTCCAGACTCAACTGCACTGGACCGAACAAATTCCACATATGACATAGGCTGTTGGATAGACCCACAAACACATACTGTAGTTGCCAACAGTCCTGAAATTGCCTTGATTGGGGACCACTGATCTAAATGGTCGAGTGGTGTTTGCCATTAATTACATACACTAACCATATTTAATAGAAGTTATTTTGTTAAAGGGTTTCTACCACCACATTTTGACCTAATTAGCTGTCTGACACTAGCGATCTGCTAGTGTCTGCTGTACCTAACCATTTTATTGTAATACCTTTCTCTGCGGCGGTTACCCTAAAAAATGAACTTTTATTGCTATGCAAATGAGCCTCTAGGTGCTATGGGGGCGTCTTTTCAGCACCTAGAGGCTCCGTCTACTCACCATGTCTGCTGCCCAGCGCGCTCCAGCCCGCCCCTCTCCTCTAGATTGACAGTCTACTCACCATGTCTGCCGCCCAGCTCGTCCCTCCAGCCCGCCCATCTCATCTAGATTGACAGCCTCCATCGCGGCCGAATTCTCGCACCTGCGTCGTGTGTGTCTGTATTCGGCGCAGGCGCAGTGACTGTCGTACCGCTGCCTGCGCCGGCATCTCCACTGCGCCTGCACCAACAACGTCAGAGTGCTCCCAGGAACAGACGACGCCTGGCCTCAAGCAGTGGAGATGCGCAGGCGCAGTGGAGATGCGCAGGCGCAGTGGAGATGCGCAGGCGCAGTGGAGATGCCGGCGCAGGGAGTGGTCTGACAGTCACTGCACCTGCGCCGAATACAGACGCACACGGCGCAGGCGCGAGAATTCGGCCGCGATGGAGGCTGTCAATCTAGAGGAGATGGGCGGGCTGGAGGGACGAGCTGGGCGGCAGACATGGTGAGTCGACGGAGCCTCTAGGTGCTGAAAAGACGCCCCCATAGCACCTAGAGGCTCATTTGCATAGCAATAAAAGTTTGTTTTTTAGGGTAACCGCTGCAGAGAAAAGTATTACAATAAAATGGTTAGGTACAGCAGACACTAGCAGATCGCTAGTGTCAGACAGCTAATTAGGTCAAAATGTGGTGGTAGAAACCTTTTAAAGGGGTTATCCCATGACTAATTAAAAAAATGAAAGTCATCATATAGTACATGAAAATTTCTTTCTAACAAAGCTAGAACCAGCCCTGTACCTCACATGGATCCAGAGATCAAGGGGAGTGTCTTTTCTGCTGCAGCTCAGGGGGAGTGTGTCACGGGGCGCCGGCGATGCGCTCCGCAGCACAGGCGGCGCCCCACCTCTGTACAGGAGCGAGGACGTGTGCAGCGTCCTCGGTCCCCTCAGCAACCAGATGAAGCCTGAGAACCAAGCTGGGCACTCGGTGCTCAGCCTTTTGCAGCAGGGCGAGTCATGTGACGCTTGCCACGTCACATGACTCCTGTTACTCAGTATTTAAACAGGCAGCCACAGGTTGCCTGTTATTTAGGTTCCTGCTGTGAATTTGCATTACCTGGCGTACTTACCTTCTGCTATTTCCTGACGATCCTCTGCCTGCTCCTTGTGTACTTTACTGCTCTCCTGGAATTCTGACCCCGGCTTCCTCCTGACGATCCTCTGCTGGCTCCTTTGGTACTTCTCGACTCTCCTGGTATTTAGGACACCAGCTTCTCCTGACTATTCTCTGCTTGCTCCATTTGTTGCTCTTCTGGTATTGACTCGGTCCATTTACGTTCTGTTGTTTGTCTGGTCTGTCCTCCCAGCACTTACTCCAAGCTAGGGATTGCCGTCCAGTTTCCCCTGTCGTTAGGACTTCCGAGGCAAGTAGGCAGGGCCAGGGATGAAGGTGGAGCGCAGTGGTCACTTTCCTTCCCCCTGTGTGTGTGTGTACGCGACCGTTACAGAGTGTCTTTTCTGCTGCAGCTCTCTCCCTATCACAGCTCAGAAGGCAGTTGAAGGATGAAAGTGAGTGTGTGCGGCCATCTCAGTGAGCAGGTCAAAGAAATAAGAAAAATAAATGAGCAAGGGACACTATACAGATGCATTTTATTGAATAACAAAATGGCTATACAAAATTTTTAATTACAAGCAATTACAAAAGTATTCGGACCCCATTAATTACTTTTAACAGAAAAGCACAATGGTATGCTTACTCTCTAAAGTGCAAAGTGTACCTTTACTTTGCCAGATGCCAGTTCTTACCTCATATTTGTTGTTATGGACAATGGTTGTGGAACCACTGTGCCAAGTAACCAGTTTAGAAGTTGGGCTGAACCCCAAGGGTGTCATTCTGGCACCACCCTTTAACCCATGTACAGGGATGTGGATTTTGATGTGGGTTAGCGACCAGACCGCTACCACCTAGGATGGTCCCAGTGTGCTTGGCAGCTGAACTACTAACAGCATAGTTACAGGCATGACACAAAACAGAGCACTGGCAGACAAAAAGATCAGGTACTCATGCATGTGGACACAGGAACCCATACAGACATGGAAGGTGCTGCAGGAACCCAATCACACTCAGTAAGGGCAGCAGGAACCCATTCACTCTTGGTAGGTGCTGCAGAAACATGATCATGCTCAGTAAGAGCTGAAGGAACCAGTTCACATTCGGTAAGAGCTGCATACAGAATGCACAAGAGACAGACATACAGACTTCGAAAATATGGACACATGGACTTCAGGAACGGACTTTTGGAACCAAGACATGCATAGTGGATACTGGACAGCAGTAGTCAAGATATCTTGGTGCAAGGAAGTGCACCCACACTGTCGCTACAGAACACAGTTCAGACACTGCGGTACCAGAATACGGACAGAAGTCAGCACACACAGACGGACAGATAAGCTCCAGAACGCACTGTAGCAGCCCACATACAAATCATGACAAGGTCTAGCCAAGAGAGTACGTAGAAAGAGAGACATGATTGCACAACCAGGGCTGGTCATAGCACTCAAGAGACATCCACAACCTCACATAGAGCTCAGGATTATATAGCAAAGTAAACAAACTCATTAGCTGAATAGGTGCACATACACAGTAAGGGAAAGATTAACCCTCGCAATACAAGACTGAGAAGGGATACAAGCACATTGGCACAATTCACATCACAAGTAACCAGGACTAGGATACACAAATCAGTGGCAAAATGATTCGTCATTGAACACAACACAAATCCAGACCCACAGGCTGGCGCAGATGGTACAATGGTACAAGTGAAAGGCCATTATAACATCTGTATTTTGTGGTGCTGAGCTTGAGACATTACAACAACCATTACAATATTAAGTGGTACACATCTAAGTAAAACAGAAATGGAAAACTAAAATGGAAAAAGATTTGAACATTAGTGTATCAGGCCAAATTATAGTAATCAGCGTCAGATGGCTGCTGCTAAAGCAAATAAGATCATAAAAGGTATTGGTATTCTTTAGTTAGGACTAAAGATCTAGCAGAGTATATTTATATAGTCAGGTTTCTGCCCATTAAAGAGAGCCAATCAACAATACAGCATGTCAACGGTCACTCATTAATTCCTGTTTACATGCTGCAGTCCAAGTGAGTATGGGTACGAGTGATCATTAATATGATTGTTATGCAATCTATCAGCAGCCTCCTACATGCGCACAGAAGCCTCTTTCAGAGCTCCCCTGGTCTCCTCCCAGACTTTAGAGAACTCTCTTGAGGTGGCATCTGCAGCAGGGATACTGAAAGAAGAAGACGACACCGAGAGTGGGATATTCGGATGTTGGCCATATAGAGCTAGGATGGGCGAGCACTCATACATTCAGCATTAATGGATGTGTATAAAAGACAATTTATTCAAATAAAAGCACATGAAGTATTAAAAGATATTATCTAGAGAAATCAAACAGTGTATAGGACGGTTGCCCTGAATGGTTCCAAAATGTAGTTGTCTTCAGACAGTTTATGTCCTGACTCAAAGCAACTAATAGTCCCTACATAAATTCATATAATCATATTGTTCCTTGAGTCCTTATAAAATAAGTCCATGGGGATCTGTGAAGAAATCCTTGAGGGTTTTTATGAAAGCACCTAAATGGTCACTATTGCACCTGCGTACTTCTTAATGAGATATATCGTAATGCACATATGTATAGCGACCATAGGAACCTTTATGAGTTCAGTGTCTTAGTATAGTCCAACTTGTGTATTTGCATATGGACACTCCAATATCGCTGGAGTCGTTCTCTTACCTCCCTCCTTTCGTTCGGGTCGTCCCTCGTGGCTTGGCGAGGGGCGAGCAGGGCAAAGCGTTGTTGGCGTCTCGCATCGCACTGCTCAAGCCAGTGCACCTAGGATCTCGCGAGAATGCGCAGGATTTTCGGCCGCAATGTCTCCCTGTTACCTTGGTTGCCGTTTGTTTAATATTCGGAGCAGAGGTAGTGAAATATTGATTTCTTCTAGGATTTTTTCTGCATGGCCATGCGAATCTCTTGGAGGACTTTGTAGCGGGTGCGCCCACCTTCCGACCAGACGCATTTCGGGATACTACACTATCCCTTCCTCAGTGGTTATAAACAACAAAAAATTGGGATTTTTTGGAAGACTCGTTGACATGATTGTTGTATGAAAACTCAGCCCAAGGCAATAGTTCGACCCAGTTGTCGTGATGACTGTTAGTGAAGTGGCACAAAAAGTTAGTAAGAATTTGGTTTACATGCTCCACATGACCGTTCGACTGAGCATGATACGCTGACGAGAAGTCCAGAGATACATTTAATAGCTTGCAGAGAGCTCTCCAGAATTTTGACGTAAACTGTACGCCTCTATCGGATACAATACAGAGTGGGAAGCCATGGGGACGAAAAATGTGTTTGATAAATTTCTTGGCCAGTTGGGGAGCAGAAGGAAGTCCAGGCAGAGGAACAAAATGCGCCATTTTAGAGAAGCAGTCAACCGCTACCCAAATTACGGAACAACCGCAGGAAGTGGGTAGATCCGTGATAAAGTCCATAGCTATTTGCTGCCAGGGAACCTCAGGAACAGGAACAGGAAGCAGAAGGCCGGCCGGATGTTGTTTAGAAGTCTTATTTTGCGCACAGGACGGACAGGCAGCTACAAATTCTTGTATATCTTGTCGCATGGATGGTCACCAGTACCGCCACTTCAGATGAATGACCCCATAGTAAGATTTGCTTTCTGAGAGACTCTGCAACAAAGGTCTTTCCAGGAGGGATTTCGGATAGCTTGACAGGACAGGCCAAGATTTTAGCGGGATCAATGATGAATTGGGGCTCATCCTCCTGGTCAGTAGAATCAAAGGATCTTGAAAGAGCATCTGCTTTGATGTTCTTATCTGCAGCTCAAAAGTAAAGAACAAAATTAGAACGAGCAAAGAACAGGGACCATCAAGCTTGTTGAGGTGTCAGTCTTTGTGCATACTGTAGGTAGTTGAGGTTCTTGTGGTCAGTATATATCACTACAGGATGACTGGCTCCTTCCAAAAGGTAACGCCATTCCTCCAATGCCATCTTGATGGCCAACAACTTTCTGTCCCCAATTGTGTAGTTGCGCTCAGGAGTGAAGAAGGCCCTGGAGAAGAAGCCACAGGTTGTCATCTTACCTGAGGTCGATTTTTGTGAAAGTGTGATACAAATTGGCGGCAATAGTTGGCGAACCCCAGGAAACATTGAATTGCCTTTAAACCAGAAGGACAAGGCCACTTCAAAATCGCAGACAGCTTCTCAGGATCCATCTGCAGGCCAGTATCAGATATGATGTACCCTAAAAATGAAAGCGAGGATTGTTCGAGGATGCATTTTTTTAAACTTGGCATACAGACAATTTATTCTTAGCCTTTGTAGGACCAGACAAACCTGCCTCTGGAGAGTAGCCAAATCTGGAGAGAAGGCAAGGATATAATCGAGATAGACCACAACACAAGAGTATAGCAAGTCTCTAAAGATATTGTTAACTAATTCTTGGAACACTGCAGGGGCATTGCTTAGTCCAAAGGGCATTACCGGATATTCATAGTGACCGTCACGGGTGTTAAAGGCGGTCTTCCACTCGTCCCCTTGACGAATTCAGATCAAGTTGTAGGCCCCACGCAGATCTAATTTGGAGAAGATCTTAGCTCCTCTGAGGCGGTCAAACAACTCTGGAATAAGGGGAAGATGGTATGTGTTCTTGACAGAGATTTTATTTAGGCCCTATAATCAATGCATGGCCGGAGAGAACCATCTTTTTTCTTTACAAAGAAGAAGCAAGCCTGAGAAGATGATTTTCGGATAAATCCTCTGTCAAGATTTTCTTTGATATAGTCAGACATGGCTTGTGTCTCTGCTGGTGACAGAGGATAAAAAAGACCACAGGGAGGTGGAGAAACAGGAACCAGATCAATAGGACAATCATAGAACTTGTGTGGAGGTAACGTCTCAGCCTCCTTCTTATCGAAGACGCCGGCATAGGCATGGTATGCTGCAGGCAGATTTTCATTTGGCGGTACACGGGGTAAGCGAGCAGGCTTTCCAAGGCAGTATTTTCCCCAACAAAGCACCTCTCCAGACTTCCAATAAAGAACAGGTACGTGGGTAAGGAGCCATGGTAGCCCCAAAAGGAGAGGATGAGAGAGACTTCGAAGAATCAAGAATGAAATTTCTTCTGTATGAAGAGCTCCTACCTGTAGTTTCACAGGTTCAATAGAAAATTGTACAGACTCAGATAGAGCCCTTCCATCGACAGATGACACCATCAATGGTCTCTGCAGATGTCGGACTGGAATACGATATCGATCCACTATGGCTTGCTGCAGGAAGTTTCCTGCCGATCCGGAATCAAGAAGAGTAGTCTCCGTGAACCAATTATCTCCAAACGACAAAGTTGCCGGCAGAGTCAGGGGTGAAGAGGAATTATCTTCACCTAGGGCTGCCTCTCCAATGGACACTAGGCTCGAGAGTTTCCCGTCTTCAGGGGACAAGCACGGAGCACATGATCAGAACCACCACAATAGAAAGTCCTTTGGTATGGCGGTGATCATGTTCCTGTTCAGTCAGCTTAACTCGGTCGACCTGCATGGGCTCAGGAACTGCAGACAACATGGAAGGCAGAGGGTTAGGAGCTAGCTGAAAAGAAGACACGATGTGAAAAGATCTCCCCTCACGTGCCACTTCTCTGGCACATTCCTGGAACCATAAATCAATTCGAGTAGCCAGGGAGATGAGGTCATCCAAGGTGGAAGGAACATCCCGTACGGCCAGCTCGTCTTTAATTCTCCCACAGAGGCCCTCCCAAAAGGTAGCCACAATTGCAGTCAATTTCAGAGGCTAGCGTACGGAACTGGACTGCATACCAGCCCACGGATTGGTTCCCTTGAAGCAACCGTAGTAGAAAGGATGTGGCAGAGGTGGTGCGTCCGGGCTGGTCGAACACCTTGCAGAAGGCCTCTAGAAAGGCCTGTAGATCCATTATAAATGGGTCGTTCCTTTCCCAGAGGGGATTGATCCAGGCCAGTGCATCCCCAGTAAGGTGTGACATAAGAAAAGCCACTTTGGCTCGTCCGAGGCAAATTGGTGAGGCAAAAGTTCAAAATGAAGGGTGCATTGATTTATGAACACCCGACACTGCTTAGGGTCACTGTTGAAACGTGGAGGAGCTGAGAGGCGAGGTCCAGATCCGGGTACGTAGGAAGAGGACGGAGTAGGAGCCGAATTAACTGGGGCAGAGAAGCTTGATGACGCTGGGTTAGCAGTAGGGATCGACCAATATTGATTTTTTTAGAGCCGATACCAATAATCTGTGAACTTTCAAGCCGATAGCCTATAATTTATACCGAAATTTATATCTCATAATATATATCATATTATTTGGTAGTCACTGAGGTGGTGGAAATTTGCATTTGGCACTAGTATATTATAAATGTAAATTATAAATTAATAAAGCCCTTAGTTGGTAGTTAATTTATAATTTACATTTATAATATACTAGTGCCAAATGCCAATTTCCACACCATCCCCCACTCCTCACTGACTTTATTAACCCCTATCAGACCTCAGATCAGAACTTTATTAACTCCTATCAGACCTCAGATCAGACCATTATTAACCCGTCAGACCTCAGATCAGACCTTTATTAACCCCTGTCAGACCTCAGATCAGACCTTTATTAACCCCTGTCAGACCTCAGATCAGACCTTTATTAACCCCTATCAGACCTCAGATGAATAAAATAAAAAACTCATCACCTCTCCTGCGCCACGGCTCCTCTTCATCTCCGGGTCCGGCGTCTTGCTCCCCTGTGTTCTCCGGCCTGCGCTGCACTGTCACCTGACAGCGTGCAGCGTCAGGTCATAGTGCGCGCACTACGTCCTGATGTTGTACGGGGTCAAGACAGTGCAGCGCGGGCCCCATCAAAGAAGACCAGGGAGGGTGAGTATCGGAAGCGCTTGCTGCGCTTCTTCCCTGCTCCCGACACCCGATGCATACTAGTGCGCGCTTCCATAATGAAAGCGCTCACTAGTATTCGCTTTATACGCATTATCGGTATATCGGCAAAGTTAGATGCCGATAATGTACAAAATCCTGAATATCGGCTGATAATATCAGTACTTCCGATAATTGGTCGATCCCTAGTTAGCAGATGTCAGGTCATTTAGATGCATATTCACATTGTGTAGGTAGGACAATATTTGATCCTGGCGTTCACGCTGCTGGGCCAACTCCTGGTGTAACTCTGTGGTACTGGGAGGGTTCGGATCAGCGGGGTCCATTGCCTGAGCAAACTGTTATGCAAGCGGGTGTGGATCCACTGCGCCACTGACTGGTTACACTCTGGAGGGACATAACTAAGCCACTACCTGGTCTTCACTAGAGCCTCTGATGGTAAGGATAGGCTTGGGCGGTTAGGGTAGTTTCCAGGGGCTACTCCAGAGCAGTCCCCGAGTCAGTGGCAGCAGACCAGGGGGTCAGAGTACTCGGTGCAATCACCGAGGGGACTTGCGTGGCCAGGAGATTCCTGGTCTGGACAGGCAGCAATTAACCAAAGTCAGTAAGCAAAGTCCGAGGTCAGAGGCAGGCGTTAAACAAAGTCCATAAACGAGATCCGAGGTCAGGGCAGGCGGCAAACAGACAAAGTTCATAAACAAAGTCTGAGGTCAGAGGCAGGCGGAAAACAGGCAAAGTCCAGGAGTTCAGTAAGCAAGGTCCAGTACACAGCGAAGCAGACAAGAGAGACAAGGACTTGGAGATGGACAAGCTAAAACCATGAGGTTGCTCAGGCATCTTCCTGTGGTAGGAAGCACGTTTAAATACCTGCTGCAATCCAGCCATAGGCCAAGTGCTGCTTCATAGGTGAAGAGAGACACACCCATGCAAGCTCAAACACCAGTACAGCAGGAAGGAAACTCTGGCATGGATCACAGACACCATATTTAAGTTACCTGCTGCCTGCACTTGTCAGCACGGTGGGCAGGAGGGAACGAGGGAGCCCGGCGCCCCTGCCCGTGGTTAGGTGCAGCAGCCCCGGCATGGACCGCTGGGCTAACAATGATTATTTGTTCCCATACAGTTTTCATCTGCTGGCAGCACATTCACTGTTTACATGGGAAGATATGCTGCTGATCAAGAATGATATTTAGTGCCATATAAAAGATGACCTGACAAACCTCATTATGGTACTGATTCTACTTGCAGACATGAAAAAAAAAGTAGAGACACAGCAGACATATGCAGACAGTGTCCGTGATTGGCGACAACTTTGATTGCTGATATTTAACCCCTTAGATTCTGTGGTAAAGCATGACCACGGCATCAGAATTTGGAAGGAGGGGGCTCCCTCTGCTGTCTATATGCAATGAAATTGCACTGGCTGTTTGCTTGCTGTGGCAGCCTGGAGCTTTCTGAAGGCTCTCATGACTGCCATAGTAAAGTTCAAATTAAGCCCTACCTCATTGCAATTTTACCATAGACTGCAATACTATTTAATTGCCAGCTGTGGTATAAGTGATCTAAGGACTCCCTAGGAGGCTAAATATAAACAAAGAAAAAAGTTTTAACGATATAAAGATAGAAAATTGAAAATTCAAGTCTCCCTTGTTTCTCCATTTTACAAATAAAAATAAGCAAATAAAAAAATCATCACTTGTATGAACATATTTATTCCATACAGTGAACACATTAATGGAAAATGAAATCAAAATGCCAGAATCACCAGTTTTGGAGGCTTTGCCTCCCCCCCAAAAAAACTGAATAAAAAGTGATTAAAAAATTCATACATATTACAAAATTGTATTAATAAAAATTATAGCTCGAAGCACAGAAAAATAGCCCTTACACATCTCCGTTGACAGAACTATACGCAAGTTATGGGTGTCAGAGTATGGCGATGCAAAGAAATTTTTTATTTCAACGTTTTGTATATTTTTTAAGTATTAAAATCGCAAAAACTAAATACATTCAGTATCACTGTAATCATACTGAGCCGCAGAATAAAAGGTAACGTTTTATTTTTACTACCCAGTGAATGCCGTAAATACAAAACCTATAAAACAATGGTGGAATTGCACTTTTTTTCATCAAAAAAAATAATTCTATACATTCCATTAAATATTAAATGTGCCATTAGAGAGTAAAACTTGTCTTGCAAAAAACAAGACCTTATACAGCTATTTGAACAGAAATGTAAAAAAAATGAAAAATTATGGCTCTTGGGTAAAAAAAGAAAACAAAAAAATGCGAATTGATTATGATGCCAAGGGGTGAAAAGTGCCTTCAAGGTCCAGTCATACCTGAATATAACAGCTAGAGCATTGTTGCACAATAACTTGATATTAAAGGGGTTATCCAAAACTATAAAATGCTCCTCCATATGCCAGGCCCCTCACACTAATTCTACAACCTGGCTCCCCGTGCCGTTCCTGGTCCCCGCACCGCTGCTGCTTCTCTATGTGCGTGGATGAAAACATCTGGTGTCGGGGGAGAAGGGAGCAGCCAGTGGCAGGCGGTGATGGGGACCCGCGATGCTAGGGAGGCTTGTCCCCGTCACCGCCTGCCATTGGCTGCTACCCCTTGACACCGGATGTTTTCATCCACGCAAAAGGGGGGAAGAAGCAGCAGCGGCGGTGCGAGGACCAGGAGCAGCGTGGGGAGCCAGGTAAGTATATTCATTGTGAGGGGCCCGGCATACGGGGGAGCATTTCAAAGTCTTGGATAACCTCTTTAAATGTCATAGAAATGTTTCCTTTGTCAATATACATTCATCTGTAGTCTTATTTTTCTACCTACAATGTCCTCTTTGGGTAATCAACCGACCATCGAATAAAACTTCAATGATCATACACTACCAGCAATATATTTGATATTCAGATTTATAACTTTTGTATAAAATATGTGTAGTTTAAGTTTAGGCAACTAAAAAACTGCAAACCAAAATATTTTAAATGGCAAGAATATCTCATTCCAGGATTGGTTGTCTGTACATAGACCATTCTAGAACAGGGTATCAATATATAGATCATTCCAGAATATGGTTAATTCTAGGATAGGATGACAGTACATGGAACATACCAGAATAGGGTATAAATACATAGATCATTCCAGGACAGAATATCAGTACATGGATCACTCCAGCACATGGGTCATTCCAGGATAAGTCAGAGTCATTCTAGGTTGGATGTCAGTACATACAGTCAGGTCCATAAATATTGGGATATCAACACAATTAAAGCAACACGATGTGCTTTAACTGCAGACTGTCAGCTTTAATTTGAGGGTATTTCCATCCAAATCAAGTGAACGGTGTAGGAATTACAACAGTTTGCATATGTGCCTCCCACTTGTTAAGGGGCCAAAAGTAATGGGACAAAATAATAATCATAAATCAAACTTTCACTTTTTAATACTTGGTTGCAAATCCTTTGCAGTCAATTACAGCCTGAAGTCTGGAACGCATAGACATCACCAGACGCTGAGTTTCATCCCTGGTGATGCTGTTCCAGGCCTCTACTGCAGCTGTCTTCAGTTCCTGCTTGTTCTTGGGGCATTTCCCCTTCAGTTTTGTCTTCAGCAAGTGAAATGCATGCTCAATCAGATTCAGGTCAGGTGATTGACTTGGCCATTGCATAACATTCCACTTCTTTCCCTTAAAAAACTCTTTGGTTGCTTTTGCAGTATGCTTTGGGTCATTGTCCATCTGCACTGTGAAGCGCCGTCCAATGAGTTCTGAAGCATTTGGCTGAATATGAGCAGATAATATTGCCCGAAAAAACTTCATAATTCATCCCGCTGCTTTTGTCAGCAGTCACATCATCAATAAATACAAGAGAACCAGTTCCATTGGCAGCCATACATGTCCACGCCATGACACTACCACCACCATGCTTCACTGATGAGGTGGTATGCTTAGGATCATGAGCAGTTCCTTTCCTTCTCCATACTCTTCTCTTCCCATCACTCTGGTACAAGTTGATCTTGGTCTAATCTGTCCATAGGATGTTGTTCCAGAACTGTGAAGGCTTTTTTAGATGTTGTTTGGCAAACTCTAATCTGGCCCTCCTGTTTTTGAGGCTCACCAATGGTTTACATCTTGTGGTGAACCCTCTGTATTCACTCTGGTGAAGTCTTCTCTTGATTGTTGACTTTGACACACATACACCTACCTCCTGGAGAGTGTTCTTGATCTGGACAACTGTTGTGAAGGGCGTTTTCTTCACCAGGGAAAGAATTCTTCGGTCATCCACCCCAGTTGTTTTCCGTGGTCTTCCGGGTCTTTTGTTGTTGCTGAGCTCACCGGTGCGTTCCGTCTTTTTAAGAATGCTCCAAACAGTTGTTTTGGCCACGCCTAATGTTTTTGCTATCTCTCTGATAGGTTTGCTTTGTTTTTTTCAGCCCAATGATGGCTTGCTTCACTGATAGTGACACCTGTTTGGATCTCATCTTGAGAGTTGACAGCAACAAATGCAAATAGCACACTTGAAATGAACTCTGGACCTTTTATCTGCTCATTGTAATTGGGATAATGAGGGAATAACACACACCTGGCCATGGAACAGCTGAGAAGCCAATTGTCCCATTACTTTTGGCCCCTTAACATATGCAAACTGTTGTAATTCCTACATCATTCACCTGATTTGGATGTAAATACCCTCAAATTAAAGCTGACAGTCTGCAGTTAAAGCACATCTTGTTTGTTTCATTTCAAATCCATTGTAGTGGTGTATGGAGCCAAACATGTTAGAATTGTGTCGATGTCCCAATATTTATGGACCTGACTGTAGATCTTCCAGGATAAGGCATCAGTGCATGGATCATTCCAAGATAGTGTAATGGTACTTGGATCATCCCAGGTTAGGGTATCGGTACTGTGGCAATGTGAACATTGAGGTGGTGTTTCCCCAGGTTCCAGTCCGGGACTTAGGGCATGCTCATGTCCAGGGATCCTATTTAATCCTGCTAATGGATCCTGGGTGTGTCACACTCTGGAGAGTGTGCAGACAGAGGCCTGGTGAGGCTCTGTCTGTGTGGTCTCAGCTAGGCAAGGCTGAGGGGACACGAGGCTAGGCAATAGCCTGGACTTTGGGGGACTTGCACACAGAAGGCTGGAGTGGCTCTGTGTGGTCTGAGCCGGGAGGGCTGAGAAACCACTATCCCACAAGAGACACTGGTGTGGGAGCAGCCTGGAGGCTGCTGGAGGTTGGGCTGGGAAAGCCGCATCTCATCACGGGTGTGAACTGTGGTACGCTTTAGGTGAGTCAGGGAAACCTGTGTGTTTAGATAGGGCCCAGACGGGCAAGGTATTTTATTTTGGCTTTGTGTGTTTTTCTTTATGCCGTGTGCCACAATAAAGCACAGTTTGGCCCCTAAATCCTGGTGTCTGTGAAGAAGTGTATGATTGCAACCACCGGAAAAGAGCTAATCCCCCACATATGGTGTCGGATGCGGCAACATGTCCGTGCTGAAAAGAAAAAAAAAAAAAACAATGTGGTTGCTAGGGACAACGACATCACTGAAAGGAGCAGGTGCTGCTCATGCTGTTCTGGACACTTTTTGCTGGGTTGCAAAGGAGTTACTGTGCAGTGAATTAAAGGGCCAGTAGCCCAGCAAAAGGGGACTCGCTGCTAAAAGTTTTTCCTGCTACGAGACTGTTTGTTGCCATGGGTCTCGGGGAAGAATACGTCCGACGGACGTGGGAGATTAAACAGCAGGAAAAACTGGTAAAACAGATGGGTTGTACCCCACGTGAGTTGGCGAAATTTGATGCTGAGCGAGAGGCTCTGGAGGCGCAGCTGCAGCTAGCCCTGAATAGAGGGTCATCAACGCTGTATGGACCCTGCACAAAGTTCCCAGAGGTCGGCAGTGTGCTGGGAACGCCGGAGAACAAGCAAAGATATGCCGTTGCCAAGGGCAACCGTCGGGAAGAAAAGGAGGTGGAGAGTGGTGCAGCTCTCAGGAGATCCTATGTTTCCTGCACGTGTGCGCAAAGTCCTAAAGGGTGCGGATGGAGTGACTGTCTGGATAAAGGCTGGAGTCAAGGCCAAGGCGTTTCCCGTGGCAACTTGTCACGAGGGTGTCGAGGACCACGCCTGACTCCGTTATACCCGGGGTCAGGAAGTCGCAGCGGTTGGCTGCACGCTCTATTTAAGATAGGGCTGTTTTCCTTATGGTAGCTTTCTGGGTTTGCTTAGCAAACCCTTTTGGCTCACTCAGGGATCCGTAGCTCCTTCTCCTCAGCTGTTCCTTGTCCAGCACTCCCAGACCTCCTTATATTTCTCTCTCACACTTCTCTGGTTGCCGGAGATAGAGCTTCCTGCCTGGACATCTATTCTGACCTTCTGGAGCTATGTTGCTGCGTTCGCTGGTAGTTGGTCCAGTACGCTACCCTCCAGATCCCTGTTGGACCTTTTTGGTTTATTGTGGTCGCCCACCTGGGTGTATGTGTTTGTATGTTTTGTCTGTCCTCTCCCTGGTGTTTCCCTCTTAGTGATAGTGGTGTGGACTAGCGATCCCACCGGCCTGTTCACTATCCAGGGCTCATATTAGGGAAAGCCAGGGTTTAGGCACGTGATCGCCGCACGGGTGAGGAACCCGTCTAGGGACGTCAGGGCAGTCAGGTGCCAGCCGCAAGGTGAGTTAGGGGTCACCACCTTTCCCTCTCCCTTGGGCAGGGCTTTCCCTGTTTTCCTCCCTGTGCGTGACGTCGGTCATTACACAACTACTGTATTAAGGAGAAGGGTGATGACCGTGCTGGAGATATTCCTGGACTCCCCTCATCTCCCGTGAGTGCGACAATCGGTAAGATCGTTCCGGTTATCCCGTGTGTAACAGACCCAGTGACATTGAGCAGGCGGCAGTTGCTACCCGCTGGGCCGGTGGGTGATATGTCACCGAGGCTAGAAACTGTCTCAAAAGTGTGTGACAATATGAAAAGTAATATAATGCTAAGTGTACGGGACAGTCATGCAGTTAATAAGAATTGTCCGATGATTCTCACTGAGTGTGAGACTACCGTGAGAACTGGGACTTATAGACTTGCTGGTAGAACTACGCTCATGCATGATTTCCCGTTGTTCTGTGACTTGTGGGGAAGTGGAAACACTCCTGCAGAACTGGTACCTAATCCTTTAAGTGAAGTGACCATTAGAGACAATGGTGCGGATAAGGTGCAAGGTGATTGTGCCAGGTTGGCGGAAATGCTTAATGAAAGTGGGATGTCATGTGAAATATCTGATGTTAATAACATGCCTTTTCCGTTGCAGGCTGTGGTCAGGGGAGAAGCGCCCCCTGGTGGTAAAAATGTAAATGATGATGAAGCTTAATTTTCTTCATCTGCTATTTTTCATGAAGAACTTTATGACATGATCAGGGTGTTTGAAGAATTGCATATAAGTAATGTGAAGCAGGCACCTGAAAGAGAGCCTGAGCAAGTGCAGGTGGTTCTCACTGAGGGGGAGTCTCCAGTGAGAACTGGGTCTTGTGGACCTGATGTTACCAATATGTTCTTATATGATGTGATGTTGGGTTGTGATAACGTTTCGTTGTTATGGGGCAAGGTAGACACTTCTGCAGATAGTGACGAAACTCCTGCAGAACCTGTGCTTGCCCGTGTAAATGAAGGTCTATGGGAGCTGCACATTGACTGCCATGGGGAAAGAATATTGCCTATTGAAAACAATGGTGCTGATAAGAAACATGTGAATGATGCAGAAGTGCAGATAAATGTTGTGAGCACCGAGTGGAGCAATCCTACTCTGGTAAACGTGCAAGAAAGGGTAGCAGTCCTAGAGGGAGTATCACACGTACCAGAGGTGGACATGCAGTCTCCACAGTGTTTTATGGTCAATAAAGTAATGCCCCAGGTAGGGATTAACTCGGCAGTGCCTCTAGAAGTCAGTGTTAATAATGACACCAGTGACATAGGCGATATATGCGCTGTGACCATTAGCAACTCCGAGAAGAAAGCTACCAAGTCAAGGTATTGCAAAATTCAGGTGGTCACTAGTAGCGACCAGACGACAGTTATACATGACAAGACGAGAGCTGAGTGGGGAGATGGCAACCTAGTGTCTGAGTCCCATACCCAGGCAGGGGTAGATGACCTGACACGTCAGTACAGCTGCAATCCTGAAGATTTTTCTCTCTCCACACAGTCCCTAGATATGATAGAGAAGGGACTAGATGTCTTCACAGAGTCACCGAAGAAGACTGCAGTAGATACAAACAAAGTGCTTAAAGAGACCCTGCGTGAAACCCCCACAGGGGGTAATGGTGATACTCCTACATCGGCTGCAGCAGAGCCAAGTGAAGAGCATCTGGAACAGGAGACCCTATCCTCGGCTCGATCCCTTGAAGAAGCGCTTGAGGAGCGAGATGAATGTGAGAGGCTGAACAGACAACTCAGAGCAGGGATGGAAGATCTCATGAGCTCAAAGGATGATGTCAGGAAGAACGTCTATGAGTTGAAGTCTAAGCCAGAGCCTGTTAAGAATGGGTCTGGAGATGGTGGTGCCGACCGAGGCGGAGAAGACGGAAGGAAATGAGTCTGGTAAAGATCCTGATGCTCCCAGTGCCTCCAACCTTGATAAGAAGGAGGAGGAGGAGTTAAGAAGGCAAGGATATGAGGCCAAGTCCGTGAAGGATAAAAAGGATAATAAAGTAAGTGGAGACTCCAAAGAAATAGAGGCCAAAGAAGCTAAGGCAGAGGTCTTGAAATGGGAGAAATCCTTGGATGTTCCAGCGATCAAGGGTAAAGCCGAAGTGGGGAGAGGCAATGAAGAGGCAGAAGACCCTGAAACTGAGGCACCATCTGAGAAAACCACTGCTGGAAAAGAAGCGAGCGGGGGCAAGCCAGCTCTGCTGACGGAGCTTCGCAAAGACAAGAAGAAAAGGCCTAAGCGTCTGCAAGAGCCAGCGAAGTCAAACAGAGAGTCTGTCGTTTGCATAAAAATATATTCTGAAGGGAGTTCCAGAAGCCGAGATCGAAATTCTAAGAGTAAAGGAAAAAGAAATGTACGATCTGCTGTTAAAATAAAGAGACAAAAAGAGGCGAGTCCTAAGAAGCGTGCTCGGCTGAAGCAGCTGTGTGAGTCAAAGAGAGAGAAAGATAAAAAAATAGAAAGAGAGAGTCTGCCTGTCACATGGACATGGGAACATTGTAGACAATGTCTCTTGGGCAAGATGTCAGTGTGGGTAACAAACCAAGCATTGATGGCATGGGTCTGGCAAAATAAAGGGAAGCCTCTGACACTGACCACATCTTCCAGGGGGAAGGTTGAGCCAGGCGATGGCAAGAAAATGTGGATGTCCTGTCATGAGCATCCAGTTAGTACATGTGTTCACCCCCACAGGTTTGAACAGAGGAGGGGGGGGGGGGGGAGATGTGGCAATGTGAACATTGAGGTGGTGTTTCCCCAGGTTCCAGTCCGGGACTTAGGGCATGCTCATGTCCAGGGATCCTATTTAATCCTGCTACTGGATCTTGGGTGTGTCTCACTCTGGAGAGTGTGCAGACAGAGGCCTGGTGAGGCTCTGTCTGTGTGGTCTCAGCTAGGCAAGGCTGAGGGGACACGAGGCTAGGCAATAGCCTGGACTTTGAGGGACTTGCACACAGAAGGCTGGAGTGGCTCTGTGTGGTCTGAGCCGGGAGGGCTGAGAGACCACTATCCCACAAGAGACACTGTTGTGGGAGCAGCCTGGAGGCTGCTGGAGGTTGGGCTGGGAAAGCCGCATCTCATCACGGGTGTGAACTGTGGTACGCTTTAGGTGAGTCAGGGAAACCTGTGTGTTTAGATAGGGCCCAGACGGGCAAGGTATTTTATTTTGGCTTTGTGTGTTTTTCTTTATGCCGTGTGCCACAATACAGGGAGTGCAGAATTATTAGGCAAGTTGTATTTTTGAGGATTAATTTTATTATTGAACAACAACCATGTTCTCAATGAACCCAAAAAACTCATTAATATCAAAGCTGAATATTTTTGGAAGTAGTTTTTAGTTTGTTTTTAGTTTTAGCTATTTTAGGGGGATATCTTTGTGTGCAGGTGACTATTACTGTGCATAATTATTAGGCAACTTAACAAAAAACAAATATATACCCATTTCAATTATTTATTTTTACCAGTGAAACCAATATAACATCTCAACATTCACAAATATACATTTCTGACATTCAAAAACAAAACAAAAACAAATCAGTGACCAATATAGCCACCTTTCTTTGCAAGGACACTCAAAAGCCTGCCATCCATGGATTCTGTCAGTGTTTTGATCTGTTCACCATCAACATTGCGTGCAGCAGCAACCACAGCCTCCCAGACACTGTTCAGAGAGGTGTACTGTTTTCCCTCCTTGTAAATCTCACATTTGATGATGGACCACAGGTTCTCAATGGGGTTCCGATCAGGTGAACAAGGAGGCCATGTCATTAGATTTTCTTCTTTTATACCCTTTCTTGCCAGCCACGCTGTGGAGTACTTGGACGCGTGTGATGGAGCATTGTCCTGCATGAAAATCATGTTTTTCTTGAAGGATCCAGACTTCTTCCTGTACCACTGCTTGAAGAAGGTGTCTTCCAGAAACTGGCAGTAGGACTGGGAGTTGAGCTTGACTCCATCCTCAACCCGAAAAGGCCCCACAAGCTCATCTTTGATGATACCAGCCCAAACCAGTACTCCACCTCCACCTTGCTGGCGTCTGAGTCGGACTGGAGCTCTCTGCCCTTTACCAATCCAGCCACGGGCCCATCCATCTGGCCCATCAAGACTCACTCTCATTTCATCAGTCCATAAAACCTTAGAAAAATCAGTCTTGACGTTTCAGCTTGTGTGTCTTGTTCAGTGGTGGTCGTCTTTCAGCCTTTCTTACCTTGGCCATGTCTCTGAGTATTGCACACCTTGTGCTTTTGGGCACTCCAGTGATGTTGCAGCTCTGAAATATGGCCAAACTGGTGGCAAGTGGCATCTTGGCAGCTGCACGCTTGACTTTTCTCAGTTCATGGGCAGTTATTTTGCGCCTTGGTTTTTCCACACGCTTCTTGCAACCCTGTTGACTATTTTGAATGAAACGCTTGATTGTTCGATGATCACGCTTCAGAAGCTTTGCAATTTTAAGAGTGCTGCATCCCTCTGCAAGATATCTCACTATTTTTTTTACTTTTCTGAGCCTGTCAAGTCCTTCTTTTGACCCATTTTGCCAAAGGAAAGGAAGTTGCCTAATAATTATGCACACCTAATATAGGGTGTTGATGTCATTAGACCACACCCCTTCTCATTACAGAGATGCACATCACCTAATATGCTTAATTGGTAGTAGGCTTTCGAGCCTATACAGCTTGGAGTAAGACAACATGCATAAAGAGGATGATGTGGTCAAAATACTCATTTGCCTAATAATTCTGCACGCAGTGTAAAGCAGAGTTTGGCCCCTAAATCCTGGTGTCTGTGAAGAAGTGTATGATTGCAACCACCGGAAAAGAGCTAATCCCCCACAGTACATAGATCATTCCGTGATAGGGTATTGATATATGGGTCACTTCAGGATAGGGTGAATGGGTCATTTCAGGATAGGATATCAGCACATGAGATTCCGAGGGTATGAGCATCACATAACCATTTCAGATTCTATTTTGTGATGCACCCACTAGCAGTTCCATTTGCTGTCTATAATTGCAAGTGTATTATACATCGCAATGTGCCTAGTAGATTCCCTTATAAGACCCACAAAAGACCAATTTGAAGTGCAGGAAAGCAGACATTAACAGACAGTGGTACTACAATGAATCATCTCTACATTATAAATTACTTCAACTCAGTTTCATAAATTTTAATTCTGCAAGGGTGACCTGTTTTATAGAATCTCCTAATGTAGAAAAATGTTGTATGTGACATTATTATTCTCAGAGGTAGGAGAAAGCTATTGCCGCAAGTTTGCAAATGTTACTCAGTGTTACTTTAAAACTAATATATCACCTGGAAAAATTTGATCATGGCACAATACGGGTTTGTCACATGCTTAAAGGGAAATTGTCACTAGAGTTTACTTGATTGCACTATCGGCATACTTCTATAGTGCTGATAATACCATTTCTAACCCATGTCTTAAATCCTACACTTTACATAAGGGAAAAAAAGAAGATATGAAATCTCTGCACTCCATTCACAAATAGCCATCTAGGCAGTGCTGCAGTAGTGACTTTTCACAGTGTTCTCACAGTTGGCATGCTCATTCTGCCTTGATTGATGCCCCTCTCGGCATGTGAAATCATTGCAAGCTCTACCAAGTGGACCATCATTCAAAGCAGAATTAGCATGTAGAGTAGACCCTGATAAACTTATACCGTACACTTAGCTTGTCAAGACCTGCACCAGATTTATCACAGTGGCCTCGGGCTGGTTGATTAATCTGGTTGAACAATATACCAAATATTGGTTGACTTACTTTGTGAAAGAATTTTACACAAGGATTATGGTGCTGTTTTTCGATCACGACCGGCGTGCCGATCACATATGTGATGCAAAGGGAGGGAAAAGGGAAGGCCCTGTCCAAGGAAGAGGGAAATATGGTGACCCCCTAACTCACCTTGAGGCTGGCACCTGACTGCCCTGACGTCCCTAGACGGGTTTTTCACCCGTACGCCGATCACGTGCCTAAACCCTGGTTTTCCTTAAGATGAGCCCTAAGTAGTGAATAGGGCGGTGGGAACACTAGGCCGCACCACTAACACTAAAGGAAAACACCAGGGAGAGGACAGACAAAACTGACAAAACATATAATCCCAGGTGGGCGATAACAGCGGACGACAAAAGACCAACAGGGATCCGGAGGGTAATGCTCTGGTACGACAACCAGGAATAACAGCTACACAGCTCCAGTGGGTCAGTATAGAAGTCCAGGCAGGAAGCTCTATATCTGGCAACCAGAGAAGTGGGAGAGGGGAATATATATGGAGGTTGGGAGTGCCGGACAAGAAACAGCTGAGGAGAAGAAGCTACGGATCCCTGAGTCAGACAAAAAGGATTACAAGGCAAACACAGAAAGCTACTATTAAGTAACAGCGCGATCTTTAGACATAGAGCGCGCAGCCACCCGCTGCGACTTCCTGACCCCGGGTATAACGGAGTCAGACGTGGCTCTTGACACCCTCGTGACATTTTCAAGCAAAATGTTGCATATTAGGTAATACCCCTTTCTCGTGAAACCACACCGTTTCCCATTAGGCCACACCCTTTCCTCAGGCTAGATACAGATCATTTTAAAAAAAGTTTACATTAGTACTGAACCACTGGATATGGACACATTAGGGGCATATTTAATGAATAAACATTTTTGGAATAGTGTTATAAAACTACATTTGCTTTGTTTGGCTTCTGCAGCTTTAATGTTTCACAGTACTTAGCAAGATGCAGAATGCTGTTCACAGTCAAATCCAACAATGAGGCACATTTATTAAGACCAGCGTTTTAAAAGCCTGTCAAAATAAGCCCCTGCGCTGGAGGTGGATCACTGAAGCTATGTACAGGCGTAGGCCTCTACATAACTTCTGTGTATCCACTGCTGATTCTAAATGTAAGATACCTGCGCCAGATATATGCCACAAAAGTGGCGGATATCGGTTCATAAATTACCCTCAATCTTCTAAACTGATTTAGAACCACATTAAAGCTGAACAGTAGCCTCTCAGTCATATTAGGGCAGTGGAGAAAGGCGGGTGAGCACTCAACTTTGTGTACAGAGTGGATTCAGAACTAGCCCATTGTATTCTTTGATCTCATCTATTAGCTAACTGACACAAGATTTTTTTTTTTTCCTGAGCTTTAGCTAATACAAGAATGGACTTGTCCCTGTGATATGCAGCCCTTACACAAGGCAACAAATATAGGTGACAAATCCACTTTAAAACTGGCAGACAAAACTGATGTGCTAGCATATGGTGTCTTCATATCCTAATGTATTCTCCCCTACAAGCAACACTTCTAGTGGAAAATAACAACCTAATAAGGCATGTGATGGAATACGTATGAATCTGTGAGAAGAAAACCGTTTGTATTGAGGCACATGAACGTCTAGTAAATGAAGGACATCAAACAGATAATACTTCTATGTAGAAGCACCGCCATAAGGTAGCGTGGGTGTGACCCTGCTACATTCTGTACTTTCCAAACTGATTCTCTAAAGTGAATTGATGGTTGTATAAAATTACTTGTGCTGACTGAGGCCATATTAACAGAACACGACGAAGCAGGGTCAAGTTAAAAAGCACTAAATCAATTTAACTTATTGCATTTGTTTCTGTGTAAAAACCAATGATACTGAATGTTAGTGTCTTTAGATATTATCTTCACAATAACCCTCCTCATTTTATACTGAGTGGTTACGGAAAAGAACGTTTTTCCAAGTGCTACAAGATTTCAACACCCACGATGGTCTAAAAAAATATCTAGAAGGACAAGTGTTTTTCTGTGAATTGTTTTGCCCACGCAGCAATTGGGTGAGGTAATTTCTTTTCTTTCAGCTGAGAGTGCCAAATTCCAGTGTCATTAGTAAAATTCATTCAGAGTAAGCAGCTGAGAACTAACGTCATATACACAGTCATGGGAAAAAGTACATAAATTGTAAATCTATATATCTCATCTTCTAAGTAACAATTGAGTGGTACTCACTGACCTTTATAGACAAAGAAGAGGTGAAGAAACCAGGAGGAAAAAGTAGGTCCACCCTTCCTTCCACAGTCAATAGGATAGTGATAAGCAGTCAGATGTTAAGTATGAAATGCAAGAGCCATCATGCCAAGAAGACCTCAGAGAAGCAGTTGCTGCTGTTCATCAATCTGGGAAGATTTCTAAAACCATTTAAAACAATTTAAGGGCTCATGCACACAAATTTTTGTTTTTCTGTGTCCGTTCAGTTTTTTTTACAGCCCAAATGTGTAACCATTAACTTCAATGGGGCCACAAAAAACGGAAATGACTCCATGCACATTCCGTTTCCTTATGTCCACCTGGCTGTTCTCCTATTATTGTCCGTATTACGGGGCCAGCTGTTCTGCAAAATACGGAATGCACACGGCTGGTATCCGTGTTTTGTGGATCCGTAATTTGTGGACCGCAAGACATCAAACGGTTGTGTGCATGAGCCCTAAAACTTACAATTTTATAGTGAGATGGATTGTTTACAAATGCATATGCCACACTAGAGGAACAAAGTGATTTTGCAACAAAGTTATCAATTAGATGAACAACCCATCTAAGGCCTCTTTCACACTTGCGTTGTTGGGATCCGGCATGCACTTCCGTTGCCGGAGGTGCCTGCCGGATCCGTAACAACGCAAGTGTACTGAAAGCATTTGAAGACGGAACCGTCTTCCAAATGCTTTCAGTGTTACTATGGCACCCAGGACGCTATTAAAGTCCTGGTTGCCATAGTAGGAGCGGGGAGCGGGGGAGCGGTATACTTACAGTCCGTGCGGCTCCCCGGGCGCTCCAGAATGACGTCAGAGCGCCCCATGCGCATGGATGACGTGATCCATGTGATCACGTGATCCATGCGCTTGGGGCGCCCTGACGTCACTCTGGAGCGCCCGGGGAGCCGCACGGACGGTAAGTATGCTGCTCCCCTGCTCCCCGCTACACTTACCATGGCTGTCAGGACTTTAGCGTCCCGGCAGCCATGGTAACTATTCAGAAAAAGCTAAACGTCGGGTCCGGCAATGCGCCGAAACGACGTTTAGCTTAAGGCCGGATCCGGATCAATGCCTTTCAATGGGCATTGATCCCGGATCCGGCCTTGCGGCAAGTCTTCAGGATTTTTGGCCGGAGCAAAAAGCGCAGCATGCTGCGGTATTTTCTCCGGCCAAAAAACGTTCCGTACCGGAACTGAAGACATCCTGATGCATCCTGAACGGATTACTCTCCATTCAGAATGCATTAGGATAATCCTGATCAGTATTCTTCCGGCATAGAGTCCCGACGACGGAACTCTATGCCGGAAGACAATAACGCAAGTGTGAAAGAGCCCTAAGGGAGACATTATGACTAGAGCTGTGAAGAACACCAGGCAGTTGGGGCCATTATGGTGGTGACAGATTCCCTTTAACGCCTTGGAAGATTGGGGTATGCTGGGCAGTTGGTGTTGGAATATTACAGTATTGCCAGCTGAACCTATTACTTCCACAGGACCAGACACCGATTTAATGTGTATGGGGTGTTATGCAAGCGGGTGTGGAATCACTGCGCCACTGACTGGCTGCACTCTGGATGGGCGTAACTAAGCAACTACTTGGTCTTCACTAGAGCCTCTGATGGTGAGGATAGGCTTGAGCCATTAGGGTAGTTGCCAGGTGCCACTCCAGAGCAGTCCCGAGTCAGTGGCAGCTGACCAGGGGGTCAGAGTACCCGGTGCAAGCACCGAGAGGATGTGCGTGGCCAGGAGGTTCCGGGTCAGGACAGGCAGTGATCAAGCAAGGTCAATAAGCAAAGTCCAAGGTCGGAGGCAGGCGGCAAACAGGCAAAGTCCATAAACGAAGTCCGAGGTCATTGGCAGGCGGAAAACAGGCAAAGTCTGGGAGTTCAATAAGCAGGGTCCGGTACACAGTGAAACAGACAAGAGAAACACCTTTGCACTTGGAGCTAGACAAGCTAGAGTCCATAAGTTGCTCAGGCATCTTCCTGTGGTAGGAAGCGCCTTTTTAAATACCTGCTGCAATCCAGCCATAGGCTGGTGAGACAGAGGGCATGTATGTGCTTCCTCATAGGTGAAGAGAGTCACACCTATGCAAGCTCAAACACCAGTACAAGTCTGCAGCAGGAAGGAAACTCTGGCATGGATCACAGATACCATATTTAAGTTACCTGCTTTCCGCGCTTGTCAGCACGGCACGCAGGAGAGAAAGAGGGAGCCCGGCGCCCCTGCCCACGGTTAGGGGCAGCAGCGCCGGCACGGACCGCTGGGCTAACATGGGGAGCTCCCAACTCCCTCTCAAAGATGATGTTGCCGGATAGAAGGATCAGGTGAATGGATTTTTTGTGCCCAAACCTTTTGTTCTCCCAGGAGATAAGCTGACACCAGAGATGTATGGTAGCGGCTTTCTCCTCTCTCCTGATTGAAAACATATACAAGGTATGACTGTATGTGTATGTGGGAGTCAGGAGAGATAGCTGTCACTAACCCAAACAAGTGTTCGGACAACAACTATTGAAGGTGTATGGGCACCTTCAGTATCCCAGCAATTTCAGTCCAAAGTCCGATTTTATTCTGGGTTTCCACAGTCAGGTTTTTGATGCAGTTTTTTAAGCCAAACCCAGGAAAAGATCATAAGCAAAAGCTGCGTATAATGTGAAGACCAAACTTCACCCCTGGCTTGGCTGCAAGACTGCCTCTAAAAACATAAATGTGGAAATCCAGCCATAATGGGATTGTTCAAGTTACAAAAAATGGTAATAAGGCAGGGAATGTATCAAAATAATAAAAGAAGTTACTCATCAGTTCAAACTGCCTCTGCTGTCTCCAGTCCTCCTGACTGGTCTCATAACATAATGATATACAATCACTTTATAAGTTGGGAATACCTTTTAAGTTCATGACCGCATAATTTAAAAAACTATTGATAAGGTATGGCTTTCATAGAAGGGGAGGCAGGAAAAAATTGTTTCAAACATGCAGACTTGTGTGTTCTTTTTACCTCATTGTGCCAATATTGTTTGTGAGTGAGCAATAGAAGTCATACTCACAAGTTGCTGGTACAAAACCTTTTCAGCCTATGCATGAGTAATGGGGAGTGTTCTCCCGAAACGTCGCGTGGAGGAGGTGTGAACGATGTCTGTCTCAGCGTCCCTCATGATGTACCATTTTATACTGGAATGAATTATAGAAATAAAAAGAAACAAACAGTTTTGTACCAGCAACTTGTGAGTATGACTTCTATTGCTCACTCACATGCAATATTGGCACAATGAGGTAAAAAGAACACACAAGTCTGCAAGTTTGAACGACTGTCAGTGCTGGGTTAAGGAGAGCTCCAGGTGTGGATTTGTATTTGCTACAGGTGGCTGAAATGCTACATTGTCCTGTATTTAGCTCCATCTATCCCATCAACTGTGACCAGCTTCCCTTTCCCTGCTAAAGAAAAGCATCCCAACAGCATGATGCTGCCATCACCATGTTTCACGGTGGGGATGGTGTTCAGGGTGATGTGCAATGTTAGTTTTCTGCCACACATAGGGCCAGATTTATCATGACTCTGACAGCTCACTACACTTTAACACATGGCTAAAGTCAGTTTTAGCCAAGTCAGATTTATGATCGGCCCTTTAAGACTGTAACAAATGTGGTTTGACGGTAGCAGTTTATCCGTCAGTAAGCAGCTTTACAAAAGTCGCACATTTTTATGAAAAAGTCGCACGTTTTTATGAAAAAGTCGCATGTTCTATTAAAAAGTCTCATAAGATAAGCATGGTCCTCACTGGAGTGAAATTGCGACTTCTTTGCGACTTTTTAAATAGTCTCAATAGTAAATCTGTCTAGAGATTCATTTACATAAGAAAACACACCCACTTTCAGAAAACTGGCGAGCATAGTGCAGAGCAGAAAAAAGTCGCAAACCTGTGCGCAGTTTTAGCGTTTGGGACTTTTTTTGGGACTTTTTCACTCCATTATTCTGACCTGAGCTAATGATAAATCTGGCCCATAGTGTTTTGAATTTAGGCTAAACAGTTCAACTTTGTTCTCATCTGACCAGAGCACCTTCTTCCACGTTTGTCCCCTACAGGACTTGTGGCAAACTGCAAATAGGACTTCTTACGACATGCTTTCCGATTTGTGGAGTACTCAACTAATAGTTCTGTGGACAGATTCTCCCACCTGAGCTATGGATCTCTGCAGCTCCTCAAGAGTGACCATGGGCCTCGTGGCTGCTTCGTCAATTAGTGCTCTCCTTGCCTGGGCTGTTAGTTTAGGTGGACGGCCATGTCTTGCTAGGTTTGCAGTTGTGCCATACTCCTTCCAATTTCGAATGATGGATTGAACAGTGCTCAGTGAGATAGTCGGAGCTTGAGATATTTTTATAACCTAACCTTGCTTTACGAGGGGTGTTCAATCAGTTATCTATCTGAATATGAAAACAACATTTTCTGAGAAAATTGAACTTACGACAATGTAATCACCCTTGACTTCAACACACTTATTCCACTTTGCCTCCAGTGATCAGTTGCCCTCAGAATAGAAGGAGACTTCTTGCTGCTGCAGGAACCCTATTACAGCCTCTTTGACTGCATTATCAGGAAATCGTTGCCTAGGCAGAAATTTTATCAGGTTGAGAAAGTAATTACTGGTAGCCAGGTCTGGACTGTAGGGTGGACGGTTAAGTTCCATTAAACTGCATTCCCTGATAGCAGCTTGTGATTTGCAAAACTTGTGATCTGGCACATTGCCATGAAGTAGTAACACACCTGCCGGCAACTTCCCGTGGCTCTTATCTTAGATAGCCTCACATAATGCATTCCTTGTTGAAGCATGGGTGTCTGCAATAATTGTTGTCTTGTTGCATAAATTCTAGTAATAAAACACCTTTTGTATACCAAAAAAACTGTTACGATGATATTTCCAGCCCCCTTGTGCTTCCATTGTATAGACTCTTGTTTGGTCTCAGGATCATGGTGGTGGACCCATGTTTTATCACCCGTAATAATTTGAGAATAGAGGTCTCCGAGATTTTTTGTAAGCATGCTTTTTGCTCAGCCGTCAATATTCACGGTACCCAATAACAATAACTTTTACAAAGACAGGTGAGCTCTGCGATCTTACTAAACCCTCATACTGATGTAAAAGCCAACATATCCTACTGTGGAGGACATGTCTGAGCCAGAGCACCGTGCCAAGGTTTCTCAAGTAGCTCGGGACCTAATGCTAAACCTACCTGTTCCGTATGGGCAATACCAGGAGCCAGTGGGCAAATTACAGGCGTGCAAGGTCTGACTCACAACAAACTCCCAGTTACCTTCAGCATACAGCCATGCTTACAATGGGAGGAGGGAGAGAGCTCTGAGCCCCACCCAAGACTGGCTGATATAGTCCAGGCCTCACATATGCACCATAATGTTGCCTGTAGATGGAAATAAAGGCACATTCAGACTAGGAGTTTTTACACCTCCAAACAATTCCATATATAAACTACAAATTCGCGTGGTAATGAAAAGCAAGTGCTCAACCCCATATGCAGTGGAGCATCTATACTGGGGGGGCAGATCCTGCACTTGTGGTCCGCTGCTAATGGCAATCCCCAGCAAAAATACTGTACATACAAAATAACAATAACTGATTGTGGCCCTGATTGTGACGGTAATGTACACTACACACAGGGGGGAGGATAGTGACCACTGCGCTCCACCCTCACCCCTGGCCCTCGCAAGTCCTAATGACAGGGGACAACTAGATGGCAGTCACTAACTTAGGATACGTGCTGGGAAGACAGACAAGACAAATAACGGAACGTGAACGGACCGGGTAAATACCTAGAGAGCTACACAGTACTAAGGAATGAGCAGAGAATAGTCAGGAAAAGCCGAGGTCAAATACCAGGAGAGAAACGAAGTACAACAGGAGTCCGCAAAGAATCGTCAGATGGAAACCGGGGTCAGGATACCAGGAGAGATGCGCAATACAGGAGGAGCAGGCAGAGAATCGTCAGGGAACACAGGATCAGGTAAGTATGCAGCAACAAAACAATCACCAGATACCTAAAATTAACAGGCAACCTGTGGCCAGCAGGCTGCCTGTATTTATAGTGGGGAGTGAGGGTCATGTGACGTGGCCAGCGTCACATAACCGACAGACAAATCGAGCACAGAGTGATCAGCTCGGCGCTCAAGGCGGACCTAGGAGCAGGGAGCCTCCCAGCTAGTAAAGCCGCCCTGGGAACGAGGCCAAACACAGATCCTCGCTCCCGAAGCTAAGCAGCAGGTCTGCGGCTGATGGGAGACCGAGTGCGCCTTTGGCACCCCGTGACACTGATGGTTCTAAACCTGCTGTGAATGTCTGTTCTCTTTTCCTCAGGGGTAGTCTCTCAGTTAAGTTGTTCTCAGACAGATGTCCAGTCTCAGGAATGGTGTTTCCTAGATGAATATTCTCTTCGGGCCTACTTGGCAGGAGCTTACATATGCAGGTCTTGTCTCTATCTTTGCTCAACTAAGACTCACACAAGCCAAGGGGCAGAACTAGCCCATCGCTCTGGAAACTAGGCTAAGACTGCCAGTGTTAATTGTTGTCCGTACACAACCATTTGGGATACAGAGTGTATAAAAAAATAAGTGCCTTTAAATCCCACTGCTCTCATTGTACTGTTCCCATCCCTAATTGTTGCCTGTTTCTATTTATAAGTATATAGTTACAGTGGCTCACCAGTTTGATATTGTGGGCAGGGGTGCACTGTCAACGTTACACCCAGAAACCGTATGAAAATAAATAACTATAGAAAAGATATGACAGGCACACTCTCATTTAGTGCTATGCGGAACAAAAATATACGTTTGTATCATTCTTCAAGTCAATTTTAATTACAAGCAAACTATTCTATTAAAAACGTAATATAAAATTAAAATAAACAGTATATAATGCAATGTCGCTGATAGGAGAAAGGTAAAACGATATATAATACAATAAAAAAAAGGTAAAAAATATATATAATGCAATGTCGCAGATAGCAGTTCTCTCAATATACACTGTATCACCTACTAATATCTAAACATCCTTAGGGTATTTGCCCATAGTCAGTTGCTCCTTTGTATTATGGATTGGGAAATTATTGCGGTCTGGTAGAGTTCTTTCTATAACTTAGACAGTTATTATTAGTTGTTGATGCACAGACCTTATTGATTTTATATATAGCGGCAAATTGTTCTTTTACTGTCGCAATTCATTTGGCATCCAAAATGATGTCCTGTTGGTCATGTATAAAACAATTATAGGACATATATTGCAGATGTCTCCAATCATCGTTGGACTAGATATAATAGGTGAGCTAATTTACTGCTGGTAGTTTTCTTCAGTCACCAATATTAGTGGTTACATATACACTCACCTAAAGAATTATTAGGAACACCATACTAATACGGTGTTGGACCCCCTTTTGCCTTCAGAACTGCCTTAATTCTACGTGGCATTGATTCAACAAGGTGCTGATAGCATTCTTTAGAAATGTTGGCCCATATTGATAGGATAGCATCTTGCAGTTAATGGAGATTTGAGGGATGCACATCCAGGGCACGAAGCTCCCGTTCCACCACATCCCAAAGAAGCTTTATTGGGTTGAGATCTGGTGACTGTGGGGGCCATTTTAGTACAGTGAACTCATTGTCATGTTCAAGAAACCAATTTGAAATGATTCAAGCTTTGTGACATGGTGCATTATCCTGCTGGAAGTAGCCATCAGAGGATGGATACATGTTCTCATTCTGTTTACGCCAAATTCGGACTCTACCATTTGAATGTCTCAACAGAAATCGAGACTCATCAGACCAGGCAACATTTTTCCAGTCTTCAACAGTCCAATTTTGGTGAGCTTGTGCAAATTGTAGCCTCTTTTTCCTATTTGTAGTTGAGATGAGTGGTACCCGGTGGGGTCTTCTGCTGTTGTAGCCCATCCGCCTCAAGGTTGTGCATGTTGTGGCTTCACAAATGCTTTGCTGCATACCTCGGTTGTAACGAGTGGTTATTTCAGTCAACGTTGCTCTTCTATCAGCTTGAATCAGTCGGCCCATTCTCCTCTGACCTCTAGCATCCACAAGGCATTTTTGCCCACAGGACTGCCGCATACTGGATGTTTTTCCCTTTTCACACCATTCTTTGTAAACCCTAGAAATGGTTGTGCGTGAAAATCCCAGTAACTGAGCAGATTGTGAAATACTCAGACCGGCCCGTCTGGCACCAACAACCATGCCACGCTCAAAATTGCTTAAATCACGTTTCTTTCCCATTCTGACATTTAGTTTGGAGTTCAGGAGATTGTCTTGACCAGGACCAACCCCCTAAATGCATTGAAACAACTGCCATGTGATTGGTTGACTAGATAATTGCATTAATGAGAAATAGAACAGGTGTTCCTAATAATTCTTTAGGTGAGTGTATATTTGTATATGATAGGTACTTTACCACTCCGACAGTGTGGGTGAGTTTATGAGAGCTGTCTGTCAGGCTGATATTCAGTATTCCCGCGGTCGTATGCCAGGTTGGTGAATGTGCTTCGTTCGCAGTCCGACGTGGACGCTCAATGGAGGTGTGCTTTGTTCTGCTGGTTCAGATGCTGTCTGTGGGTGAAGCGGTAATTTCTCAATGCTTTGTGTTCAGCAGACACCTCAGAAAGACCTCTCTGCTGATGTTGGAAGATATTACCAAATCTTCTGTTCTAATATGTAGCAAATAAATGTCATATCAAAGCCAAATGTGTTTCGGAGCTTATCCTTGCTCCTTCTTCAGTGGCTAGTTAGATATTGGAATGAACAAGAATGGTTTATATATACCTGACATTTGGGAGTGGCCAAATCTTAATTTGGCATCAACTCAATTCTGGTCTGGATTCCACAGATAGTTGTTTCTTTCATGGTATACACTTTATTGTATAAACTTCTTTCAGATCTCATTGAAATCAACACTAAAAGCTTTGTTGCATATATATAATTCACTATGTTGATGTAAAAAAAAAAAAAAAATCATTTAAAAAATAAATAAAAATGATGATACAAATACATAAAATAGGTAAGAGGGTAATACCAGGGATGTAAACAAAGTAATACAACCTAAAAACATATATAAAACCTAAAAACATATAAAAACATACAAAAATATAAAACCGCACCTGCGTTTTTGGTGCGCCTCTAGTTGCGGTTCCGATGCGTTTTTTACAATTATTACAAAAAATGGTTTTGTGAAATGTTTAGAAATGTGTCTAATGGTCTATTGGTATAATTTATGTAATGTTATGTAGTCTTCACTACAAAAAAATAAGTTTTAGAGTAGGACCCACTCATAAAGGCAACCTTGGTGTGGTGAGCGGGCTAAAATGTACACTAATGCCTCATTCAGCATGTAGCATAGGAGGCGGTACACATGCGCCATTTAGTGCTGTTTTCTGCTAAAGTAGAAGGGATGAGATCAAAGCATAGCAGCTGGATGTGCGATTCATTTCTTTTCTTTTTTATATAACTAATAATAACTGTCTAAGTTATAGAAAGAACTCTACCAGACTGCAATAATTTCCCAATCCATAATACAAAGGAACAACTGACTATGGGCAAATACCTTAAGGATGTTTAGATATTAGTAGGTGATACAGTGTATATTGAGAGAACTGCTATCTGCCTTTTTTTATTGTATTATATATCGTTTTACCTTTCTCCTATCAGCGACATTGCATTATATACTGTTTATTTTAATTTTATATTACGTTTTTAATAGAATAGTTTGCTTGTAATTAAAATTGACTTGAAGAATGATACAAACGTATATTTTTGTTCCGCATAGCACTAAATGAGAGTGTGCCTGTCATATCTTTTCTATACGGTTTCTGGGTGTAACGTTGACAGTGCACCCCTGCCCACAATATCAAACTGGTGAGCCACTGTAACTATATACTTATAAATAGAAACAGGCAACAATTAGGGATGGGAACAGTGCGATGAGAGCAGTGGGATTTCAAGGCACTTATATGATACAAACGTATATTTTTGTTCCGCAAGCACCAAATGAGAGTGTGCCTGTCATACTTTTTCTATTTATAGCCATCTTGAAGAAATGAGCTTTATAAAACGTACCTGATCTACGTGATCAATGAGTCACGGAGGTGCAGCTGTAAGCCCACCCATTCAGCTCTGATTGACATGCCTCCAGCTTGGCCACGCATGAGATTTTGGATGACTATAATCCCCCTCATCCACAGGAATGTACCCATGTACTGCGGTACACAGGTGTATTCTTTAGGATGAGGGGAATTATAGTCATATTTAATATAAACGCTGCTGAGGGACTGTACCGTAATTGGTGTTTAATGGTAAGTGTTTATATTAAATGTGACAATAGCCACCTCATCCTTAAAGAGGACCTTTCACTAGAATAAAACCTCTAAACTAACTATACAGACATGGAGAGCGGCGCCCAGGGATCCCCCTGCACTTACTTATACCTGGGCGCCGCTCCGTTCTCCCGGTATAGCCTCCGGTATCTTCATAGTTAGGCTCCACCCAGGGGAACCTGCCGGCGTCTCATTCTCCCATGCTGTAGCGCTGGCCAATCGCAGCGCTCAGCTCATAGCCTGAGAGAAAAAAAAGCCTCTCAGGCTATGAGCTGAGCGCTGCGATTGGCCAGCGCTACAGCATGGGAGAATGAGACGCCGGCAGGTTCCCCTGGGTGGAGCCTAACTATGAAGATACCGGAGCCTATACCGGGCGAACGGAGCGGCGCCCAGGTATAACAGTAAGTGCAGGGGGATCCCTGGGCGCCGCTCTACATGTCTGTATAGTTAGTTTAGAGGTTTTATTCTGGTGAAAGGTCCTCTTTAAGGATGCATTCATGTACTGCAGTGGCGGGATGCATTCTTTAGGATGCGGGGCGGTATAGTCTCACAACATAACAGTGTGTCAACCATAGATCCCCCCATAATAGTGTGTCATCCACAGATCCCCATAACAGTGTGAAATATTCTGTTATTTTATTACATTTTTAGCATACCTTTTGGCTCAAAATATATATTTTTTTATTTTTCTCCTCTAAAATCTAGGTGTGTCTTAACATCAGGTGCGTCTTATAACTTTACTTTAACTATAACTTTACTTTACTTTTTATAAAGCTAATTTCTTCAAAATGGCTATGGTTAGAAACAAGCCACAATTAGGGATGGGAACAGTACAATGAGAGAAGCTGCAACATGTGAGAGTTAAACAGCGTAAGGCCTCCTGCACACGGCCGTTTTTTTTTCCCGTTTACTGGCCGATTTTTGCGGTCCGTATACGGAATCATTCATTTCAATGGTTCCGCAAAAAAAACGGAATGTACTCTGTATGCATTCTGTTTCCGTATTTCCGTTCCGGTTTAACATAGAACATGTCCTATTATTGCTCGCAAATCACGTTCCGTGGCTCCATTCAAGTCAATGGGTCCGCAAAAAAAACGGAAGACATACGGATGCATTTCCGTATACGGAACCATTCATTTCAATGGTTCCGCAAAAAAAACGGAATGTACTCCGTATGCATTCTGTTTCCGTATTTCCGTTCCGTTTTAACATAGAACATGTCCTATTATTGCCCGCAAATCACGTTCCGTGGCTCCATTCAAGTCAATGGGTCCGCAAAAAAAAAAACGGAACACATACGGAAATGCATCCGTTTCCGTTCCGTTTTTTGCTGAACCATCTATTGAAAATGTTATGCCCAGCCCAATTTTATCTTTGTAATTACTGTATACTGTATATGCCATACGGAAAAACGGAACGGAAAAACGGAAACAAAAAACGGAACAACAGATCCATGAAAAACAGACCGCAAAACACTGAAAAAGCCATACGGTTGTGTGCAATAAGCCTTAGGCCTAGTTTCCGTTTCCGTTCCATTTTTCCGTATGGCATATACAGTATACAGTAATTACATAGAAAAAATTGGGCTGGGCATAACATTTTCAATAGATGGTTCAGCAAAAACGGAACATTTCCGTATGTGTTCCGTGCGGAACCATTGACTTTAATGGAGCCACGGAACGTGATTTGCGGCCAAATATAGGACATGTGCTATCTTTCAACGGAACGGAAAAACTGAAACGGAATGCATACGGAACATTTGCATCTCTCAGGGGACATCAGGGCTGGCCTTAGGCTACTTTCACACCTGCGTTCAGGTGTCCGCTCGTGAGCTCCGTTTGAAGGGGCTCACGAGCGGTCCTGAACGCAGCCGTCCAGCCCTGATGCATTCTCAATGGAGGCGGATCCACTGAGAATGCATCAGTCTGCCAGCGCTCAGCCTCCGCTCCGCTCCGTGAGCGGACACCTGAACGCTGCTTGCAGCGTTCGGGTGTCCGCCTGGCCGTGCGGAGGCGAGCGGATCCGTCCAGACTTACAATGTAAGTCAATGGGGACGGATCCGTTTGAAGATGACACAGTATGGCTCAATTTTCAAACGGATCCGTCCCCCATTGACTTTCAATGTAAAGTCAAAACGGATCCGTTTGCATTATCATGAACAGTTCATGGTTATGCAAACGGATCCGTTCTGAACGGATGCAAGCGTTTGCATTATAGGAGCGGATCCGTCTGTGCAGACACCAGACGGATCCGCACCTAACGCAGGTGTGAAAGTAGCCTTAGGTGTTCAGGCACCCTGTGCGAGCTAATCTTGTGGCGCTCCCCCCCCCCCCCCACCCTGTTTCACCTAAACATACACAAAGAGGAAAATAATCTTTGTAACAGACAGTTTCTCAGACAGTGACAGTGCCACTTTAATAGTATAATCCACAAAGTCAGTTTATGTATTGTAGAAACAAGAGCAATGTTGTCAGTACACTATATTTAACCATTTTACAACACTAAGCATGTATAGCCTCTCTCTCATTTCTTCAACCCACGTCTTTGTTTGGCCCCCTCTAGACAATTTCAGGCACACAATATGCCGCCTTCACCCCCTTCACCAAAACCCTTGGCCACTTCTTCAATAAAACCCCTTCATCAGACCCTGGCCACCCTTCATCAGATACTGCCTCTTTTCATCAGACCCTGTCCCCTTCATGAATCCCCAGGCTGCACCCCTTCATCAACCCTTTGCACCCCTTACTCAGACCCCTGCTCCCCTTAATCATACCCTGTCACCCAGACCCAGTCGCCTGCCCCCCTTAATCGTATCCAGTGTCACCCAGACCCAGTCACCTGCCCCCCTTAATCGTATCCAGTGTCACCCAGAGCCAGTCCCCTGCCCCCTTCATCATACCCTGTCACCCTTACCCAGTCCCCTGCCCTTCTTAATCATACCCAGTGTCACCCATAGCCAGTCTCCTGCCCCCCTTAATCATACCCTGTCACCTTTGCCCAGTCCCCTGCCCCCCTTAATCTTACCCAGTATCACCACAGAGCCAGTCCCCTGCACCCCTTAATCATACCCTGTCACCCTTACCCAGTCCCCTGCCCCCCTTAATCATACCCAGTGTCTGTCACCCACCTTATATGGGTATGATTAAGGGGGCAGGGGACTGGATAAGGGTGACACTGGGTATGATTAAGGGGCAGGGGACTGGCTTTGGTTGACACTGGGTATGATTAAGGGGGGCAGGGGAGTGGCTCTGGGTGACACTGGGTATAACATACCCAGTGTCAACCAAAGCCAGTCCCCTGCCCCTTAATCATACCCAGGTTCACCCTTAGGCCTTATACAGTCCCCTGCCCCCTTAATCATACCGCAGTATATGTCACCCTTATCCAGTAGTCCCCTGCCCGGCTGCCCCCCTTAATTAGACCCAGCCCCCAGGCCCCATTTAATGAAAGTCTTGAAATTTGGTTTAAAAAAAAATAAAGAACAGCCAGGTAGGTACTCACTGACACTGTCTTCTGCGACTGCTTCCTCCCCCCTGTCTGCAGAGGCGCACCGCCGGTCCGGCCGCAATCACACATTGAGCGGCGGATCCTTCCGCGGTTAGTCTCTGTGAAGGCGCAGGCCGCAGCACTTGGACGCTGCGCCTGCGCCCCTAAGCTCCTCCTCCGCGCTCCGGAACCAGCGGCTCAGCCTCAGATCGCCACTCGCCAGGCCCAGGCTTGCCTAGTCGCCTCGCCGCTAACACAATCTCGGGTCGGGCCGGCCGGCTGCTGTAGCCTGTAGAGAATGACCAACTGCGAGCTGTGTCGGCCGCCGGGCGCCCCTGTTGCCATGGCGCCTTGTGCGGCTGCACAGCTCGCACACACCAAAGGCCGGCCCTGGGGGACATAGTATATGTTCAGGGTTTCCAATCGTCCAAAAATTCCTGGACAGTCCGTAAAAATAGGCAACTTTTGTCTGTGATTATTTTTTTTTGAGGCTGATGGTACCTGACTAGATTATTTTGGTGGTAATTCTCATCATTTTACAGTCACAGTAAATTCTGGCGATGAGTTTGAGCTATAGCCATGTATTACTTATAATCTTTATCATTCATTATGGTTTTCCAATTTGTCTGTCTGTGATAAGTTGGCAGCCCTGTATGTGTATACCACAGACACCACAGGACCATGGTCTGTGCGCAGTGCCAGCTGTACCGCTGCGCCCTCACGTCTCCCTCTCCCTCCCCGCCGCTCTCTCTGTTTGTCAGTTCTATAGCTCCTCCCACACGCTCTCATTTGCATACGTCTTGACGCGGGGGGCGGGGCTAGAGAGGCTCCCGGAGCAGACAATGGAAGTCCCGGACCGCTAGCTGGGGAAGTGTCCATGTGATCGGTGCGGGTGGCCGGCGGGGACTCCCGCGGGTTATGTCAGTGTGTACATCATGGAGCCCGTGCAGCAGCAGTCCTCGCCCCCAGTGCTGTGCTCCGTTGTGTCCGTGAAAAGTCACAGCTGCGAGGTGACCCTGGACCCCGGCCGGGCGCTGCTGTCCTGGAGAGAAGTGAGGCCCCGGCTGGGAAGGGGCAGCAGCCGAGCGGGTGAGTGCCAGTCAGCTGCTATTATATATAGGCAGTGCATGGTGGGCATAGCAGACCTCCCATGCCCTGGTGGTGGGCCCTGTGTGCCAACTGCTGCCCACATCCAGGCCACATGTGTGGCATGGTTCTGCTTCTGTGGACAGGTTGCTAGAACTTCCTGTACTTTCTGTTCAGAGATAATAGAGGAAGTGCAGTACCATGTTGTCCAAGGTCCAAGGAGGATGAGAGTACTCCAGAAGTACTCCAGGAGGTCGGCCATATGGCTGTTATTTTGCTTCTGGTTGCAGGTCATAAAGCATCGTTGGCGGTATGACTACCCAGTATCGGGCTGGTAGTCGGTTGTAAATGGTTAATAACCGCGTCGTGTGCCTCCTGTGGTACCCTTATTATGTCATGTAACTTCCATGTGGTTTGTGAGCCGAGAGGATCTCGGGGTATCCCCCCCGCCACTATGAGGGTATGTTTGCAGTCGTGTTTTCTATGTCAAGTTTGGCGCAAATTCTGTCCCCAAAAAAGTGTTGAAGACGCTTGCCGTTCATCTCCATTGAACTAAATGGGAAGCCGTTTGTTAACTCAAATGACTTTTTATTTCTGTTTGTGGTCTTAAAAATGATGCTGTGGAAGAAGTGACGAGGCCTGTCAGTGTTTTGTCCTACGTTCACGGTATCCGGAATAGCCGGATAATGCCGCCAATAACCAGATCCCGATTGACTACAGCGGTTGGACAGCGCTACAGCCAGGGAGAAGGAGACGCCCACAGAGAAAGAAGTCTCCTCCCCATTGCTCTGATGCTCAGTATTAGCATACTGAGTGCGAAATCTGGGCTCAGGCTAGGGCTACAGGACGACATGTGTCACGAGACAATAAGTCGCACGACACATAGGGCACAACTACACTGCTACATGTGTCGCGCAAACTTTTTTATAATGATGGTCTATGGTGTCGCACTGCAACATGTGGTGACTGCGACGCGACAGTCGCAGAAAAATCCATCTTGAATGGATTTTTTGCAACTGTCGTCTCGCAGTCGCAGCATGTCATATGTCGCAGTGTGACACCACAGCCTATTATAAAAATTGTTGAGACAAAATGTTGCATGACACGTGTCATCTTGTAGCCCTAGCATTAAAGGGGCAGGGCGCTGTGGAGGTCACCATTAAAGGGGCAGGGCGCTGTGGAGGTCACTGTTAAAGGGGCAGGGCGCTGTGGAGGTCACTGTTAAAGGGGCAGGGCGCTGTGGAGGTCACTGTTAAAGGGGCAGGGCGCTGTGGAGGTCACTGTTAAAGGGGCAGGGCGCTGTGGAGGTCACTGTTAAAGGGGCAGGGCGCTGTGGAGGTCACTGTTAAAGGGGCGGGCGCTGTGGAGGTCACTGTTAAAGGGGCAGGCGCTGTGGAGGTCACTGTTAAAGGGGCAGGCGCTGTGGAGGTCACTGTTAAAGGGGCAGGGCGCTGTGGAGGTCACTGTTAAAGGGGCAGGGCGCTGTGGAGGTCACTGTTAAAGGGGCAGGGCGCTGTGGAGGTCACTGTTAAAGGGGCGGGCGCTGTGGAGGTCACTGTTAAAGGGGCAGGCGCTGTGGAGGTCACTGTTAAAGGGGCAGGGCGCTGTGGAGGTCACTGTTAAAGGGGCAGGGCGCTGTGGAGGTCACTGTTAAAGGGGCAGGGCGCTGTGGAGGTCACTGTTAAAGGGGCGGGCGCTGTGGAGGTCACTGTTAAAGGGGCAGGCGCTGTGGAGGTCACTGTTAAAGGGGCGGGCGCTGTGGAGGTCACTGTTAAAGGGGCAGGGCGCTGTGGAGGTCACTGTTAAAGGGGCAGGGCGCTGTGGAGGTCACTGTTAAAGGGGCAGGGCGCTGTGGAGGTCGCTGTTAAGGCAGCAGGGTACTGTGAGGTCAGTGGTAAGGCAGCAGGGTACTGTGAGGTCAGTGGTAAGGCAGTGGGCTACTGTGGAGGTCACGGTTAGGGGATGGGCCCCTGAGGAGGCCACTGTCAAGGGAGTGGGCTGCTGTGAAGGTCCCATGTTAAAGTGGCGAGGCACTGTTGGAGGGGGGTCAGTGTTAAGGGGCAGGGTGCTGTAGAGGTCACTGTTATGGGGGATACTGTCGATATCTTTTAACGACACACACAAACATTAGATGAAATATACCCGAGCAAAGCTGGGTCCTTCTGCTAGTATATATATGTGAGTGTGTATGTCTATATAATCTCTACACACACAAAGTTTTTTATGTAACTTTAAATGGGTATTCCATCTCGTAGCAGCCCTTCAAGGCAGAGAAGGGAATAACTTGAGAAAGTGGCAGCCAGGGGTAGACGGGGTCCTGAAATTGGCTGAGCAGATTGCGCTGTGAATGGGAGCTGTGCAGACAGCAGAGTGCTGCCGCCTCAGATGTTTCCGTAATTGCAGCCACCCCCAGCCGGTGCTTACTCAGGTTATTCTCACCTCGCCCACTAAAAGCTGAGATGGCAATAATCTTTTAAAATTCTATTGATGGATTGAAAACTATGGATTTTTACAAAAACAGATGCCACTTGGTATTGGAATGTATTGTACATGAGGTCCCAGCACTAACTGTGCGTGTGGGAAAGCCCTTTAAATAGGAACATAGGAATTTTACCAGAGACTGCAAACTATTATGGCAGTCTATGGTGTCATTGAAGTTCATCTCTCTTTTGGGGGACTACAAATAAGGTTTTATCACGGTTATAAAAAAAAGTAAAAAGATTCAGATCACTCCCTCACTTTCTCTATTTTAGGAAGTAAAAATAAATGCTATCGCCATATCTGCAAATGCCCTAACTATTGGGCCTCATGCACACGATCGTTGTGTGTTTTGTGGTCCGCAAAACACGGATGGCGTCCGTGTGCGTTCCACAATTTGCGGAGCGTCACGGACAGCCATTAATATAACTGCCTATTCTTGTCTGCAAAACGGACAAGCATAAGACAGGTTATATTTTTTTGCGGACCACGGAACAGAGCAACGGAGACGGACAGCACACGGAGTACTGTCCGCATCTTTTGCGGCCCCATTGAAGTGAATGGGTCCACATCCAAGCCGCAAAAACAACGGCCGTGTGCATGTAGCCTTAAAATGAGATTTTCTTTATCTAGTATGGTGAACGCCGTAACTGAAGAAAAAAGTCAAGATGCCTAAATCAACATTTTTCATCCCTCCCAAAAACAAATGACTAAAAAGTGATCAGTGGTCATAGATACCCCCAAATGGTATTAATGCCAACTGCAGATCACCCGGCAAAAGAAAGGAAGAGACCTGCGGCTCCTTAGATGCACATGTAAAGAACTGGGTGTCAGAATGTGAAAATACATTTTTCCCCTCAAGTTTATATTTAAAAAGTGTCAAAAACAAAATAAACTTGGTATCGCTGTAATCATATGGTGTCACTTTTACCTACCAGTCAACAGGGTAAATATGAAACCTGTAACACAAGTTCCACCCCATTAATATTTTTTTTTCCAGCTTTTCAGTACATTGTATGGAATATTAAATGGTGGCATTAGAAAGTTCAACTTGATCTTAAAGAACTGTGTGAACGGAATAGTAAAAAAGTTCTTAGAAGGCTCTTTCACATTATATACACTGCTTATGAGTGGTTACGGCCACCGCTGCACCGTGCATATGCGCGATCCCTACCAGCGCTGTATCCTATAGTGTGCAAGAACGGCCACCACTGCTGGATTGCTGGGTGGTCGTAACCCCTGGATATGAGCAGTGTGTAATGTGATTGAAGTTGAACAATGAATTAAGCCAGCAAAGGAAGTAATATGGACCATCACAGTATAGTAGTAGGTGCTTGGTTTTAAAGGGGTTATCTAAGATGCGGCAGAAGGAGTCCGGGACTCTGCGGCCCAGCATATTTACTATAATTTATACCAGAAAACTGGCATAAACCATAGTGGAAATCTCCGTCAGCGCTAAAGTGCTAGCGAGAGATTCAGACTCGCTCATGCACTGCAGGTTCTAATCCAAGCCTGGAATCACGTGCTTCCAAAAGTGGCGGCTGCGTGGGATTGCGGCCACGTCTCGGGTAACCCCTTTAACTTTGTCTGCGTGATAAATGCCATTTGCTGGAGTGAGAGGAGCGGTTGATTTATTATGAGGAATCCCTCAATAGATTGCCCTACATAGCGGTAGACAATAGGGATGTAGGACCTGACTGGTTAGTGTAGAAGGGCAGGGGCTCGGCACTTATAACTAATGCTCACACAGCGAGCTCTTGGTTATATAACCTTATGTTTACATGAACTTCAGATTCAGCTCCCATTACGTCAGAGCCGCTGACTGAACGTATGTAATGTGATATCTTCTTGTGCCTCTCCCATCTGCTTAATACGAAGAGAAATATCTCACAGTTTTTCCTTATATACCCATGCTGTTTTTTCCTAGTGTTAGCTTTCGCTTTACCTTTGAGCACAATTTTCTATATCAATATAATCTGTGTGAAAAGTTGAGTAACTCTGTAAAGATATTGGATTACATTTCTCGTGCTGGCCATACGGTTCCAACAGCAGTTCAGCCATTAGCTGCTTCGATCACCCCATGGACTTGCACTTTTGGTTTGGTGAGGAGAGGGGAGTACATCTTTGAAAAGTCCACGGGTGGTGGCTTATCTCAGCTGGAAATAAAGGATTTGGCGTTTTGAAGTCTAACAACCTTGCTCTTTTTTGCTCAACTTGTTCTGTTGTAGGAGAATCAGGAGGCCACCATACACATTAGATGGTCGTCCAACTGTGCTTGTGGCTGACCGTACACTCTACATTATTCTAGTCCAGTGTTCCTCACCTCTGGTCCTCAGGATTTCCTTAGTATTCAGCAGGTGATAGGATTTATGTCAATACATCAGGACTTAACACAGGTGTTCATTCTGTGGGATATTCTTAAATCATGACCGGCAGGTGGACCCTGAGGACTGGAGGAACACTGTTCTAGTCCATCAGATTACTGCACAGGGCAAAACCTCTCAGAATGCAAATCACCGTGCTGGGGGATTTTTATCTCAGACCTGCAGATATGTGAATGGTGCAGAAACGACCCTGTTCAAATGTGAATATACAGGGTGGGCCATTTATATGGATACACCTTAATAAAATGGGAATGGTTGGTGATATTAACTTCCTGTTTGTGGCACATTAGTATATGTGAGGGGGGAAGCTTTTCAAGATGGGTGGTGACCATGGCGGCCATTTTAAAGTCGGCCATTTTGAATCCAACTTTTGTTTTTTCAATAGGAAGAGGGTCATGTGACACATGAAACTTATTGGGAATTTCACAAGAAAAACAATGGTGTGCTTGGTTTTAACGTAACTTTATTCTTTCATGAGTTATTTACAAGTTTCTGACCACTTATAAAATGTGTTTAATGTGCTGCCCATTGTGTTGGATTGTCAATGCAACCCTCTTCTCCCACTCTTCACACTGATAGCAACACCGCAGAAGAAATGCTAGCACAGGCTTCCAGTATCCGTAGTTTCAGGTGCTGCACATCTCGTATCTTCACAGCATAGACGATTGCCTTCAGATGATACGAGATGTGCAGCACCTGAAACTATGGATACTGGAAGCCTGTGCTAGCATTTCTTCTGCGGTGTTGCTATCAGTGTGTGAAGAGTGGGAGAAGAGAGTTGCATTGACAATCCAACACAATGGGCAGCACATTGAACACATTTTATAATGTGGTCATAAACTTGTAAATAACTCATGAAAGAATAAAGTTACGTTAAAACCAAGCAAACCATTGTTTTTCTTGTGAAATTCCCAATAAGTTTGATGTGTCACAGGACCCTCTTCCTATTGAAAAAACAAAAGTTGGATTCAAAATGTCCGACTTCAAAATGGCCGCCATGGTCACCACCCATCTTGAAAAGTTTCCCCCTTCACATATACTAATGTGCCACAAACAGGAAGTTAATATCACCAACCATTCCCATTTTATTAAGGTGTATCCATATAAATGGCCCACCCTGTACTTTAAACTAAGGTAATCTGTCACCAGGAAATTCACTGTTGAACCAAGCATATTGCCTCGTAGGTCTGGCAGAAGGACCTAGCTTTGCACGGTTTTATTTCATCTATTTAATTTAATGTTTGTGTGTGTCGTTAAGATATCAACAGTATCCACTATAACTGACATCTACAGTACCCCACTCCTTTAACAGTAACATCCACAGCGCGCTCCCCTTTAACAGTGACCTCCACAGTGGCCGCCCCTTTATTGGTGACCTCCACAGTACCCCGTCTCGTTAACAGTGATTTCCATAATAAGGCCTCTTTCACACTTGCGTTGTCCGGATCCGTCGTGTACTCCATTTGCCGGAAGTGCCCTCCGGATCCGTAACACCGCAAGTGAACTGAAAGCATTTGAAGACTGATCCGTCTTCAAAATGCGTTCAGTGTTACTATGGCAGCCAGGACGCTATTAAAGTCCTGTTTGCCATGGTAAAGTGTAGCTGGGGAGCAGTATACTTACCGTCCGTGCGGCTCCCGGGGCGCTCCAGAATGAAGTCAGAGCGCCCCATGCGCATGGATGACGTGATCCATGCGATCACGTCATCCATGCGCGTGGGGCGCCCTGACGTCACTCTGAAGTGCCCCGGGAGCCGCACTGACGGTAAGTATACTGCTCCCCCGCTCCCCACTACACTTTACCATGGCAAACAGGACTTTGGTTACCATGGCTGCCAGGACACTATTCAGAAAAGCTAAACGTCTGATCCGGTAATGCGCCGAAACGACGTTTAGCTTAAGGCCGGATTCGGATTAATGCCTTTCAATGGGCATTAATTCCGGATCCGGCTTTGCGGCAAGTGTTCAGGATTTTTGACCGGAGCAAAAAGCGCAGCATGCTGCGGTATTTTCTCCGGCCAAAAAACGTTCCGTTCCAGAACTGAAGACATCCTGATGCATCCTGAACGGATTTCTCTCCATTCAGAATGCATGGGGATAGTCCTGATCAGGATTCTTCCGGCATAGAGCCCCGACGACGGAACTCTATGCCGGAACAGAACAACGCAAGTGTGAAAGAGCCCTAACTCGCCCCCTTAACAGTGACCTCCACAGAGCTCCTTTCTCTTAAAATGTGACCTCCTCAATACGCCACCCCCTTAACAGTGACCTCGACAGCACCCCGCCCCATGACACTGACCATAGCAGACCACCCCCTTAACTGTTACCTCCACTGTTCCCTGACCCCTTAACAGAGACCTTCACAGCATCTCACCCCCTTAACAGTGACCTCCACAGCAGCCCACCCCTTTATTAGTGACCTCCACAGTGCCCCATCTCCTTAACAGTGATTTCCACAACACCCTGCCCCCTTAACAGTGGCCTCTACAGCAATCTGCCCCTTAACACTGACCTCCATAGCGGACCATTCCCTTAACTGTGACCTCCACAGCAGCCTGCCCCTAGGGTGGTCAGAGGTCCGGTTTTAGGCTGGACAGTTTGGCTTTCAGACTCACAGGGATGTCCTTTTGAACCGCTCACTCTCAGACAGCAGCAATATGTTGTCTGAGCCTGAGCTGCAGGGAGTAAGTCACCCTCCCTCCCACTCCTGCAGCTGCCAGAAGTTTACTTTTACCTTAATTTTTTCAATCCCTGTCTGCTGCGGAGTGGGAGGGGGCATGGCCTAACCAGGTTGGGGGCGTGGTTTAGTGTGACCTGGGGCAGGGTTTTTAAGTCCTTCTTTTGAGGGTGGCCTAAATGGCCACCCTACCTGTCCCCTGAACTGTAATCTCCACAGCACTCCGCTCCCTGTCGTCCACAGCGCCCTGCCCCTTTAACCCCTTTAGGACACAGCCTTATTTCATTATTTCACCTTAAGGACTTGGCCATTTTTTGCAAATCTGACCAGTGTCACTTTAAGTGGTGATAACTTTAAAACACTTTGACTTATCTAGGAGGCCATTCTGAGATTGTTTTTTGTCACATATTGTACTTCATGACACTGGTAAAATGAAGTAAAAATAAAATCATTTTTATTTATAAAAAAAATACCAAATTTACCAAAAATTAGTAAAAAATTTCCTAGTTTCAATTTCTCTACTTCTATAATACATAGTAATACCTACAAAAATAGTTATTACTTTACATTCCCCATATGTCTACTTCATGTTTGGATCAATTTGGGAATGATATTTTATTTTTGGGGGATGTTACAAGGCTTAGAAGTTTAGAAGCAAATCTTGAAATTTTTCAGAAATTTTCAAAAACCCACTTTTTAGGGACCAGTTCAGGTGTGAAGTCACTTTGTGAGGCTTACATAATATAAACCACCCACAACTGACCCCATTCTAGAAACTACACCCCTCAAGGTATTCAAAACTGATTTTACAAACGTCGTTAACCCTTTAGGTGTTCCACAAGAGTTAATGGCAAATGGTGATAAAATTTTGGCAAATTTTCCATTTTAATCCATTTTTTCCAGTAACAAAGCAAGGGTTAACAGCCAAACAAAATGCTATATTTTATTGCCCCGATTCTGTAGTTTGCAGAAACACCCCATATGTGGCCGTAAACTACTGTACAGGCACACAGTAGGGCGTAGAGGGAAAGGTGCATCGTATGGTTTTTGGAAGGCAGATTTTGCTGGACTGGTTTATTTATAACATGTCCCATTTGAAGCCCCCCTGATGCACCCCTAGAGTAGAAACTCCATAAAAGTGACCCCATCTAAGAAACTACACCCCTCAAGGTATTCAAATCAGATTTTTACAAACTTTGTTTACCCTTTAGGTGTTCCACAAGAATTAATGAAAAATAGAGATACAATTTCAAAATTTCACTTTTTGGGCAGATTTTCCATTTTAATATTTTTTTTGCAGTTACAAAGCAAGGTTTAACAGCCAAACAAAACTCAATATTTATGGCTCTGACTCTGTAGTTTACAGAAACACCCCATATGTGGTCGTAAACCGCTGTACGGGCACACGGCAGGGCGCAGAAGGAAACGAATGCCATACGGTTTTCGAAGGCAGATTTTGCTGGACCGGTTTTTTGACACCATGTCACATTTAAAGTCCCCCTGATGCACCTCCTAGAGTAGAAACTCCAAAAAAGTGACCCCATTTTACAAACTACGGGCTAGGGTGGCGGTATTGTTGGTACTAGTTTAGGGTACATATGATTTTTGGTTGCTCTATATTACACTTTTTGTGAGGCAAGGTAACAAGAAATAGCTGTTTTGGCACCGTTTTTTATTTTTTGTTATTTACAACATTCATCTGACAGGTTAGATCATGTAATATTTTTATAGAGCAGGTTGTCACGGACGCGGCGATACCTAATATGTATACTATTTTATTTATGTAAGTTTTACACAATGATTTCATTTTTGAAACAAAAAAATCATGTTTTAGGGTCTCCATAGTCTGAGAGCCATAGTTTTTTCAGTTTTTAGGCGATTATCTTGGGTACGGTATGATTTTTGTGGGATGAGATGATTGTTTGGCACTATTTTGGGGTGCATATGACTTTTTTTTGATCGCTTGCTACTACACTTTTTGTGATGTAAGGTGACAAAAAATTGCTTTTTTTACACTTCTTTATTTATTTATTTTTTACGGTATTCACCTGAAGGGTTAGGTCATGTGATATTTTTATAGAGCAGGTTATTACGGATGCGGCGATACCCAATATGTATACTTTTTTTATTTTATTTAAGTTTTACACAATTATTTCATTTTTGAAACAAAAAAAAATCATGTTTTAGTGTCTCCATATTCTGAGAGCCATAGTTTTTTCAGTTTTTGGGCGATTATCTTAGGTAGGGTCTCATTTTTTGCGGGATGAGGTGACGGTTTGATTGGTACTATTTTGGCGTACATACAACTTTTTTGATCACTTTTATTACCTTTTTTGGGAAGTAAGGTGGGCAAAATTTAAATTTTATCATAGTTTTTTATTTTTTTATGGCGTTCACCGTGCGGGTAAAGTAACATGACCGTTTTATAGATCAGGTCGTTACGGACGCGGTGATATCAAACATGTGTAGGGAATTTAATTATTTTAATTTTTAATCAGTGATAAATGTGTTTTTTGATTTTTACTTTTTTCACTTTTTTTTTTATACTTCTTTTTTTTTTTTTTACCCAGACCCACTTGGTTCTTGAAGATCCAGTGGGTCTGATGTCTGTATAGTACAGTACAGTACACTATATAGTGTACTGTATTTTCACTTTACAAAGTCTGATTAGACTTCTGCCTTTAGCAGAAGTCTAATCAGCACCATGGACAGCCTCTGATTAGTACCATGGACAGCCACACGCCTGTGAAGGCGTCCGGTTGCTATGGTAACCATCACTCGCTGCCACAGCAGAGCAGTGGCTCTCCCATCGGGGGCTGAAAAGGCACAGCAGCCCCCGATGGGAGATGGAGGGAGCTCCCTCCCTCTTAACCTCTTCCATACAGCGGTCCCTACGGACCGCGGCATGGAAGGGGTTAAACGCCTGACATCTGTGCCAGCACAGATGTCAGGTGTTTTAAGCAGAGTGTCAGCAATGTGCTGACACTCTGCAAACCGCTCGGCTATCCTGAGATGATCGCATGCCTGCCTGCCTCCCCAAGCACCGACCGCAGAGCCCGCCCTCCCTGCCGCACTACTGTAGTTTATACTAGTTCTGCCAAGTTTATAATATTATTATTATTATTATTATTATTTTTTTATTTTTTTTAACAAAACCGGTACAATTGAACAACCTATCAAGATTGAATGTGTGCAACACAACATGAATAAATACCAAAAACATAGACACACATACAATGTATTAGCAAATTTTATTACAAATCAATTAAATATTACATATCAAAAAATTATAAAAACTAGCAGCAATGTTGGAGGCATCTTACCTAGTATTGTGTAGTAGCTGCATTAGGACATTGGTTGGTTCATAAGATAGTGATTTTGGTACCAGTCTTTTTTACCATATTTACTGTCCTTTTTCTTTTGTGTCATTTTTCTGACCGAGTGGGTCCGAGGTGCACATCCTGTGTATCAGCACCTCCAACATTGCTGCTAGTTTTTTTTTATCATTTTTTGATATGTAATATTTAATTTGTAATAAAATTTTCTAATACATTATATGTGTGTCTTTGTTTTTGGTATTATTATTATTATTATTATAATTTTTTTTTTAAACAACATGGTTGTTTGAAGAGGGACAAGGTTTTGAAACTAATGGCTTCCAAAAGTCCTAAAAACATGATTTGCTCTTCATGGTTTACCTGCTCACAGTAGCAAGCAGTGTAATTGCAGCTCCTCTGTCTCATTCACTGCTATGGGACGGCTCCATCCTATTCACGTGAACAGTAAGGAGCTGTCTCATTGTAGTGAATGAGATGCTTAAATCTGCTCGCTGCTGCAGTGTCAACAGCGATCAGGTAAACAGTGAAGGTAAGGCAGTGCTCATAAGAGTGCTGCCTTCTCTTCAAACAGCAGATCTGATATTGATGACCTATCCTGAGGATAGTTCATCAATATAAAAAAACAGACAACCCCTTAGGGCGCCTCTTTCAGTGTGTATTATAGCCATTTTCTGATATGAATGCAGTATATCTCTATTCCATGCAGTGATTGTGTGACTGCAGTAATTAAAATAACGACAGCTGCCCACATTTGCTCGTGGATAATAGTAAGCTGCTCTGAAAATAGATGAGGAAGCTGAAGAACTTCTGTAGAGATGATACAGTTGTAAACCCATTATTCCTATTTTATAAAGCTTTATTTGTATATTTATATATGTCTCTTATGTAGATCTAATACCCAACACCTGCCTCTTCTGAAGGCTCTCTACCTCTTAACGGGTGACTGTACACATGACATGAGCGGTCTCGCTTTGAGGAAACCATTTGCTGTTTGTATTGACTGTAGCTAAACATTTGTAAAGTCAGATTACACTATAATAAGTCACAGTTGTAGATAATATTCCACCCACATCCACTTATAGACTATACGTGCTATAGGTCTCCTCACGCTGATTAAGGCGCTCTCCCCAAGGAGAGAGAGTACCCCCCTAATCCTGATTTAGACCTCACACCCAGTTAAGCCAGTACTCCACTCAGCACTGATGAGGGGCAATCGCTCAGAAACAGCTGTCTGCAGGCGCTGGCTTTAGTAATAAGAGGGTTGAACATTAAGTATAGGATAGCTGCCTTACAGCTAGTGGCATAAGGGCTCTTTCACGCGAGCGGATCCCGTGCGGGTAATCTGCTGTGTGAAAGAGAGCCAAGCCCCGTTCCGGACAGCAGAGACACGGAGCATTAACATGATTAGTAATTCTCCGTGCCTCTCTGTGACCTTTTTTTTCTACAAAATTACAGTGAGATAAAGTTGTCACCGTGATTTTGTAGTAAAAAGGTCACAGAGAGGCACAGAGCATTATCAATCATGTTAATGCTCGGTGTCTCTTCTGTCCGGAATGGGGCTTGGCTCTCTTTCACGCAGCAGATTACCCGCACGGTATCCGTTTGTGTGAAAGAGCCCTTAGAGGCAGAGCTTGCTAAAAGCTCATTTGCATCCCCTCTTTCCACCCACATCCAGTAAAGTCAGTTCATGTAAGGGTGGATTTACAAATTTAAGTTTTTATCTTGATAACAAAAAAAAGGCAAACAAAAACATAAAAGCTACATGTACCTTTCTGATGATAGCCAAATCATCGAACTAAATTTTCCTCTGTAATTCTGGGAAGGAACCTAACTGAAATTACTGAACCTGACAGGAGCCACCGTCCAGCAGTCCACTTTTTTGTACGTTTGACTCAATATGTCACCTAAGTCTGTTAATAAGTCTTGCTAGCTTTGATCTCCATTTCCTCTGGTCACTGACAAGAGATCTACAACAATTATCTGGCAAAAGGAACAATGCTGACAAATTAGTATTCGGCAGATCACCCAAAAGGGGAATACAACCCATGTGAACATAGTCCAAGGGTGGACCTACACGTTAGTTTCATCCAAACCTGACGATTTTGGCCAACCCTTCACTGTGTTTGGGGGTGTCTTGGCTTTTACATGTGGGGGGGGTGGGGGGGGGGGTGGAATTATGAATGGGGCTGTTGGATTTCAACATGCCTGATCCTATTATTCTTAAGAGAGAGAAGCCACCACTAGAGGTGTTTCACAGTGGCTTATTCCCCTCCCCTCATTGAGAACCCGGCCCAACTGAGCTTGTGTGGGGACAAGGAGGGAGGAACATTTGGTCAACAGCCATCTAAGACTAGTTTCACTTTAGCACTAGTGATCTGGCAGACTATTCTGGCACAGAACAGCCTGTCGGATCTCTCTGCATTTCGTCATTGCCGGAAGGTTGATAGATCCGCCGGCAAATATGCAGAGTTGGTCGGACAAAAAACTGCTCCTTGGAACAACCTTCTGGATCTCTAGTGTGAAATTTGCCTTCCTTGTACAGCTAGCCTAAGATGCTCATCTAGATTTCTACATGAAGTGCATCTTGGGTTAAGGTTTATGTAAATTGTCTAACTTTGCCTTTCTTTGGTCGTTGTTTCATACATTGGATGCATATGCTGGAATATGTCCTTGCATTGTGAAAAACCTTATAGAAGTTCTGAAAAAAGTCTGTGTGTAGCCTATTAATGATGCATGTAGATCTGGGAGCAGCACGGGCGAAGATGTCCATGCACTTCGCAAGATAATGTTGTCCTAAATTATGTATAGTTCTGCGCTCTGTTTGCTTAGAACAGCGGTAACGGTCTTTATAACCAGGCTGTTCTCCATGGCTGTGCATCCAGCAGGATGAGTCCTTCTCTCTGTAAACTCTGAACTTAGCTTGAACCCATATCGATTAGGCTGATAGCAGGTCGGATGTATAATTTCCTTACAAGTATTCTGTTAAATCAACTGACTGTCTAGAAAAATCCCAGTAAAATGTCCCTAGTGTCAGATGTGCATAAAGGGTCCTGGAGGTCCCTGAAAATCAATATCCCAGGGCTCAATTAATGATAAACACATTAGCGTTTCTTTCTCGTTTTATTATCTCTCTGCAGAAATGCAGAAAAAAAGTAGATTTCCACTTCTGTATGGTAACAGGAGGAAAAGGGTCAATGTGTCTGCTGTGTAAAGTGCAGCAGGCCAGGACTTGGCCATTAGGACTTTATTGTAGATGTCCTGAGATTATTCCATTAGCGTACTGGTTGGTGACTAGATTAGCTGTCTGTACAAACTGGTCCCTGCTGGGATTTAAATACTGCTTTGCTTATACTCTTAATTCTTCCCATAGTTCTTGCTTGTTCCCGTAGCAACTGTGGGCCTCCTAGGGTCGCCAACTGTCTATAAATTTAGTATTCACATAGTTGCCATCATTAGTTTTTTTTGTAGCAGTATGAAAAAAAAAAAAAAAAAAAAAAAAAGCCTTTCCAGTATATGCTGGAACCAGAATGAAAGCCACATGGCGGGTTAGGCTACTTTCACACTAGCGTTTTAGTTTTCCAGTATTGAGTACTGTCATAGGGGCTCAATACCGGAAAAAAGCGCTTCAGTTACATTTTGTCCCTATTGACAATGAATGGGGACAAAACTGAACAGAATGGAGTGCTCCAAAATGCATTCCGTTCCGTTTAGTTGCGTTCACATCCCGGAGAGCAAACCGCAACATGTTGTAGTTTGCTTTCCGTCCTTGGATGCGGAGCAAGACGGATCCGGCATGACCCCCAATGTAAGTCAATGAGGACGGACCGTTTTCTCTGACCTATTCTGCCACAATAGAAAACGGATCCATCCTCCATTGACTTTCAATGGAGTTCATGACTGATCCGTCTGGGCCATGTAAATACAAACGGATCTGTTCATAACAGATGTAGACTGTTGTATTATCAGTAACGGAAGCTTTTTTTTTGCTGAACCCTGCCGGATCCAGCAAAAAACGCTAGTGTGAAAGTAGCCTTATTCTGCATAGTAGTAAGAAAGCCATCTTGTCGAGTGCAGCACATTCATCCCCATCCATGAGCTGCTGATAGGAGGCCAGCTTGGTGTGTTTTATCTCCATACCAGAAACCAAGGTGCTACGAAGCTGGTCATTATATGCATTGTTCTGTGAAAGAATCCCTTGCCAGACATAGACAATAATGCTAAATCAAGTAAACACGTGGAGGACAATGCGGCTCTTGTATATTGTACTTTAGCCAGGCTGGCCTTAGTCAATCTGTACCTGCAAACACAGAATAGTAATCAAAAGCAACTCACTCGATAAGGGGTTATAACATGAATTAAAAAACAAATAAAACTATCTGTGCATCATTAAAGGGAATCTGTCACCTGCTTTTAGCATTTTAAGCTGTCACCATCGCTATGTTCACTAAAGTACCTTATTTCCTACAGTCTTCTTTTTACTTGATTTCGTTTTGTCCTTTTGATATAAAAGCCCTTTTTATGATATGCTAATGAGGGTCCAAGGTGCCCAGAGGGGCGTTTTTTTTCCCTCTCCGGTGCCCAGTGACGCCCCCCTGCAGTGCCCAAGAACGCCTCCTGATTCTGAAATAACCTCCCACAGCCCGGCAAACTGTTCCGCTCCCTCCCCACGTCATCGTCTACCTTCTAGAAATGCCCCGTCCTTCTTCCTGTCGGCGGCCAGGAAACTCGCGCAGGCACAGTACTGCCTGCGGCCTGCGTGATCATCAACCTCCTGAGGGCAACAGCCTCAAAAGTCTCACTGGGCATGCGCCGAGCCCAGTGATGTAACCTGAGCGCTGTTGCCCTGAGGAGGTTGATGATCGCGCAGGCGCAGGCCGCAGGCGGTACTGCTCCTGCGTGAGTTTTCTGGCCGCCGACAGGAAGAAGGACGGGGCATTTCTAGAAGGTAGACTATGACGTGGGGAGGGGGGATACTGGAAAATAGCTGAGCTCTGGCTAGGCCATTTCTGTCAGCCACGGCCGCGATTGTGTGGTGCGCTTCCCATTTCTTTGGGACTTCTGAAAATAGCACAGAACTCCGCTTGGCCATTTTCTTCACTCCCATAGAAATGAATGGAGGGCAGAGCTTCGTTTTAGAGATAGGTGCGGGTCCCAGTGGTGGAATCCACAACTATCAGACATTGGGGGCATATCCTAGTGATATGCCAGCAATGTATGACATAGGCCACATTCTTTAACTTTCTGTGAGTGGACAGCAGCTCGTCGCATGTGACCATCAAGCCCCTACATCTCCCAGGAATACATTGAAGTCAGCTCTTACTAAGGGCTCATGCACAACCGTGGTTGGGGTCCACATCCGATCCACATTTTCACTTTAAAGGGGCCGCAAAAGCTGCAAATGTATAGAGCACATCTTAGTCTTGTCCGCATTACGGACAAGTATAGGGCTGTTCTGTTAGGGGACAGCCGTTGCGTTCCGCAAAGTGCTTAATGCACACAGCAGGTATCTGTGTTTTGTGGATCAGCCATTTGCGGACCCTTAACCTGTACCCCCAGTTGTTGAAGTTCTGTTCTGTCTCCTCTGCATAGAAAATAGTTCCTCCCAAACAGCCCCAGTGACTCCATTATTAAAGAGGACTATAATATACAATATCTCCCAGATTTCTTTCCTTACAGTCTATTAGAAGTAGGGATGAATGAGAGGCATCTGGGCAGCTTCAATATGAGATCACTACACAGAAGAGAAATAAGGGAGCAGGTAAGTCTGAGTTCACATCACCGATTAGCTTTCCATTCTTCTGACCCTGATGGAACTGATGCAAACTGATGCTCAGTTTTTTTAAAGGGTTTCTGTCACCAGAATTAACCCTATTAAACGAGCTGACATTAGCGATGTGCTAATGTCAGCTGAACCTAACTAGCCTATTCCTACGTTTATCTATGCCCCCATTACACCAGAAATCTAACTTTTATAATATGCTAATTAGCCTCTAGGTGCAGGGGGGGGGGGGGAAACGTTGCCCCTGCTCCTTGAGGCTCAGTTTTCCTGCCTTTGGCCACGCCCTGCTACACTAGATTGACAGGGCCAGTCAGCGTTGGTCTCCTACTGCCGGCCCTGTGACCTGGGGAAATCTCGCGCCGTTAAGTATTCGGCGCAGGCGCAGTGAGGAAGCTGGCGAGCTCCCTTAATTCACTGCGCCTGCGCCGACTACTGAACGGGACGGCACAGGCGCGGGATTTACATGGCAGACAGGGCCTCAGGTAGGAGGCCAACGATGCCTGCCCCTGTCATTATAGTGTAGCAGGGTGTGGCCAGAGGCGGGAAAACTGAGCCTCAAGGAGCAGGGGCAACACCCCCCCCCCCTGCACCTAGAGGTTAATTAGCATATTATAAAAGTTATATTTCTGGAGTAACAGGGGCATAGATAAAAGTAGGAAACGACTAGTTAGGTTCAGCTGACATTAGCATTAGGGGGGCATATTTAGTTTTTAAGTTCAGCGATTTACTCCACTGTCCAATAGATAGTAGTAGTCCGGCTGGCCTACTTACCAGAGCTAGAGTAGTGTAGCAGAGTAACACGGCATCAAAACCGTGAACGTACCGCATGCAGCTTGCACCAAATAAAGGGATAGGCACTAATCAGTTAGCGCATGATATTACCTATGCCAGTGTTGGCGAACCTGTGGCACGGGTGCCAGAGGCGGAACTCGGAGCCCTCTCTGTGGGCACCCGCACCCTGGAAAAAGTCTATGGCACACTAATATGACTTAGATTTTTCCTGCCCTTCATCAGGGCAGGGCTCACTATGAACAGCACAGGCAGCGCACTGAGTGTAGCAGGCTATTATAGCTAAATGATAGAGTACATGGAAGATATACTATGTTTGACTGTAGAATTCAGGTTAAATTACCCTGTTGGCACTATGCGATAAATAAGTGGGCTTTGGGTTGAAGTTTGGGCACTCGGTCTCTAAAAGGTTGACCATCACTGACCTATGCGCTGTACATATAGTGAGATGAAGGATTTCAGCTCTAACAATTTAGCCTAACTGTAGGTGTAACTGCTAGTGGTATTAAGGCAGCAAACTGCCTGTAAGTGACAGGGGTGAGAGTGAGTGCACGTGCTCTCCCCCTTGACCAAAGAGCAATTTTTGATTGTACAGAGGAGTGATCACTGTATTTTTAACCTTTTTCTTTTGGTTCGTTAATTAAAATTAAACATAATAAAGGTTCAAAGCACATATTTTAACCCAAATTAAAAATAAAAGTGAAGTATTAAAATTTTCACCTGGGGCAAGACGGGTTCAACGCCTGCTTAGGCATTTGTAAATAAATTATTTGATAAACCTTACCCAGGGTAGGTCCCGATTTGATTAATAGATAAAAGTAGGAAACAACTAGTTAGGTTCAGCTGACATTAGCACATCGCTAATGTCAGCTAGTTTAATAGGGTTAATTCTGGTGACAGAAACCCTTTAATTTTTCTATTCTTCCAAAGGGTGAAAAGAACGGAAAGCTAAACGGTGATGTGAACCAACAGATTATCTGACCAATTTCTGTCCAATCAGACTAATAGTTGGTGTGTATAACAAATAATCTGTTTATGTAAATGTCCATCTGACCAATGATTAGTCAGAAGATCTGTCGGATATCTGTTGGTGTAATACAGGCTAGTTTCACTCCTGCACTGCCGGGTGCAACCGGAATGCCTGCCGGCCCCATTAACTATAATGGGGTCTTTCAGAGATCTGGGCACAATCCGGCAAATGCCCAGGATCGGCCAGCCGAAAGCCACTGCTTGGCGGATCACAGTGCCGCAGTTGTGAAAGTAGCCTAAGTTACTAATTATGTCAGTAAATGCTGGTGGAAGTGGACCAGAATTTTAGCCAGAAGACGTAACAGGGGGTGCTGCCAGAGAGGAGCATGCGCACACACCGATGTAATATTTTTCTGGAGCTTTTCCTACCAGGTATATCACAGCACTGCACCAAGCCTCTGCCACTGCTGCTGGATTGCAGGGTGGTTGTAACCATGGAAACGAGCAGTGTGTAATGTGATGGAAAAACGAATGAAGCCAGCAAAGGAGGCAACATGGACAATCACAATACATCAGTACATGCCTTTTATTAAAGGGGTTCTCCAGGAATTAAGAAAATGAAAATACTTAAATATTACTTTATTATAAATACTAGACATTAAGCCCGTTACAATAACGGGCGCTAGAACAGTAGTGCATAAACATTAGTAGGAACAGTGTATATTAAATGGCAAGGGGGCGGCTGGCACTGTGACTGGTGGGACTGAGACTGCTGGCACTGTGCAGCTCTGTGATGCACAGACTAATGACGGTGCTCCGACGTGGAGAGCACACCATAACCTGCGAGTGGCGGTTGTAACTGGCCGGCGCGCAGGTGTGGGCAGCTTGTGGAGCGCCATGTGGTGATTGCTCGCCGCACATGCGCAGTCAAAAGATGGCTGAGACCTCCCCGTGTGATTGGTCGGCGCGTTAGTGTAGGCAGCGCGGTTGCGTGTGGGGTGGCGGAGATTGGGCACAGTGCTGGTGTGGGCTGATTGGTCGGCGCACCGCGCGTGCACAGTTTTAATTATCGGCACACGCACGGACAAGGCGCACGCACACAGGCTTTTATTATTATGAATGATGGGGGCTGGAGTGTAATATGTGTATAATGATGGGGTTTGGAGTATAATATGTATATAATAATGGGGGGGTGTAATATGTATATAATGATGGGGGTTGGAGTGTAATATGTATACAATGATGGTATTTGGAGTGTAATACGTGTGTAATGCTGTGATCAGTCTCCGGTATTGTACACCGATATAAGGTTGTCCGTTGAAGGACAAGCTGCGGCAGGCAGCGGTTGAGGCGGCTGCAGAGGAAGCCGGAGGGGGAGGAGGAGGCACGGCGGTGCTGGGCACAGCAGCGGGCTGGCGCACAGTTGTGGGCAGTGCGGGCGGTGTGTCCTGATTGGTCACCGCGTATGCCCAGTTTAAAAATCGGCGCGCATACACACAGGGCTTTTATTATGTAGGATAGGCCAGCACTACAGAGAACCAATGTGCCACACAGTGCCAGCTACACCACATCATTACAGTATGCCAGTACCTGCAGGGAGGATAGTGGCCCTGCACTGACCGCATCCTCTCAGGACCTGACAACTGCCAACTACTACTTTGTAAGATGCAGTACTCAGGAGTACTCCTGTACTGTACTACAACGGAGCCAAATACTGACACACGTGGGTGGTATCATGGCAGTATGCTATGTATATAGTGTGATGTATTGTGTGTGTTATATCTGGTCATTGTGTGGTATATATAGTTTGTATATAAGGTGTACACGGCCGCACTGCCCACACCTGCGCGTCGGCCCGCTGCTTTGCCCAGCTCCGCTGTGCCTCCTCCTCCCCCTCTGGCTTCCTCTGCAGCCGCCCTACACCTTAGGATCCTGGCCATGTAACCGCCTGCCGCAGCGTCTTGGATATCCAGGTGCCAATAATTGCCCCATCCATTTGTATCTGCGCCCATGATGATACCTGTACCAATCGCCAAAGCTGTCTATTTCACCCTTCAGGTGCCCTCCTTCTGCAGTGACACATTGCCATTGTCCCCCCATGGTCAGGACACAGGGGGTGGAGGAGGAACGGACGCGCGGCTCCATGCTTTTTCCCCGTTGCAGGGTGACAGTGGCAGCGGAGAGAGAGAGCATCAGTGAGGCGGCACACAATACAGGAGGAAGGAAGGGAAAATGTTGCGCTCATCAATGCCAGTCTGCTCTGCACGCAGGCTCTGGGGCTGACAATAGCGAGGTGCCCGCTGGACAACACTGACGTCTCCTCCGCCCGATGCCGGCTCCGCTCTGAGGCTGCTCACCCAGGGCACCCCTATTCTTCTCACTGGTGGACGCACAGCACACCTCCGGCAGGAAACTTTACCGCTGCCGCACCTGAGGGGTTAACTCCCCAGTATTAAAAACATTGGTGGCGCAGTGTGCCCTTCTACCCCCCCTCCCCAGTATTAAATACATTGGTGGCGCAGTGCGCCCTTCTCCCCCCAGTATTAAAAACATTAGTGGCAGTGGCCACAGGGTCCCCTCCCCTCCTCCTAATTGGTGGCAGTGGCAACTTCTGATCGGAGCCCCAGCAGTGTAATCCTTGGGCTCCGATCGGTTACCATGGCAGCCAGGACGCTACTGAAGCCCTGGCCGTCATGGTAATCTCCCAGCTACTGTGTGTACTACGCACAGGGCAGCAGTGAGAGTGTGAAGTCCTATTCACCCCAATAGAGCTCTATTAGGGTGAATAGGACAAAAGATCTCAGGTTCTAGCCCCTAAGGGGGAAAATAGTTAATAAATAGTAAAAAAAAAAAAGGAAAAAAAAACACCAAAATATTAAGTATAAATCACCCCCTTTCCCAATTTTTTATATAAAATATATAAACAATAAATAAACATATCACATATTGCCACGTCCGAAAAGTCCAAACTATTAAAAAAAAAATCAAAAAATCACCTATGCGGTGAACGCCAGAACAGGAAAAAAAACCGAACAAAAAAAAACTGCGCGATTCGCCATTTTTTTGTCACCTTGTTCCCCCAAAAAACGTATCGGACTGTTCGATTATGAGCTGGACGTTTCATAAAATGCGGAATGCACACAGCTTTCTTTGGTGTTTTTTTTCGCATGGTATCGAGTATTGCAATACTTTTTTATGGTATCAAAACCAAATCAAAATTTTGGTATTGAAACAACCCTAGTCGGGGCACATTGCAGTTGTCAGAAGGAAAGGAGCGCCATATGGATTTTGGAAGCAGATTTTGCTAGAATGGTTTTTGAGCACCATTTTGTTTTTGAAGAGACCCTGACATACCCCTACAATGGAAACCCTAAAAAAGTGACCCCATTTTGGAAACTACACCCCTTATAGAATTAATTAAGGAGTGTACTGAGCACTTTGACCCATAAGCGTTTTACGGAATTTGGAAAAACTTGGCTGTGAAAATGATTATTTATTCCAATATAATGTTGCAACAGGAGAAAAGGCACCCCATAATTTGTTACCCATTTTCTCCTGAATACGGCAACACCCCATATGTGGTTGTAAACTGCTGTTGCGTCACATGGCAGGACTCCGAACGGAAGGAGCGCCACATGGCTTTTGCAACGCAGATTTTGATAGATTGGTTTACAGGCACCATTGGTTTATTTTTTTTAAGCGATTGTCTTATGTGGGGGTTAATTTTTTGCGGGATAAGATGACGTTTTAATTGGAACCATTTTGGGGTACATATGACTATTTGATCACTCCATATTAAGCATTTTGTAAGGCTTGGTGACAAATAATGACTGTTTTGTCATAGTTTTTATTTGTATTTTTTTTTTATTATAGCATTTACTTGAGGGGACATATCATGTGATAATTTTTATAGAGCCGGTCAATCCGCATCTGGAGGGAGCCTGCATCTCAAGAGTACTTCGGACTCCTAGCATCGTGCCATTTTACAAAAGGCAGACCTTCACACATAAGTGACATGCCGATTTAATCAGCATCACGGCTCCGAGAAGACGGCATAAATGGGCTGAAAGCTTCCCTTTAATTGTTAAGAAACCCCCTATTATATTCAGATTCATAGCTCCAAGGGCTGAGTTGCTATTTAAGTCCTGTGTGATACAGAAGGGTTAGAAGGTGATCCTAATGCTACCTGGAAGCAATGTCTGGTTTATTTCTGTGTGTAGATTTTTACCTTCATTTCTAAAATAGATTGGAGGGGGAAGAACTGACTCATTAACTATATCTGTCTCTGGAGGATGGTATTGTTATGCAGTATTCATACATTATGGTAATGATTAATGAATAATTTACAGCAGAGACAGTGATAAATCTTACGTTGCATAGCAATTAAAACTTCAGCTTTTACTGTGTCAAATATTACAGTACAGTCGTAGTTTTACTATCCTCTGGGTATATTATGTGTTCTGCTCAGAAAAAATTCTGTAAATATGTCTGGTTTACAACGTTTAGTGTATATATATATATATATATATCAATAAAGAAGGGTGTATATATATATATATATATATATATATATATATATATATATGTATGTTCCGCCATCACTCAAAAATGCAACCATCGATTTCAACGAAACTTGGTATACACATCCTTTGCTACCTGGAAAGAAATCTTGTGGGGGTCTCAGCTCTCTAGGACGTACCGTTCCTGAGATATTCCCCAAAAATTACCTGCATTAGCCAATACAAACCTGCAAGTCTTTCTCTTATCCCAACTGCCTTATACACGGTCACATGTCCCTTATCAGCCAATAGACGCTCGCAGGACCTTAGTCTCCACATACACAGTTTTACTCCAGGTTTCCATAATAACCCAGCCATTTTTCTTCACTGCTGTAGGTCAGCTTTAGGCTAGGGCTACACGACGACAATAAGTCGCACAACTACACTGCTACATGTCGCGCGACAATTTTTATAATGATAGTCTATGGTGTTGCACTGTGACATGCTGTGACTGCGACGTGACAGTCGCAGAAAAATTCATCTCGGATGGATTTTTTGCAACTGTCGTGTCGCAGTCGCAGCATGTCACATGTCGTAGTGCAACACCATAGCCAATCATTATAAAAATTGTTGAGACAAAATGTTGTGTGACACGTCGTCGTGTAGCCCTAGCATTTAAAGGGGCAGGGCGCTGTGGAGGTCACTGTTAAGGGGGCAGGGGCCACTATTAAAGGGGCAGCTGGTGTGGAGGTCACTGTTATGGCAGCAGGGTACTGTGGAGGTCTCTGCTAAGGGGGCGGGCCCCTGAGGAGGTCACTGTCAAGGGAGTGGGGTGCTGTGAAACTCACTGTTAAAGGGGAGGACTGCTGTGAAGGTCAAAGTTAAGGGGATGGGCTGCTGTGGAGGTCCCATTTTTAAAGTGGCACTGTTGGGGGGGGGGAGGTCAGTGTTAAGGGGGTGGGGGACTGTAGAGTTCACTGTTATGGGGGATACTGTTGATCTTTTAACAACACACAAACATTAAATGAAATAGCAGAAATATACCCGTAGAAGCGGGTCCTTCTGCATATATATATATATATATATATATATATATATATATATATATATATATACACACACACAGGATATAAAAAGTCTACACACCCCTGTTAAAATGTCAGGTTTCTGTGATGTAAAAAAAATGGAGGGAGGTGAAGAGGGAAGAAAAAAAAAAAAAAAAAGTTGCATAAGTGTGCACACCCTTAAACTAATACTTTGTTGAATCACCTTTTGATTTTATTCACTCAGTCTTTTTGAGTATGAGTCTATCAGCATGGCACATTTTGACTTGGCAAGATTTGCCCACTCTTCTTTGCAAAAACACTCCAAATCTGTCAGATTGTGAGGGTATCTCCTGTGCACAGCCCTCTTCAGATCACCTCACAGATTTTCAATCGGATTCAGGTCTGGGCTCTGGCTGGGCCATTCCGAAACTTTAATCTTCTACTGGTGAAGCCATTCCTTTTGTTGATTTGGATGTATGCTTTGGGTCGTTGTCATGCTGAAAGATGAAGTTCCTCTTCATGTTCAGCTTTCTAGCAGAAGCCTGAAGTTTTTGTGCCAATATTGACTGGTATTTGGAACTGTTGATAATTCTTCTAGCTTAACTAAGGCCCCAGTTCCAGCAGAAGAAAAACAGCCCCAAAGCATGATGCTTTCACCACCATGCCTCACTGTGGGTATGGTGTTCTTTTGGTGATGTGCAGTGTTTTTGTGCCAAACATATCTTTTGGAATTATGGCCAAAAAGTTCAACCTTGGTTTCATCAGACCATAACACCTTTTTCCACATGCTTTTGGGAGACTTCAGATGTGTTTTAGCAAAATATAGCCTGGCTTGGATGTTTTTCTTCGTAAGAAAAGGCTTTAGTCTTGCCACTCTACCCCATAGCCCAGACATAGAAGAATACGGGAGATTGTTGTCACATGTACCACACAGCCAGTACCTGCCAGATATTCCTGCAGCTCCTTTAATGTTGTTGTAGGCCTCTTGGTAGCCTCCCAGACTTCTCGTCTTTTCATCAATTTTGGAGGGACGTCCAGTTCTTTGTAATGTCACTGTTGTGCAATGTTTTCTCCACTTGATGATGACTGTCTTCACTGTGTTCCATGGTATATCTAATGCCTTGGAAATTCTTTTGTACCCTTCTCCTGACTGATGCCTTTTAACAATGAGATCCCTCTGATGTTTTGGAAGCTCTCTGTGGACCATGGCTTTTGCTGTTGGATGCGACTAGGAAAATTTCAGGAAAGACCAACTAGAGCAGCTGAACTTTATTTGGGTTAATCAGAGGCACTTTAAATGATGGCAGGTGTATTCTGACTCCTATTTACCATGATTTTGAAGGTGATTGCATAATTCTGAACACAGCTACATCCCCAGTTATAAGAGGGTGTGCACACTTATGCAACCACATATATTTATTTATTTTTTGTTCCCTGCACCATGCTTGACTGTAGGCTAGACACACTTGTCTTTGTACTCCTCACCTGGTTGCCACCACATACGCTTGACACTATATGAACCAAATAAGTTTATCTTGGTCTCATCAGACCACAGGACATGGTTCCAGTAATCCATGTCTTTAGCCTGCTTGTCTTCAGCCAACTATTTGCGGACTTTCCTGTGCATCATCATTAGAAGAGGCTTCCTTCTGGGACGACAGCCATGCAGACCAATTTGATGGTGTGTGTGGCGTATGGTCTGAGCACTGACAGGCTGAATCCCCCACCCCTTTAACCTCTGCAGCAATGCTGGCTGCGCTCATACGTGAATTTTGAAAAGACAACTTCTGTATATGACGCTGAGCATGTGCACTCAACTTCTTTGGTCGACCATGGCGAGGCCTGTTCTAAGTGGAACCTGTCTTGTTAAACCGCTGTATGGTCTTGGGCACCGTGCTGCAGCTCAGTTTCAGGGTGTTGGCAATCTTCTTATAGCCTAGGCCATCTTTATGTAGAACAACAATTATTTTTCTCAGATCCTCCGAGAGTTCTTTGCCATGAGGTGCCATGTTAAACTTCCAGTGACCAGTGTGAGAGTGATGACACCAAATGTACCACATCTGCTCCCCATTCACAGCAGAGACCTTGTAACACTAACAAGTAACATGACATCAGGGAGGAAAAATGGCTAATTGGGCATAAATTTGGCCATTTTCACTTAGGGGTGTACTCACTTTTGTTGCCAGCAGTTTAGACATTAATGACTGTGTTAAGTTATTTTGAGGGCACACCCTATTTACACTGCTATACAAGCTGTACACTGACTACTTTACATTGTATCAAAATGTCATATCTTCAGTGTTGTCCCATGAAAAGATATAATAAAATATTTAAAGAAAGCAATAATTGACAAAAAGAATTTAAATCACTAAAACAGGAGGGTTGCGAGGAAGCACTGAAAAGCTATAAGGAAAAAAATAGAATATGTCAAAAACAAATAAAAGCAGCCGAACTAGAGACCGAGAGATTAATTGCCAAGGAGAGCAAAACTAACCCTAAAATGTTCTTCAATTATATAAATGGTAAAAAGTATATATCTGAATGTGTCGGTCCTTTACAGAGTAATGAGGGGGGAGTTGCAGAGAGTGATGAGGAGAAAGCAAAGCTATTAAATATTTTTTTTGTCCACTGTATTCACTGAAGAAAATAAACTGTCGGATGAAATGCAGTATGTGAAAGTTAATTCCCCATTAAAAGTGCCCTGTCTGACCTAGGAAGCGACGTCTTGAAAAGTTTAAAATAGACAAATCTCCAGGACCAGATGGCATACACCCCTGTATCCTAAGAGAATTAAGTAATGTCATAGCCAGACCCTTATTTCGGATATATTTAAGGACTCTATACTGACAGAGAGTGTTCCACAGGACTGGCGCTTAGAAAATGTGGTGCCAATATTCAAAATGGGGTCAAAAACAGAGCCCGGAAATTATAGGCCGGTAAGTTTAAACTGGGTAAACTGTTTGAAGGTTTTCTAAGAGATGCTATCTTGGAGTACCTCAATAAAAAAAAAAAAAAGCAAATAACGCCATATCAGCATGGCTTCATGAGGAATCGGTCATGTCAAACTATAATTTAATCAGTGTCTATGAGTAGGTAAGTTCTAGACTTGACAGCTGCAAATCAATGGCTGTCGTATACCTGGCCTTCTCCAAAGCATTTGACACTGTACCACATAAAAGGTTAGTATATCAAATGAGAATGCTTGGACTGGGAGAAAATGTCTGTATGTGGGTAAGTACCTGGCTCAATGATAGAAAACAGAGGGTCGTTATTAATGGTACACACTCAGATTGGGTCAATGTCACTAGTGGGGTACCTCAGGGGTCAGTACTGGGCCCTATTCTCTTCAATATATTTATTAATGATCTTGTAGAAGGCTTGCATAGTAAAATATAATTTTTTGCAGATTACACTGTGTAAAGTAATTAACACGGAAGAGGACAGTATACGGCTACAAAGGGATCTGGATAGATAGATTGGAGTCTTGGGCAGAGAAGTGGCAGTTGAGGTTTAACACTGACAAATGTAAGGTTATGCACATGGGAAGGAATAATGCAAGTCACCCGTACATACTAAATGATAAAACACTGGATAACACTGACATGGAAAAGGACCTAGGAATTTTAGTGAACAGCAAACTAAGCTGTAAAAACCAGTGTCAGGCAGCTGCTGCAAAGGCCAATAAGATAATGGGTTGCTAAAAAAGGGGCATAGATGCCCGTGATGAGAACAAACCCCTACCACTTTACAATTCACTAGTCAGACCACACATAGAGTACTGTGTATAGTTCTGGGCTCCTGTGAACAAGGCAGACGTAGCAGAGCTAGAGAGGGTTCAGAGGAGGGCAACTAAAGTAATAACTGAAATAGGGGTACTACATTACAACTGAGGGGAGATCTAATTACTATGTATAAATATATCAGGGGTCAGTACAGAGATCTTTCCCATCATCTATTTATCCCCAGGGCTGTGACTGTGACAAGGGGACATCCTCTGCGTCTGGAGGAAAGAAGGTTTGTACACAAACATAGAAGAGGATTCTTTATGGTAAGTGCAGTGAGACTATGGAACTCTCTGCCTGAGATGGTGGTGATGGTGAGTTCACTAAAAGAGGGGCCTGGATGTATTTCTGGAGTGTAATAATATTACACGCTATAGCTACTAGAGAGGGGTCGTTGATCCAGGGAGTTATCTGATTGCCTGATTGGAGTCGGGAAGGAATTTTTCCCCCTTCACTCCTTCAAGACCAAGCTAGTTTTTACCTTCAGGGCCAGGCCATTTTTAGCAAATCTGACCAGTGTCACTTTATGTGGTAATAACTTTAAAACGCTTTTACTTATCCAGGCCATTCTGAGATTGTTTTCTCGTCACATATTGTACTTCATGACAGTGGTAAAATTGAGTCAAAAAATTTCATTTTTATTTATAAAAAAATACCAAATTTACCAAACATTTTTTAAAATAGCAAATTTACAAATTTCAATTTCTCGACTCTTATAAAAAACTGTAATACCTCCAAAAATGGTTATTAATTTACATTTCTCATATGTCTACTTCATGTTTAGATCATTTTGCGAATGCCATTTTATTTTTTGGGGACGTTAGAAGGCTTAGAAGTTTAGAAGCAAATCTTGAAATTTTTCCGAAAATTTCCAAAACCCACTTTTTAAGGACCAGTTCAGGTCTGAAGTCAAAAGTCACTTTGTGAGGCTTACATAATAGAAACCACTCCAAAATGACCCCAGATTTGACTAACTTTGTTAACCCTTTAGGTGTTCCACAAGAATTAAAGGAAAATGGAGATGAAATTTCAGAATTTCACTTTTTTGGCAGATTTTCCATTTTAATACATTTTTTCCAGTAACCAAGCAAGGGTAAACAGCCAAACAAAACTCAATATTTATTAGTCTGATTCTGTAGATTACAGAAACACCCCATTTGTGATCGTAAACTGCTGTACGGGCACACGGCAGGGGGCAGAAGGAAAGGAACACCATATGGTTTTTGGAGGGCCATGTCACATTTGAAGACCCTCTGATGCACACCTCGAGTAGAAACTCCAAAATATGACACCATTTTGGAAACTACAGAATAAGGTGGCAGTTTTGTTGGTACTATTTTAGGGTACATATGATTTTTGGTTGCTCTATTACACTTTTTGTGAGGCAAGGTAACAAAAAATAGCTGTTTTGGCACCATTTTTATTTTTTGTTATTTACAATGTTCATCTGACAGGTTAGATCATAAGCTATTTTTATAGAGCAGGTTGTTACGGATGCGACAATACCGAATATGACTACTTGTTTTGGTTGTTTCAGTTTTACATAACAGCATTTTATTTGAAAAAAAAATTTTTTTTAGTGTCTCCACAGTCTGAATGCCGTAGTTTTATTTATTTTTTTGGGCAACTGTCTTATGTAGGGTCTCATTTTTTGCGGGATGAGATGACTGATTTGTATGATTTTGGGGTGTGTATGACTTTTTTATCGTTTGGCATTACACTTTTTGTGTTGTAAGGTGACAAAAAATTGCTTTTTTACCACCATAATTTATTTTTTATTTTTTTACGGTGTTCACCTGAGGGGTTAACGCATGTTATTTTTATAGAGCAGGTAGTTACGGATGTGGCAATACCTAATATGTCTACTTTTTTTTATTTATTAAAGTTTCATACACTAATATTTTTGAAACAAAAAGTCATGTTTTAGTGTCTTCATAGTCTGAGAGACAGTTTTTTTTTTTTGGGCGATTGTTTAAGGGAGCATTCACACGACCGTGTTGGTTTTGCGGTCTGCAAATCACGGATCCGTGTGTTCCGTAGGTCTTCAGTTATCTTTCCGTTTCCGTTCCGCAAGTCCATATAATACGGACGTGGTGCTTCCGTGTGTCATCCGTTTTTCACGGTCCGCAAAAAACTGAAATGGGGTTTCCTAGAATGTTTTCAGTCCAGGGGTCCGCAAAAAACGGATGACATACGGATGCATTTCCGTGTGCTATCCGTTTTTTACAGACCCAATGACTTTCTTTGGGGCCACGGACCGCAATTTGCGGCCAAGTATAGCACATGTTCTAAAATAAAAGGAACGGACACATGGAACGGACAGCACACGGATGACAATGAAAGGCATTCCGCAATTTTTGCGGACCCATAAAAATGAATGTGTCCGTGCATTGTCCGCAAAAATACGGTCGTTTGAATGCTCCCTTAGGTAGCGGCTCATTTTTGGCGGGATGATCTGTCGGTTAGATTGATACTATTTTGTTGGGGAAACGCCTTTTTGATCGCTTGGTGTGGCACTTTTAGTGATGTAAGGTGACAACATTTTTATTTTTTGCACAGTTTTTATTTTTATTTTTTTGACAGTGTTCACCTGAGGGGTTAGATCATGTGATATTTTTATAGAGCTGGTCTATTTTTTACAATTTTTTTTAAAGTTTATTGCATGTGAATCTTTATTTCTCATGATTAGGCATCTTGCACACAAACGTATTATCGTTCAGTGTCCCTTCTGTTTTTTTTTTTTGCGGACCATATACGGAACCTGTCACTGAAGGTACTCCGTTAAGCTTATTTTGGAAAAAAAAACATTTTTATTTTTACTTCAAACTTACATTTTTCGATTATTAAAAGAACACTTTATTTTCACTTTATTTTACTTTTTATATTTGTCCCACTGAATCGAAGTGAGAGGCTCCTGGGCTTCCGTAGGCTGGCAGCTCCTATGCCTGTGTAAGGCATCGGGGCTGCCATGGCAACCATCGACCCCCTGCCAGCGCAGCTTGGGGGGGCGATGGAGTCAGAGGGAGCCCCCTCCCTCTGTATACCTCACACGTGCCGCGGTCAGCCTATTACAGTAAGGGGCCTATTACAGTGTTTTGTAAGAACCTGGGCCGCAGGAGGATCCTCCTGCATCTTTGGTTGTCTAGTGAGAAAGGGGTCTTTTTTGTGTTGAAGCACGACATTAACCTCCTATTGAGGCCTCATTCAGACAGCCGTAGTGTTTTGCGGATTTGCAAAACGCTGATACCGGCCGCAACCATAATAGAAAATGCCTATTCTTGTTTGTGATTGCGGACAAGAATAGAACATGCTCTATCATTTCCGCGGAGCCGCACAACTGAGCCACAAATACGGACAGCACACCGTGTGCAGTCCGCATCTTTTGGGGCCCCATTGAAATTAATGGGTCCACACCCGTCTGTATGGACCCTTAGCACAGGGGAAAAAAAATCTAAAATATGCAGACCTTTAGGATTAGACACCTTGCTGATTGAACTACATCTATGCAGCGTCATACTAAGTTTCTTTGGGCCCACCTTCTGTGTGTTTAGGAATATGCATCATTTTTTATTATTTTTATTATTGCACATTCAGGATTTATACAGGTTAGTATGATATCTGGTGGTTATTGGTTCCAAGGTGTGCTGCAAAATATCTAGTCGACATTAGGGTGCCTTTACACGTGGAACTAAATCTACAACACAAATATGTCCCCTATGTAAGTCTATGAAAAGTGGCAGTAACTGCTTTCAGTTCACAGAAAGCAAATAATGTTTTGCTGCAGATTTCCTGTAGCTGAATGTCTTCATTCATTTCACGGGAGATGTAATCTGCAAAGAAATCCGCCATATAATCCACAAACAAGTACCCATCCTATTTCGTTGTGGAAAAATCTACAACAATAACTGCAACTTTGTCAAACCCACACCTACAGATTTTGTTATGCGAGGATCCTCTTGGGGCCCAAGGTTGGTTTCACAACCGAGACAAATTTATCTTCATTTACACCAGTTTTCTGGTGCAAATGGAGCCAGAAATACGGCAGTTTTGAGTTGTCCTAGATTTCTGTTTAGGTGCACCGACTGCTGGAGGAAGTGCCTAAATTTGACGAGGCATTCGCTGTATCATAAATTGGGCACACCCTCCAGCTGCACAGGAGATCTCATGACCACTGCAGAAAGCACCGGTAATTTTGTTTCTTATTTTTGTGGGGTGAGATTATATTCTTTAGTAGTACAATTCTTTGTATCTTTTAACACGTTGATTAGGTTTTTATTCATTGGGGGAGAAAATAACAGTAAATGATGCCATTTAAAAAAAAAACTTTTTTTATTTTTTTTTACCGTGTAATTATTCAACCTTTTTAAAGGGGTTCTCTCACTTCAGCAAGTGGCATTTATCATGTAGCGAAAGTTAATACAAGGCGCTTACTAATATATTGTTAATGTCCATATTGCCTCCTTTGCTGGCTGGATTCATGGTTCCATCACTACACTGCTCGTTTCCATTGTTAAAGGATAACTGTCACATTTAGACCGTAATTTCAATTTTCATATATGTAGTTACTAATAACATGATTTTCCAGAATCAGTTACTATTACTGACTTACCCCATATTTAATAAGGTTCAGCCCTTAGCAACCAGTCTTCAAAAAATTGCAATTTCACAATTCAGTTAAGATGGCCGCCACTGCCCTCGCCCTGAGGCTAATCCCACCTGCCCTCACTAGCCAGTAACAATAGCCCCCCAAAAGTGTCAGTAACTAGAGCCCTCCCCCCTAAAGGGTTAATCTCCTGCAGCACAAAGGGGTCCTCTTACCACATGTTGCTTTCATTTATACACTGAGCAGATGGCAGATCTCCCTTCCCTGGTCTGCGCTGCTCCAACTCTGCATTCTCCAGCTCTGCTGAGTGAGAGAGCGTCTGCCAAGCGCAGGGGCAGGGAGAAGTGCACACAGCCCAGGCACTGTTATCAGCTGCTGGGGAGGACCTGGCTTTAATCATTTACTTACAGTCCCTGGCTGTCAGTAATCTGACCTTGCACGTTGCGTGCTCCGTCCTTCAACAGATGGACGGACCAGGCCTAGCAACCCTATTTTAAGCACAGGTAAAAGTAGGCAGTACAGCGGACAAAAATGTGGAATTAAGGGGTAATTGAATACACAGTGAAAAGTTGAAATAGGGCCACCAAGGTGATATTAATCACCACAATCCAATACTCCCAAAAAAATATATACGACAGTTATCCTTTAAGACCACCCAATAATCCATTAGTGGTGGATGTGCTTAAACTCTGTAGGAAAAAGCATCTGCCTCTCTGGTGGCCAGGACTGTGGGAGGGCACATATGCTGGTGCTTTTTACTATCGTGCGCAAGCACGACTACCACTGCTGGATTGCAGGGTGGCTGTAACCATGGAAACGAGAGGTGTATAATGTGATGGAAAAATGAATCCAGCCAGCAAAGGAAGCAATATGGACAATAACAATACAGGGAGTGCAGAATTATTAGGCAAGTTGTATTTTTGAGGATTAATTTTATTATTGAACAACAACCATGTTCTCAATGAACCCAAAAAACTCATTAATATCAAAGCTGAATATTTTTGGAAGTAGTTTTTAGTTTGTTTTTAGTTTTAGCTATTTTAGGGGGATATCTGTGTGTGCAGGTGACTATTACTGTGCATAATTATTAGGCAACTTAACAAAAAACTAATATATACCCATTTCAATTATTTCTTTTTACCAGTGAAACCAATATAACATCTCAACATTCACAAATATACATTTCTGACATTCAAAAACAAAACAAAAACAAATCAGTGACCAATATAGCCACCTTTCTTTGCAAGGACACTCAAAAGCCTGCCATCCATGGATTCTGTCAGTGTTTTGATCTGTTCACCATCAACATTGCGTGCAGCAGCAACCACAGCCTCCCAGACACTGTTCAGAGAGGTGTACTGTTTTCCCTCCTTGTAAATCTCACATTTGATGATGGACCACAGGTTCTCAATGGGGTTCAGATCAGGTGAACAAGGAGGCCATGTCATTAGATTTTCTTCTTTTATACCCTTTCTTGCCAGCCACGCTGTGGAGTACTTGGACGCGTGTGATGGAGCATTGTCCTGCATGAAAATCATGTTTTTCTTGAAGGATCCAGACTTCTTCCTGTACCACTGCTTGAAGAAGGTGTCTTCCAGAAACTGGCAGTAGGACTGGGAGTTGAGCTTGACTCCATCCTCAACCCGAAAAGGCCCCACAAGCTCATCTTTGATGATACCAGCCCAAACCAGTACTCCACCTCCACCTTGCTGGCATCTGAGTCAGACTGGAGCTCTCTGCCCTTTACCAATCCAGCCACGGGCCCATCCATCTGGCCCATCAAGACTCGCTCTCATTTCATCAGTCCATAAAACCTTAGAAAAATCAGTCTTGAGATATTTCTTGGCCCAGTCTTGACGTTTCAGCTTGTGTGTCTTGTTCAGTGGTGGTCGTCTTTCAGCCTTTCTTACCTTGGCCATGTCTCTGAGTATTGCACACCTTGTGCTTTTGGGCACTCCAGTGATGTTGCAGCTCTGAAATATGGCCAAACTGGTGGCAAGTGGCATCTTGGCAGCTGCACGCTTGACTTTTCTCAGTTCATGGGCAGTTATTTTGCGCCTTGGTTTTTCCACACGCTTCTTGCGACCCTGTTGACTATTTTGAATGAAACGCTTGATTGTTCGATGATCACGCTTCAGAAGCTTTGCAATTTTAAGAGTGCTGCATCCCTCTGCAAGATATCTCACTATTTTTGACTTTTCTGAGCCTGTCAAGTCCTTCTTTTGACCCATTTTGCCAAAGGAAAGGAAGTTGCCTAATAATTATGCACACCTGATATAGGGTGTTGATGTCATTAGACCACACCCCTTCTCATTACAGAGATGCACATCACCTAATATGCTTAATTGGTAGTAGGCTTTCGAGCCTATACAGCTTGGAGTAAGACAACATGCATAAAGAGGATGATGTGGTCAAAATACTCATTTGCCTAATAATTCTGCACGCAGTGTACATTAGTAAGTGGCTTGTATTAACTTCCTCTACATAATAAATGCCATTTCCTGAAGTGAGGCAAACCTTTTAGGGTTGGTTTTACTCTCTTTGGTAATGAATCTCTGTCTCCAGTTTGGCTGCTTTTATTTGTCTTTTACATGTTCTATTTTCTGTGTTAGTCATTTATTGCTTTTATTTACATTTCTATTTATCCACATTTTGTTTTTTTCTTATTCCTTAGCCTTTTATTACCAGAAGTATGTACTTCTCACAATAAGAGTTTAGGAAGGTTTTAAAAATATCCCATTTTGTGGGATAGAAAGTGACAAAGATTAGATTGTAATAGAAAAAAATAGAAATAAAATAGCTTTTAAATGGAACTTAACTTTTTAATCTAGTAAAACAATATTTTTTTCTACCTTTTTTTTGTCCTTAATATTCACAGCTGTAAATATGGTGCCTATTACGAATATGCAGTAGGTGCCAGCAATCTACATAAGGCTCAGTATAAGCAAGATGTTACCTGTCAGTCTACCTCTCTAGAGCACTCATGAGAAATACAGAGAAATATTAAAAGATCTAATATAAAACCCTGTAGGAAGCATTAAAGGGAGTGAAGAATTTCTAATCAGGTCTAATAAGTTTCAGGAGGCCATTCTTCAATGTAAAAATACTCTACTTTATAGTTTTGAATTTATTGTAGAAACTTCTTAAAAAGAGCAGAGTCCGTGCAGTGGCAAGTCTGATACTAGATACAGATTTTATTTTTCGTACCATTAAATGTCCTGTAGAAGGAATATTTTGTATGTAGATTATCAAATCTGTATACTACTTTTAATCATATATTGGCACACAGCAGTGTCCTTCAAAAAATGTTCCATGCTTTGATCTTCGTTTCAAAGTCTCGTACAGTATGAATATCAAGATTTATTAGATTAACTAAATTCCAATGTGTTATTTGTGTTTCTTTTCCAGAAGTGGTTTTACATGGTTATTCTGTTTGTCTATCTAGGTATGTTATAAATCTATCTCAACAAATTCTTTTCTTGTGGCAGTATTTCTATGTAATGGTTAGGCCTCATGCACACGACAGTATTTTTTTTCGCGGTTCCGTGATCCGTTTCCGTTTTTGTTTCCGTGTGTCTAACTTGATTTTTGGAGGATCACCAGACATGAAAAGTGAAGTCAAGTTTGCCTTGCAAATGATAGGAAAAAAACGGACGCGGATGACAATCTTGTGTGCCTCCGTGTTTTTTCACTGACCCATTGACTTAATGGGTCCGCGAACCGTTGACCGTGAAAAAAATAGGACAGGTCATATTTTTTTGACGGACTTTAAACACGAATCACGGACGCAGATGACAAACAGTGCATTATCCGAGTTTTCAACGGACCCATTGAAAGTCAATGGGTCCGCAGAAAATCACTGAAAACGGAACAACGGACACGGAACACAACAACGGTCGTGTGCATGAGGCCTTAGACAGTGCAGTATTTATGCCATTATTTTATCACCATTATTGCAACACATTACAGGAAGATTTATTGTAGACATATTGGCATTAAGCATTTACAGATTTAAGTGTGTGTGTGCTTATGATTTTATCTATGTATCATTAGCGACAGACATACCACATGTGCAACCTTAGAGTAGCACAGGGGCGCAAAAGGTGTGATGCCATGGTCGCCCTTCAGTCAGCTTCCTACTCATTGTTAGATTGAATTTAAGGGTTTGAAATACGGATTGTAATGGTTCACGATTACTGGCAGACTCAATATTTTTTTTGTACGGTTTTGAAAGGATGGGTTATGGTAAATTTATTCAAGATGGTACATGCTGGGCAAAATTATGGTGTATATGCACACCAGTCATAAGACAGCTTAAAGGAAATGTGTCGCCAAAAATGTTATCTGCCAGTTAAAGCAAGATAGCAACAAATCTCTTTTTTTTTTTCTAATCTGTTTTTATTTTCTGTTTGCAGATTTATTTATCCTATATACTGAACATGATTATGGGGGCGGCCATCTTGTCTGAGCTGTTCTTAACAGCATTTAGAAATTATTAAGAAAATTGCTTTAGGGCAGCCCCAAGGGCTATAGACACAATAGTCAGGAGGGGACCTCATTGACTTCTATGTTAGAGTTTTCTAGGAATGCTCTGTGACCTGTGCAGAGGTCATTGTACAAGGAAAGAATAGATAAGCTCTGACAATCATCTATTGTGAACGGTGGATTCTGTCTTATCTGCCCTGCATGTAATGGTATCACCTCGGTGTATAGATAAGCAGGTAACTGCACTAAAGTGATCTGTACAGACCAAGAGGTAGTATAATTAGGCTTAGCGGCCAGTGGGGAAACTGTAGGACTTTATGGTTTTTGTTTAAATATAGATATTGACATGGAAAATTGATAACCACCAAAATTATTTTAAAAATATGTTTAACATCAAAATGTGATTCAACCAATAAGTTATTTTCTGATGAAATTTCCTTTAACCCCTTAAGGACTCAGGGCGTACCGGTACATCCTAAGTTTAAATCACGATTGCGGCGCCGCGGGGGTTAATCCGAACAGGATGTCCGCTGAAATCATTCAGCGGGCATCCTGTCACAACGCCCGTGGGGGTCATCGCCGCAAACCGCAGATCAATTCAGACCTGCGGTTTGCGGCTTTTACCTGCGGTCGCGGCGGGTGTCGGCAGTGCCATCGGGTCCCCATGCGGCTGTGGGGGGGACCCGATGGCATGGAAGGCAGCGCGATGTCTAAGGAAGGCATCGCGCTGCCTTCCGGTGACGAGCCTGTCAGATCCAGCCCCCTTGATCTCACAGGCAGGAAGCTGTATGAGTAATACACACAGTATTACTCATACAGCCAATGCATTCCAATACAGAAGTATTGGAATGCATTGTAAAGGAATATACCCCACAAAGTTCAAGTCCCAAAGTGGGACAAAAAAAAAAGGTCAAAAAAAAAAAAGTTGACAAAATAAAGTCCCCCCCCCTCAAAAAAAATTAAAGTTTCAAGTAAAAATAAACAAAAATGTCATTTTCCCCAAGTAAAGTAAAAAAAAAATTGGTGAAGTAAAGTAGACATATTAGGTATCGCCGTGTCCGTATCGACCGGCTCTAGAAACATATCACATGACCTAACCCCTCAGATGAACACCGTAAAAAATAAAAACTGTGCTAAATAAACAATTTTTTTGGTCACCTTACTTCACAAAAAGTACAACAGCAAGCGATCAAAAAGGCGTTTGCCCACCAAAATAGTACCAATCTAACCGTTACCTCATCCCGCAAAAAATGAGCCCCTACCTGAGACAATTGCCCAAAAAATAAAAAAACTATGGCTCAGAATATGGAGACACTAAAACATCATTTTTTTTGTTTGAAAAAAGCTGTTATAGTGTATAACTTGCATAAATAAAAAAAAGTATACATATTAGGTATCGCCGCGTCCGTATCGACCCGGTCTATAAAAATATCACATGACCTAACCCTTCAGATGAATACTGTAAAAAATATAAAATAAAAACTGTGCTAAATAAACCATTTTTTTGTCACCTTACATCACAAAAAGTGTAATAGCAAGCGATCAAAAAGTCACACGCACCCCAAAATAGTGCCAATAAAACAGTCATCTCATCCCGCAAAAATCATACCCTACCCAAGGTAATCGCCCAAAAACTGAAAAAAAATTATGGCTCTGTCTATGGAAACACTAAAACATGATTTCTTTTGCTTCAAAAATGAAATCATTGTGTAAAACTTACCCAATATGCATACTTTTTATTTATTTATTTATTTATGTATCGCCGTGTCCGTATCGACCGGCTCTATAAAAATATCACATGACCTAACCCCTCAGATGAATGTTGTAAATAACAAAAAATTAAAACGGTGCCAAAACAGCTATTTCTTGTTATCTTGCCTCACAAAAAGTGTAATATAGAGCAACCAAAAATCATATGTACCCTAAACTAGTACCAATAATACTGCCACCCTATCCCGTAGTTTCTAAAATGGGGCCACTTTTTTTTTTGGAGTTTCTACTCTAGGGGTGCATCAGGGGGGCTTCAAATGGGACATGGTGTAAAAAAAAAAAAAAACAGTCCAGCAAAATCTGCCTTCCAAAAACCGTATGGCATTCCTTTCCTTCTGCGCCCTGCCGTGTGCCCGTACAGCTGTTTACGACCACATATGGGGTGTTTCTGTAAACTACAGAATCAGGGCCATAAATATTGAGTTTTGTTTTGGCTTTTAACCCTTGCTTTGTTACTGGGAAAAATAGATTAAAATGGAACATTTACGAAAAAAATTTAATTCTGAAATTTCCTCCCCATTTGCCAATAACTCTTGTGGAACACCTAAAGAGTTAACAACGTTTGTAAAATCTGTTTTGAATACCTTGAGGGGTGTAGTTTCTTAGATGGGTTCACTTTTATGGAGTTTCTACTCTAGGGTTGCATCAGGGGGGCTTCAAATGGGACATGGTGTCAAAAAAAACAGTCCAGCAAAACCTGCCTTCCAAAAACCGTGCCGTGTGCCCGTACAGCGGTTTACGACCACATATGGGGTGTTTCTGTAAACTACAGAATCAGGGCCATAAATATTGAGTTTGGTTTGGCTGTTAACCCTTGCTTTGTAACTGGAAAAAAATTATTAAAATGGAAAATCTGCCAAAAATGTGAAATTTTTAAATTGCATCTATATTTTCCATTAATTCTTGTGGAACACCTAAAGAGTTAACAAAGTTTGTAAAATCAGTTTTGAATACCTTGAGGGGTGTAGTTTCTAGAATGGGGTCATTTTTGGGTGGTTTCTATTATGTAAGCCTCGCAAAGTGACTTCAGACCTGAACTGGTCCCTAAAAATTGGGTTTTTGAAGATTTGCTTCTAAACTTCTAAGCCTTGTAACATCCCCAAAAAATAAAATATCATTCCCAAAATGATCCAAACATGAAGTAGACATATGGGGAATGTAAAGTAATAACTATTTTTGGGGGTATTACTATGTGTTATAGAAGTAGAGAAATTGAAACTTGGAAATGTGCAATTTTTTACACATTTTTGGTATTTTTTGTCATGAAGTACAATATATGACGAAAAAACTATCTCAAAATGGCCTGGATAAGTCAAAGCGTTTTAAAGTTATCAGCACTTAAAGTGACACTGGTCAGATTTGCAAAAAATGGCCAAGTCCTTAAGGTGAAATAGGGCTGAGACCTTAAGGGGTTAAAGAGTAAAAAAAACTTTTATGTCAGAGACACATGAAACGTTTTGATCTGTGGGAGTTTGAATGTTGAGACCCACCAATCTCTAGAACGAGGGGAGAGAAAGGCTTGCATATTGTGCTCTCTCTCCTTGCTCCTGAGAACGGCATTAACACAGGCCCATAGACCTCTATGGAGCCAGTCTCTTGCAGCTAGAAGAGAGTGCGATTTGCGAGCACCTGTCTCTTCATTCTATGGATTGTGGGTTGTCTCAGCACCGACCAAAATGTTTGATATGTCCGACATAATTTTTATTTTTTTACATTTTAACAGTAAAATATTCTTACACCAAAATAAACTTTTTGGGTGTAACTATCAAGATAAAGAACATTAAAATAAAAACTTTTGTACCAGAAGCCAATTGAGCACCTAACACACCTTAGATAGGACAGTTATCACAAACAAAGATTCCAATGTCTACAAAACAAGCTATTAGATACGACCACATATAGGAGCACATTTATTAAGACTGGCGTTTTAGACACCGGTCTTAAAGCCCTAAGTTGGCGGAGGATCAGCCAAAGTTATGAAGAGGCGCAGGTCACTCCATAACTTCGGAGCATCCAGCACCAGTTCTGCATATAAGACAGCTCCCGAGCTGTTTTACATTTAGACCATTTTCTACAGCTAAAACAGGTATAGAAAATGGTAAATAAGATGAGCCTGCCAGCTTGTCCCCTTCCCCACCTATAAAAATAGATGAAAAACTGCAGCACTCCCAGTCTTGAATCCAATTTAGTGTTTAATAACACCGAAAAAAATAGCAACGTTTCAACAGCAAAGTCTTTTTCAAGCTATAGCTTGAAAAAGACTTTGCTGTCGAAACGTTGCTATTTTTTTTGGTGTTAATAAACACAAAATTGGATTCAAGACTGGGAGTGCTGCGGTTTTTCATCTATTTTCTGGCTACCAAGGGGGCCCTCAGGTCGGGGCCTGGCACTGCGAGCACCGCCTCCATTTTACACAGAAATCGACTAACAAGTGGTGCTGTCCTGTCTTCACTTTGACGAGTACTTCCCCACCCATGCCACGGCCACAATTTTAGACCTCGCAAGAGCGGGGCAAATCGCAGATAGCGGCACTGCCATCTGGACCTAAAATACGCTTAAGGCTGGTTTCACACTTGCGTTGTCCGGATCCGGCGTGTACTCCATTTGCCGGAATTACACGCCGGATCCGGAAAAACGCAAGTGAACTGAAAGCATTTGAAGACTGATCCGTCTTCAAAATGCGTTCAGTGTTACTATGGCAGCCAGGACGCTATTAAAGTCCTGGTTGCCATAGTAGTAGTGGGGAGCGGGGGAGCAGTATACTTACAGTCCGTGCGGCTCCCGGGGCGCTCCAGAATGATGTCAGGGCGCCCCATGCGCATGGATGACGTGATCCATGCGATACGTCATCCATAAGCGTGGGGCGCCCTGACGTCACTCTGGAGCGCCCGGGGAGCAGCACGGACTGTAAGTATACTGCTCCCCCGCTCCCCACTACACTTTACCATGGCTGCCAGGACTTTAGCGTCTTGGCAGCTATGGTAACCATTCAGAAAAAGCTAAACGTCGGATCCGGCAATGCGCCGAAACGATGTTTAGCTTAAGGCCGGATCCGGATTAATGCCTTTCAATGGGCATTAATTCCGGATCCGGCCTTACGGCAAGTGTTCAGGATTTTTGGCCGGAGCAAAAAGCGCAGCATGCTGCGGTATTTTCTCCGGCCAAAAAACGTTCCGGTCCGGAACTGAAGACATCCTGATGCATCCTGAACGGATTTCTCTCCATTCAGAATGCATTAGGATAAAACTGATCAGGATTCTTCCGGCATAGAGCCCCGACGACGGAACTCTATGCCGGAAGAAAAGAACGCAAGTGTAAAAGAGCCCTAATTTAGGTGTATTTCAGGATAGTAAATGACCCCCATATTTTAACCCCACAGATGGGGACAAAAGCTTCTCACATAATGAGCACGAACAAGATAACTTTCCCAAGTAACTTAAATTGCACCACAACAAATTTGGTTCTACTTATGCACCAAATGTCCTACTAATGGCCTCTACGTAGGTGGAAGAGGACAGAAACTTAGATTGAGAATAAATTTGCTCTGTCACAGAAAAAAAAAATAAAAATACGCAAAAGGTCATTTCAAATCCCAGAGAGGAGGGTGTGCGAGTGGAAAATCAGGACAACCTCGGAAATAATTAGAACAGGATGAATGTGGCTTTATGTGATTTCCATCAAATAAGTAATGTGTCCCTCACACCTAGGACACCAGAAGACAATAACATTTTCACAATACCTCATCTGTTTATACCTATAAAAGGTATGTTTCATATGGTGGACCCGTTTTCTACAGAAAACAAGCTAATTTATCAGATATTGCTGCAGATCTGCAGTGCATTCAACCTTATTAATTGCAAAGTATAGAATCAGCTATGGAAATCCATGGTATTAACTCGTAGGTGGATTTAAGTTCCGCACAAGGTATGGTAGAAAATCAGCAGTGCATCTGCCCGATGGGAACATACAGAAACTTAAAGGGATTCTGTCACCTCGTTTTCGGTTTTAGAGATGTGGACATGCACTGCTAGATCGCCGCTAGCATGTCGGCAATATACCTGTCCTATAGGGCTGTGTGCTTTTATTTTGTTAAAAAAATGATTTTTGAGATATGTAAACTAGCCTGGTAAGGAGCCCAAGGGGCTGCACTAACCTTCCTGGTACCCAGCCACGCCCCCCTGTGAAGGAGCCCAGCACCGCCTATGTCCTCCGAATATCCTCCTTTCGTCACAGTTAGATCGCCGTAATCTCTCGATGCGCAGTATCTTCCCTGAGGCGGATGCCAGCACAGGGAAGGAACACTATACCGGCACTGCGCATCGCGAGATTACGGCAATCTGTGATGAAAAGAGGAGATTTGGAGGACGCAGGCGGTGCTGGGCTCCTTCACAGGGGGGCGTGGCTGGGCACCAAGAAGGTTAGTACAGGCCCTTGGGCTCCTTACCAGGCTCATTTACATATCTCTAAAATAATTTTTTACACACAATAAAAGGACACAGCTTTATGGGACAGGTATATTGCGGACATGCTAGCAGCGATCTAGCCGTGCATGTCCGCATCTCCATAACCGAAAACGAGGTGACAGAATCCCTTTAACTGTTTACTTCTCTTCTTTTATCTCACTATTCCTGAGCCCTTTTGTGAATAAATATATGACTATTCGGATATTGTCTCATACCGCGCCTGATGAAGAGGCCTAAGTAGTCCCAAAAGCTGCTCTATGTAATAGTTAATCACATGATCCATAGCATGAAGCCCAAGCACCTCCATATATGCTACATGCACACTTTTTCATGTGCATGTTGTATTCATCTATTCTAAACCATTACATTATAAATGCCTTACTTATTCAATATAGAATTCTAATATCACTATTTAGATCATATTTTTATATTCAGTATTAGTTGCTGGTTGTTCCCATACCAACTATGGTCCAAATTTGCTAAAGCTACTCAGCACGCAGTTTCAGCAGAGGAACACCCTGCCGGAGTTCACCACATCCGACCTAGCCAGATACTGCTGTTTGCAGCCAGACCTGTCATCTCCTGAATCTCCGCCAGATCTCATTATAGCCAATAGGGTCTGGCGGTGAATGACAGTATCCAGCTATGCTGATGTGGTGAACTCTGCCTGAACAGCCCACCGTATAGCTTTACCTCAGGTGTGGAATAAGCCTAAGAACACCATGTGCTGTCCACATCTGTATGTCCATTCTGTTGCATCTGCAAAAATATAGAACATTCCCTTGTCTTGTCTGCATTACACATTGTTCTATTATGAGCTGGACAAAATGCGGAATGCACACGGCCGGAATGTGTGTTTTTCAAATCCGCAATTTGCGGACCGCAAAATAAGTAACGGTCATGTGCATGAGCCATAAGCCTGTAGATACTTAGGCTGTGTAGACATGCACCACATTTATCACAGTGGGTGGATGATAAGGGTGGTGCAGGAATGGACACGTTTTTCAAACTCGATACCAATTATGGGGTAATTTTACCAAGATCAGCATTTCTTTCACATGGCAGTCTTAGTAAAATCCCTGTTGTTGGAGGAGCCCACTGACGCAGAAAGTTAGCACTTGGCCCTCTATTAGTTGGCTTACTTACAGAGACAGAATTTTACACTAGAATTGTGGTGCACTTTTAGCACAAAAAGGCACATCTTAAGTCCAGACCCTTTCCCACTAAACCCACCCCTTATTGAATAAAGTTGAGAAATTGTAGAAACTCTGGTTTGCCAGACTGGGCTACATACATATACAGTCGTGGCCAAAGGTTTTGAGAATGACACAAATATTAGTTTTCACAAAGTTTGCTGCTAAGCTGCTTTTAGATCTTTGTTTCAGTTGTTTCTGTGATGTAGTGAAATATAATTACACGCACTTCATAAGTTTCAAAGGCTTTTATCGACAATTACATGACATTTATACAAAGAGTCAGTATTTGCAGTGTTGGCCCTTCTTTTTCAGGACCTCTGCAATTCTACTGGGCATGCTCTCAATCAACTTCTGGGCCAATTCCTGACTGATAGCAACCCATTCTTTCATAATCACTTCTTGGAGTTTGTCAGAATTAGTGGGTTTTTGTTTGTCCACCCGCCACTTGAGGATTGACCACAAGTTCTCAATGGGATTAAGATCTGGGGAGTTTCCAGGCCATGGACCCAAAATGTCAACATTTTGGTCCCCGAGCCACTTAGTTATCACTTTTGCCTTATGGCACGGTGCTCCATCGTGCTGGAAAATGCATTGTTCTTCACCAAACTGTTGTTGGATTGTTGGAAGAAGTTGCTGTTGGAGGGTGTTTTGGTACCATTCTTTATTCATGGCTGTGTTTTTGGGCATAATTGTGAGTGAGCCCACTCCCTTGGATGAGAAGCAACCCCACACATGAATGGTTTAGGATGCTTTACTGTTGGCATGACACAGGACTGATGGTAGCGCTCACCTTTTCTTCTCCGGACAAGCCTTTTTCCAGATGCCCCAAACAATCGGAAAGAGGCTTCATCGGAGAATATCACTTTGCCCCAGTCCTCAGCAGTCCATTCACCATACTTTCTGCAGAAGATCAATCTGTCCCTGATGTTTTTTTTGGAGAGAAGTGGCTTCTTTGCTGCCCTTCTTGACACCAGGCCATCTTCCAAAAGTCTTTGCCTCACTGTGCATGCAGATGCGCTCACACCTGCCTGCTGCCATTCCTGAGCAAGCTCTGCACTGGTGGCACTCCGATCCCGCAGCTGAATCCTCTTTAGGAGACGATCCTGGCGCTTGCTGGACTTTCTTGGATGCCCTGAAGCCTTCTTAACAAGAATTTAACCTCTTTCCTTGAAGTTCTTGATGATCCTATAAATTGTTGATTGAGGTGCAATCTTAGTAGCCACAATATCCTTGCCTGTGAAGCCATTTTTATGCAATGCAATGATGGCTGCACACGTTTCTTTGCAGGTCACCATGGTTAACAATGGAAGAACAATGATTTCAAGCATCACCCTCCTTTTAAAATGTCAAGTCTGCCATTTTAACCCAATCAGCCTGACATAATGATCTCCAGCCTTGTGCTCGTCAACATTCTCACCTGAGTTAACAAGACGATTACTGAAATGATCTCAGCAGGTCCTTTAATGACGACAATGAAATGCAGTGGAAAGGTTTTTTAGAGATTAAGTTAATTTTCATGCAAAGAAGGACTATGCAATTCATCTGATCACTCTTCATAACATTCTGGAGTATATGCAAATTGCTATTATAAAAACTTAAGCAGCAACTTTTCCAATTTCCAATATTTATGTAATTCTCAAAACTTTTGGCCACGACTGTACTCACTCACATAGTTGGCTCGTCCCACCAAAAACAGGTGTTGTAGGCCCAATAGTCTAAACCAGGGATTCCCAACCTGAGGCCCTCCAGCTGTTGTAAAACTACAACTCCCACCATGTCTGCTGTAGGCTGATAGCTGTAGGCTGTCCAGGCATGCTGGGAGTTGTAGTTTTGCAACAGCTGAAGAGCCGCAGGTTGGGCATCCCTGGTCTAAACTATATGAGGCCTTATTTGTGCCCAGACCCTGAGTTATTTGCAACCCACTTTGCCCTTTGTAAGTAAAATGTTAGTGATATGTATATGAAAGAAAAAGACAGCAAAGCAAGTTCTATGTACAGCATAGAGAGGAAGCAAACTGCACAACACTGCAAGCCGACTGTAAGCAAAGCGAAAGAGCACAGGAAAAAACAAGAGACATTTGAAAAGGTCACAACTCATTTCTATAGTAAAGCTGCTTCCCGACTAAGGATGTCATTTTAATCGAAAAGACAAAGTTGCCCAATAAGCATGGAATGTGCAAATGTGAAGAATACAAATACCACATAAACTGAAATGTGGACTCTTCCTTTCGGGAAATACTGGATATGTCACCCAGAGCGCAGCACATTTATGCTACACTGCTCAATTACTGCTCATTATTGGTCTCACTCTAATTACCGGGCTGTCAAATTAATGTATGAAACACTAATTATGCTTCATTTTTCTGGACTATTAATCTGCACTAGGGTATACTCATCTACAGAACATTTTTGTTTCTTCCAGACATTTCAAGTGCTAGTCAAGGATAAAAGATCAAGTCATTTTGGCCAGTCATCACAAAGTGACGACCTGATTACAAAATGTCTTTGCGGAAAGGAAACAGAAGAAAAATGTTAATATTTCTCCTAAAGAGGACACGACACATGTATATAAAGCTCAGAAACTGTTTATTGGCTGTTTCAAGTTAAAATTAAGCAATAATGTGGCTCACTGATTTCAGTAAGAAGCCGCACACTGCAGCATAGGCTGCAATAAAGAATAGAGCAGTACTTATTGCTAAAGCACCATTTATTTCATCAAGCCAAGTACAGGAAGCATGAACAATACAAGTTACCAACTGGTGCAAAAGGTGAGGACCCTGCCAGCGAGGGCTTACAATCTACAAGGGGTGGGGAAAGATCCAGTAGGTGAGGGTAGAAGCTGGTATGTGATAAAGTAGTAGCAGGGCTAGGGATCAGCTGTTCTGAAACTACAACTCCCAGAATCCTCCTTTCACTTCTATAAGTTACAAGAATGAGCGAGAGAGTGTGCATGCTGGGAGATGTAGTCTCATGCTGTGCGCTCCTGCAAGTCCAGAACGGAGGATCACATTCACACACGGAGCGTGATTCCGGCAATGGACTCACTCGTGTGAAACAGCCCCAAGGCATACTAATACTCCTAAGACTTTTCCTGCCATTCCTCCGCACAGGGCGCGCTGTGAAAGGCACAGGCAGTGCAGTGGTACTGCTAATGCCTGAAATAACCAATAAACCCTTAAAGGGAGTCTGACACCAGATTTTGACCTTTTATAGACCGCTTACATAGCGCTCTAGCATAGCAGTCTATGATTATAACCCTTTCCAGCTTTATGCAAGTCAACAATTCTTAATCGTAGGTCTTCTGAGAGCTCTTTTGTGCGAGGCATCATTCACATCAGGCAATGCTTCTTGTGAAAAGCAAACTTAAAACTGGTGTGTGTTTTTTTATAGGGATTGGACTCCAGTTGGCTGACACCTCACTCCAATTAGCTCTTGGTGATGTCATTAGTCTAGGGGTTCACATACTTTTTCCACCTGCATTGTGAGTGTTTACATGATGTGTTCAATAAAAACATGGTAACATTTAATTCTTTGTGTGTTATTAGTTTAAGCAGACTGTGATTGTCTATTGTTGTGACTTAGATGAAGATCAGTTAGAAGAAAATGGGCGGCACTGCGCTTCAGTCGGGGTCCAGGTGCACGGTCAATAGGTAGATACCTCGGATACTTGCAATAGAAAGACCAGCACTCCGTATTGTAGTGATCGGAGTGCTGGTCTTTCTATTGTTAGATGAAGATCAGATCATATTTTATGACCAATTTGTGCAGAAATCCATATTATTCCAAAGGGTTCACATACTTTTTCTTGCAACTGTGTATATATTAACTTTTTTTTTTGTTCCTTCTCAAATTTTGAGTAGTGGCATGTGTGTCAGTTGTCTCTGCATCTTATAGTCGATGTTCATCATCACTATTGCTCCACCTTTGTTTAATGCAGGAGTTTACTACCTTTTCTAGTCCAAGGGCTGCATTGTCAGATTGAACCATTTTTAAAGGCCACAATATAACCTGACGGGGGATTACTATATGAAACATTTTATTGCATATCCTAAGTAGTTCCCAGTTGTGCTTCCAAGACTCCCACCTATTGGGAAGTGGAGGGTTCTCCTTCTCTCCTCTTCAGAAAGAAGAGACCATGCATGTACTGTATGTGGCTTTGTAAATTTGAGGTTTGCTGAATTAGCCACGTTTCATTGCTCTCATAAACTACAAAGAAGATGGCCACACTCGCACATGGCTATGTCTCCACCTAATTTATTCCTGTCTGGAGTGCAACACAGGTCATGAGACCCCTATTTTGCAAATATATAGAGGTCCCAGAGATTGCCACACCGTGCACCAGTAGTACTTACCTGTCTGCATGAAAATGTATGTGAGCAGATCTGGACAAGCTTGTATTGTGATCCAAATAGATGTTGCACAGAATTGCTTCACAGACCACCGGTTGTGCTCCCCTGGTCTGATGGTTTAATGATTTTCCTTATTGTTTCTTATTGTCCTTTTGTGTGACTCTTCAGGTGTTCTACCATACCTGTTGAAGAAACCTATGTAATCTTGAAAGAATGTTGTTTTTCGTAACTTTTCATTAAAGGGGTTATCTGAAATTTTGATATTGATGACCTGTCTTCAGGATAGGTTATCACTATCTGAGTCAGACTCCTGGGACCTCCACCAGTCAGCTCTTTGAAGAGGTCACAGCGCTCCAGTAAATGCTGTGACTTCCTCATAGATCACCAAGCACAGCGTTGTACGTTTGTATAGCAGCTGTGATTGGTATTGCAGCTCAGACCCATTTATTTGACTGAGCATAAGCTGTGCCTAGGCCATGTAACCGATGAACTTAAAGGGACTCTGTCACCACTTTCTAACCCCCCCTTTTCAAAGTATTGTTATCTGCATGGCGCCCCTGTGATTATAAATGTGTTGTTAGAAGTTAAATTCGCCGTCTCCTTTTGATAAAAAGAGCTTTTATCTAACCTGTCAATCTTCTTGATAAGGTGCCCAGGGCGTTTCTTTTCGTCTCAATCTGCCGCCCGCCGCCGCCACCGTTGGTGCCCAGCTCCTCCCCTCATGCTTTCAGCGCCGCCTGAATGTAATCAAATACGCCTCCGGCTCTCTCTGTGCCCCCTCCTCCTTTTCAAAGATCCCGCGCGTGCGCACAGGGCTGTGCCTGATGCGCCCGTGCGGACATTTACAATCAGCCTCATTGAGCGAAGTGCGCATGCGCGCACTTCGCTCAACCTCCTCATCAGACGAGCACTGCAGCCTGCTGCAGTGCTCGTCTGATGAGGAGGTTGAGCGAAGTGCGCGCATGCGCACTTCGCTCAATGAGGCTGATTGTAAATGTCCGCACGGGCGCATCAGGCACAGCCCTGTGCGCACGCGCGGGATCTTTGAAAAGGAGGAGGGGGCACAGAGAGAGCCGGAGGCGTATTTGATTACATTCAGGCGGCGCTGAAAGCATGAGGGGAGGAGCTGGGCACCAACGGTGGCGGCGGCGGGCGGCAGATTGAGACGAAAAGAAACGCCCTGGGCACCTTATCAAGAAGATTGACAGGTTAGATAAAAGCTCTTTTTATCAAAAGGAGACGGCGAATTTAACTTCTAACAACACATTTATAATCACAGGGGCGCCATGCAGATAACAATACTTTGAAAAGGGGGGGTTAGAAAGTGGTGACAGAGTCCCTTTAATTTCAATGGCGTCTTCAGTTGGCTGATCGACGGGGGTCCCGGGAGTCTCTCACCTCTAACGATTCTGAGGATAGACCATCAATATAATAATCTCAGTCAACCACTTTAAGGGCCCATTCACACGACCATATTTTTTCTTTCCGCATCCGTTCCATAATTTTGCGGATCAGATGCACAGTTAATACGGTTGAAAAAAAGACATAAGTCCATCAAGTTAAACCAAGGGATAGGTGGGGACGCGAATACCATTCATTTAAATGGGGCCGCAAAAGATTCAGACAGCGTACCATGTGTTGTCCGCATCCGTATGTCCGTTACACGGGCCAGCAAAAAAGATAGAACATGTCCTATTTTAGGCTGTATTTGCAGACAAGAGTAGGCATTTCAATCATGAAGAAGGATGTTCCTCTCCCCAACTTGTGGAAGTCACACGGCTGGTATCTGCTTTTTTTCGGATCTGCAATTTGTGGTCTGCCAAAATGGATATTGCCTTGTGAATGAACCCTAACATCCGTCAATTTTTATCTTTTACAAATGTTTTTTTTCTCTCTTTTTGGATAGCACGTAATCTGTGCTCAGCCTCTGCTTCTTTAACTGCTTTGTTATTGGCGCTGGGGTTAACAAGAACTTCTGTCTTTTAAAACATAGTTGGTATCATTTATTCAAGCTGCTTCCCCTTTGACCGTTTTTTTCTTGCAGCTCTAGAAAAATTAAATCTGTGCCTTGATTGGTCGTGACGGTTAACAAATATAGTTAGTATTTGATAAATAATGCCCTTTGTGTAGTGTAAAAACCATTCATTTCTGTAACAAAAACCTATGAAGAATTCTGAAAACATCCTTTTTGGAGATTTATCTAAATTGATCAAAGCAGATATCCATAGCGGCCAATCAGTTTCCATTCTGCTTTGTGATTCTTAGCAACTGCTTTACTTTTCCCTTGCACAAGTTTTTTTTTATAAAGCTTGCTGAATCTTCTAAACGAGCAAAGATACTTTTTTTTTTTTTTTTTGTAGTACAGCAATGATATCAGAATATTTGCAGAACTCATTCTGGGTGTCATGGAAACTATTCTTCAAAGGGCATCTATGAAACTGTCTAACCTGTTGTATGTGCACTTGGCAGCTGAAGACATCTGTGTTGGTCCCATGTTCCTATGTGCCCGCATTATAATATAGGCAAATGAGCAACTAGAAGCAACAAAGGTGTTGCTGTTCTACCTAGAGGGTCTGCTCTCTCTGCAACTGTTGTGTACCCTGCACTTTGATTGACGGGCCAGGAGCGATGAGGTTTTCACTACCTGGTCCTGTCAATCAAAGTGCAAAGCGTACAGCAGTTGCAGAGAGAGCTGAGCCTCTGGGTGTAACGGCAACTCCCCCGTTGCTCCTAGAGGTTCATTTACATATATGAAAACATCATTTTTCTCAACAATGTGGGCCAAAATTGGTCTTATTCCTCATGGACACATGTGGCAGCTTATTTTGAAGAAGTACCTGAAACAGGTCAGGCTCATTTTGTGCCAAAGAGCTGGTGTACATGTGATTTTGGCACTAAATTCTGGCCTAAAGTGAGGTAGCCATGAGATAGCATAAAGAAGAGTACATGTCTGGCAAAATGTGCTAAATCTATCACACGGCATGAGCAACTGATACATTTGGTACATCTTCTTGTGTATTTAAGGCTTCATTCACATCACCGTTCAGCCTTTCCATCCTCGGGGCAGGAAAACGGAAAGGACGGATTCGGCACATAACTGAGCCGAACGGAGCCCACGGGCCCCATAGACTATAATGGGGTCCGTTAGGTTTCCACTCAGAAGAAGATTTTTGAGCGGAGACAAAAGTTGTGCATGCAGGACTTTTGTCTCCGCTGCAAAAGTCTTCTGAGCGGAAACCTATGGGGCCCGTGGACTACGTTCGGCTCCGTTATGTGCCGAATCTGTCCTTTCCGTTTTCCTGCCCTCTAAACTGGGCAGGAGAACGGAAAGGCTGAACAGTGATGTGAACGAAGCCTTATGTTGTCTAAATTTTTTTACAGGATTACAAAGTCTTCCCCGTGATGACTCTAGAATCTGAACACTAGTTACTGGAAATATTCTCGTTGACCTACAGAGACCGTCCTGATGCGGACATGCTCAAACTGCTGCAGTTTTATTCAGTGTATAGGGTTGTTTGGTCAGTAATTGTGTTCCAAAACTTGGTGTTGGTCAACAACACATAACAGGAGCAAATCTTTCCTTTAGGGGCATTCACATGACCGTATGTACTTTGCGGTCTGCAATTACAGGAGCTTCTAAATACGGATGACGTCCATGTTGCGTTTTTTTTTTTTTTTTGACTGACTTTAGTGGGTCCGTGGTCGGCATTTGCAGCCAATAATAGGAGGACATTCGTATGCTCTCTGTGTCCGTTCCACAAAAGATAGAACATGTCTTTTTCCTGGCCTCAAAAATGCAAACCATGGACCCATTGAAGTAATTTTGGTCTGCAAAAGAAGATGCGACACACAGTTGTCACTTGAAAGTCGCCTATATTTTGCTGATCCGCGTTTTGCAGACCGCAAAATACATATGATTGTGTAGATGTACCCATTTACCTTATCTCTGTGTACCCTCCACCCCTGGTTCTGGAAATCAATGATCAAACACAGACAGCGGCTTTAGGCTACATTCACGCGACCGTATCTGTTTTGCGGTACACAAATCGTGAATTCACAAAATACAGATACAGTCCATGTGCATCCTGCACTTTTTGTGGGCTCCCATGCATGTGCTGTACACATTTTTTACAATCCCATAGAAATGAATGGGTCCACCTGCGATCCATAAAAAATACGGTTGTGTGAATGTAGCCTTAGTCTGGAGCTGTATGAAACAGGTGGACTAGATGCGTATGGGTTAATAACCTCTGAATGCAGATAAGCTTGTTTTTCATGTACATTTGCATGGAGTAGAATACTAATTCCTGAACTTTGGATTCCACCATAAAACCTGTGAATCTTGTAAAAAAAACATTTATGGTCTTGCCCGCTCATCTCTTATGTTGCACTTTATTATAACAAGTCTTACATAGCTTTTTCCCTTTAGTAGTTATTGGAACATTTGTTAGGATTACATTTAGCCTTTATGACTTTTTGGATTTGACTTGTGTTTTCTATGGATTTGCAATCCACAAGCATTGCTAATAAGAGTACAGTTAGACGCTAGTTTGGTTAGAATCAGTAATTTGCAATGCTTTTTATGATGACTTGTCCCTGTATTGTCTTATAGTCACTAAAATAATAAAAAACACATTGAGAGGAGCAAAGTTGAAGTCAATTTAAGAGTCACGTGAAGTGTCAAATGTTCTTCTCTGGATTTATCAGAGACTAAAAAATTTCTGGTCAATGCCTTTGTTGAACTTGATGGACTTGTCTTTTTAGATAGTTAGATAGTTTTTGAAGCTTTTGTACAATAGCAAGCAATCCAGACACCTAAGATTTATGGGTGTTGACAGAGGGGTTATGGTTTGGCAGTGGGTTGATCAAGATTTGTTGGAAGGTTGACAGATCTGAAGGAAAGATGAGCAAGATGTATAGCAATGTCTGTATGAGAAATGACAAACCTTTGGTGAAAAACATGACCCTGGTATATTTAGGAATGACATCTGACTGTCAGTTATGATACATTTTCTGTGGCATAGCGCTACTTGTAGATGGAAGACATAGTTTGTAATGTCAGTGAAATATGTGCATGTGAACTCTGCGGATGAAACTACATAAGCGGAGACCAAAGACGTCATGGACACGTTTGGTCACTGTGTTGCAGGTAATGGAGCGGAAAGTTTGCCATAGCTTCTGTGCGCTTTTATGTGGCGACATGATTAAGGGCAGGTTTACAATATCTCTTAAAAATGAATCTGTATGGTTACTATTAGAGATGAGCGAATTTCAGGTTATGAAATTCGTTTACACTTCATTTACTGGTAAAAGGTGAATTGCGTTATGGATTCCGTTTCCACGGACCATAACGCAATTCTATGACTGAATGCATAACTGAATGCTTTTAGAGGCATTCCGTTATTCATTCTGTCATAATAGAAGTCTATGGCCTGCATAACGGATCCGTCCTGATTCCGTTATGCAGGGGAGTCCTCTCCTGCATAATGGAAACGGGGCGGATCCGTCATAGAATTGAGTTATGGTCTGTGGTAATGGAATCCATAACACAATTCACCTTTTACCAGTAAACGAAGCCTGAACGAATTTAAAAATATATCATTCACTCATCTCTAGTTACTATGGAAATAGGCTATGTGCAAAAGAAGTGAAACACATATATACTAACTCTTAAAAAAGGAACTTTGAAAAAACTTCCCTTTTCATAGAATAGGCTTCTAAGATCTTATTAATTTAGTGTTTGCTTCTTTTATTATTTATGGTTTTCTTTTTATTATGTCTAATAAGATTTGCTAGATGATGATCTTCAGAAGAAAGGCTCTGTATCTTGAATGCTAAGCAGATTTGTGTTTATAGGGAGTAGTTTTCAGTGTTTTTAGCCCTCTCAATTCTCAGTACCTTTACAGGAATGGATTTGGTGTTGTTTATTGTGAACTTCCTGCACATCCTAATGGGCAGCACGGTGGCATAGTGGTTAATCCAGGGTTCGAATGCGACCAAGGGCAACATCTGCATGGAGTTTGTATGTTCTCCTTGTGCTTGCTTTAGTTTCCTCCGGGTACTCCGGTTTCCTCTCACACTCCAAGGACATACTGATAGGGAACTTAGATTGGGGACAGAGTGATTCTTATGTCTGTAAAGTGCAGTGGAATATGTCGGTGCTATATAAGTGAGTATACTAATAATAATAATCCTACAAAAAGTATTTGACCCCCAAAAACTCTATAAAAGAAATAAGATTTTTTTTTTTGTGAGCAAATAAAAAAGGAATAAAGCTTACTGCTTCAGTTTTTATGGTGACAATGTGCATCTAAGGGGTTATCTGAAACTATAAACTGCCCCCCCCCCCTCCCTCACACGGAATATACTTACCTGGCTCCCTGCGCCACTCGTGGTCCCCGCACCGCTGCTGCTGTTTCTTTCCCTGCGCAGATGAAAACATCTGGTGTCTGCGGTGGGGTGGGGGTTGTATAACAGCCAATGGCAGGCGGGAACGGGGACGAGCCTCCCTAGCATCGCGGGTGACGCTAGTAGGGAGGCTTGTCCCTGTCCCTGCCTGCCATTGGCTGCTCCCCCCTGGCATCGGATGTTTTCATCGGTGCAGGGCGAGAAGCAGCAGCGGTGGTGCAGGAACCAGGAGCGGTAAGTATATTCTGTGTGAGGGGCCCGGCATATAGGGGGGCAGTTTATAGTTTTGGATAACCCCTTTAACGTTAGATTATGAAGAGTAATTACATGAATTGCAGTTGCCATGGAAATTTACTTAATCATAAAAACCCAATTTCCAGTGGATTTCAGCTCTGCTGCAAAATGACCTAACATAATTTTAAGTGATCTTCTTGTTAGCTCAGGAGAAAGTGTTAACAAGAACAAGGCAGCTCATATAGCTTTGTCATGCTGATTAAATTAGAAGAGCAGACTGGTTGCTTTAAAGGGGTTCTCGAGGCTTTTACTATTGATGACCTATCCTCCGGAATCCAGTCAGCCTTTTCTCTTGGGGCATATAGGCAGTGATCAGAGTCCTGGTAGGACTGAAACGTTGGCATTGCCGATTATTACTGTAACTGTCTAAATAAAAGTTTATAAATTGGCCTTACAACCGTGTGCCGTGATATTCTCTTAACTATATTGGGATCTTTGTCCTATCACTGAGCAACAGGATTGCTTTCTTCCAAAGAAGTGGAGTGCCGACCAATTCTCTCCCGAATCCCATTGAGAACCTGTGGTCAGACCTCAAAAAGCGAGTGGACAAACAAAAAAACTGAAATTGTGATAAACTCCAAGCACTGATTAGGGAAGAATGGGTTGCCATCAGTCATCAATTGGCCCTGAAGTTGACCTCAAGGATACCAGGGTGAATTGCAGAAGTCTTGAAAAATAAGGGTCAACACTGGAAATATTGAGTCTTTACATAAACTTGATGTATTTGTCAATAGAAGTAAAAAAAACACAAAAAAAACCTTATGAAATGCTTATAATTGTTTTTCAATATAACAGAGAAACATCTGACAAAAACATCTGAAAACACTGAAGCAGTAAACTTTGTAAAACCAAAACCAGTCAGTCTCAATACTTTTGGCCACGACTGAACAGTTGCAGACTTTCATGTCTAGACCTCTGTATACATCAGGAAACTATGAACATAGCCCAATTAAAAAGCTCCTCAATATCAGATCAGTGGGGGTCCAACACCTGACACTTGAATGGAAGCTAAGGGTACTTTCACACTAGCGTTTTTCTTTTCCGGCATAGAGTTCCGTCATCAGGCATATCCCCATGCATTCTGAATGGAGAGTAATCCGTTCAGGATGTCGTCAGTTCAGTCATTTTTACTGATCAGGCAAAAGATAAAACCGTAGCATGCTACGGTTTTATCTCCGGCGAAAAAAACGGAAGACTTGCCTGAATGCATTTTTCCCCCATAGGAATGTATTAGTGCCGGATCCGGCATTCAAAATACTGGAATGCCGGATCCGTCCTTCCGGTCTGCGCATGTGCAGACCGGTAAAAATGTAAAATAAAGATACAAGACGGATCTGTCTGTCCGCATGACAAGCGGAGAGACGGTTCCGTTCTTGCAATGCATTTGAGAGACGGATCCGCATCCGGATGCGTCTCACAAATGCTTTCAGTCACCTCCAGATCACACTGCTGCAAGTGTGAAAATAGCCTAAGCTGCAGTACCTCAGCACAACCTCTACAGTGGGCAGCGACCCACACCAATCCGATATCTATGACCTATCCTGATTATGAAAGAACCATAAAAAACTATTTTTAATGGTTTGTATTTAATATTTTTTTAATTTATTAACTTATTTTGAATGAAAAAATAAATCCTCACTGATCCCAATTAAGAAATTTGACAAATGAAGGAATGCCATCTATGTAAAGTGGCATCCATGGTACTTTTATTATGTAGGATGCAATACAGTCTGCCAAGCTTTTCCGTGGAACCCTATAGAAGAGTTCAGCTACTTTCTGTCCTCCATGTGCATATACCTGTGGTTATACAATGACTTTCTGTACCCCGTTAGTTTATGTATGTCGTTTAGTAAGTTTGTGTCATTTCTTTTATTAGGTGCTTGCATCACACGAGTCCTCCATAGGGCACAAGGTCTGACAACTCATCGATTATATGCCGGTAGGAAAAAAAAATATTATTATTTTTTTTTATAGAAAAGTAACATTTTCTACTAATTTTTAAATATGTTATGATGATATGTATAAACCCTCCATCGTATTTTACTTTGCTTTGTGTTTATTGTGTGGCTCTGCATGTGTAGGGAAAAACCTACCAACAAGTCACTTATACGCAGCTGAATGTATCGTCCATAAGACCGGGTCTCCACAGTGCGGCTGCAACCATGCCCACCCGCATTGGTCAGTGCCTGCACACATTTTCAGGATAACAGAGGTATTACTTTCAAATTTGTGTGGTCATTGGCTGCCTTGGGTTGACGAGGTTGCGGCCATCCAGGGGGGACCTTACGGGGACCATAAATAGCATCCTAACCCTTAGTTTAATGTGTCATTGTGGGGTACTCCACATTTTCTCCATCTTTACCCTTAAACCTGCACCAATATGATCTGAGTAATTGGTCAGACTAAATTCTAGTGATACTCCTTATGACAATGTATGGTAAGGTCAGGCAGCACTGCGCGTTAGTCGGCGGGTGCTCGGTCTTGCGGATGTAATCCCGAAGTCTGCACAACGAAGAAAAACCGGCACTCCAATTTTCTTTGCTCAAAAAATCCTTTTGAGCAAAGAAAATTGGAGTACCGGTTTATACTCCTTATGACAAGTCTAAGATATACTGTATATAAAATAGATTTTCTGTATAGGAATTAATGTTGCTATCAGATGCTGTGTGATAGGACATGGCATAGTACCCTGTTTGCAAGTTCTTTATTAAGCGGGTTGTTTGACCCACATTGAAATTGAAAAAACCTGAGAATTTTCACTTGTAGATTTTGAGCGTGTCTCAAAGAAGTATAGTTAGAGCACAACTTAAGTGTCTTAAAGGGAATGTGTCATCAGACAATGACCTATTAACCCCTTAGGGACTTAGGACGTACCGGTATGCCATATTTGCCGAATCCTTAAGGACCCAGGACGTACCGGTACGTCCTAACTTTAAAACGACATTGCGGCGGGGGTTAATCGCAACAGGATGTCCGCTGAAATCATTCAGTGGGCATCCTGTCACAACGCCGGGGGGGGGGGTCAATTCAGACCTGCGGTTTGTGGTTTTACCTGCGGTTTGTGGGTCCCCATGCGGCTGTATGGGGTACCCGATGGCATGGAAGGCAGAGCGATGCCTTCCTGAGGCATCGCCGCTGCCTTCTTGTGACGTGCCTGTGAGATCCAGCCCCCTGGATCTCACAGGCCGGAAGCTGTATGAGTATTACTCATACAGCCAATGCATTCCAATACAGAAGTATTAGAATGCATTGTAAAGGGGATTAGACACCCAAAAGTTAAAGTCCCAAAGTGGGACAAAAAAGAAAGTGAAAAAAAGTTTTCTCCCCCAAAAATTTTAAGTTTCAAGTAAAAATAAACAAAAGCGTAATTTTCCCCAAATAAAGTAAAAAAAAATTGGGGAAAAAAAAAAGTATACATAATGGGTATCGCCGTGTCCGTATCGACCGGCTCTATAAACATATCATATGACCTAACCCCTCAGATAAACAGCGTAAAAAATAAAAACTGTGCTAAATAAACAATTTTTTTGTCACCTTACATCACAAAAAGTACAACAGCAAGAGATCAAAAAGGCGTTTGGCCACCAAAATAGTACCAATCTAACCGTCCCCTCATCCCGCAAAAAATGAGCCCCTACCTGAGACAATCGCCCAAAAAATAAAAAAACTATGGCTCAGAATATGGAGACACTAAAACATCATTTTTTTGTTTAAAAAAAGCTGTTATTGTGTATAACTTACATAAATAAAAAGTATATATATTAGGTATCGCCGCGTCCGTATCGATCGGCTCTATAAAAATATCACATGACCTAACCCCTGAGATGAACACCGTAAAAAATAAAAAATTTGCTAAATAAACCATTTTTTGTCACCTTACATCACAAAAAGGGTATTAGCAAGCGATCAAAAGTTCATATGCACCCCAAAATAGTGCCAATCAAACCATCATCTCATCCCGCAACAATCATACCCTACCCAAGGTTATCGCCCAAAAACTGAAAAAATTATGGCTCTGACTATGGAAACACTAAAACATGATTTTTTTTTTTGCTTCAAAAATGAAATCATTGTGTAAAACTTACATAAATAAAAAAAAAAGAGTATACATATTAGGTATCGCAGCGTCCGTGACAACCTGGTCTATAAAAATATCACATGATCTAACCTGTCAGATGAATGTTGTAAATAACAAAAACGGTGCCAAAACAGCTATTTCTTGTTACCTTGCCTCACAAAAAGTGTAATATAGAGCAACCAAAATCATATGTACCCTAAACTAGTACCAGCAATACTGCCACCCTATCCCGTAGTTTCTAAAATGGGGTCAGTTTTTGGGAGTTTCTACTCGAGGGGTGCATCAGGGGGGTTTCAAATGGGACATGGTGTCAAAAAAAAACAGTCCAGCAAAACCTGCCTTCCAAAAACCGTATGGCATTCCTTTGCTTCTGCGCCTTGCCGTGTGCCTGTACAGCGGTTTACGACCACATATGGGGTGTTTATGTAAACTACAGAATCAGGGCCATAAATATTGAGTTTGGTTTGGCTGTTAACCCTTGCTTTGTAACTGGAAAAAAATTATTAAAATGGAAAATCTGCCAAAAAAGTGAAATTTTGAAATTGGATCTCTATTTTCCATTAACACCTAAAGGGTTAACGACGTTTGTAAAATCAGTTTTGAATACCTTGAGGGGTGTAGTTTATTGAATGGGGTCATTTTTGGGTGGTTTCTATGTAAGCCTCGCAAAGTGACTTCAGACCTGAACTGGTCCCTAAAAATTGGGTTATGGAAAATTTCTGAAAAATTAAAAAATTTGCTTCTAAACTTCTAAGCCTTGTAACATCCCCGAAAAATAAAATATCATTTCCAAAATGATCCAAACATGAAGTAGACATATGGGGAATGTAAAGGTATAACTATTTTTGGAGGTATTACTATGTATTATAGAAGTAGAGAAATTGAAACTTGGAAATTTGCAATTTTTTACAAATTTTTGGTAAATATTTTATAAATAAAAAAAAAATATTTGACTTCATTTTACCAGTGTCATGAAGTACAATATGTGACGAAAAAACAGTCTCAGAATGGCCTGGATAAGTCAAAGCGTTTTAAAGTTATCACCACTTAAAGTGACACTGGTCAGATTTGCAAAAAATGGCCAAGTCCTTAAGGTGAAATAGGGCTGAGTCCTTAAAGGGGTATTCCCATTTTAATGATCACTGTTAAATCTGTTAATGATTTAACAGTGATCATTTTTCTAAATATATTTAATTAACTAATTCCCACCCCTTAGAAGAAAATGAACATATACTTACCTGACTGTTGTCTTCCGTCTCCCCTGGTTATGGTCACCGCTCTTCTCAGGAATCGCGGTGGCCACGCTTGCGTAGACTACTTCTCTTCTCCTGGCCGGCCGCGCGCAGTCCCGAAAGCGCACACCGAGGCCGCGCATGCGCTATGGTGATTTCTTCCTGGCCAGTATAGTATACTTGCCAGGAAGAAGTCACCAGGGCGCATGAGCGGCGGCGTGCGCGTTCAGTCCAGCGTGCGGCCCGGCCTGGGGAAGACTTCAATCAAGATGGAGCCCGCCCCCTGCTGAAACCAGGAAGTGGACAGCGCGCCGGGAGTAGGTAAGTATGAAACTGCGTGATGAGAAAACCCCTTTAAGGGGTTAAATCATGTCTTTATGTTAAAGGGGTTTTCCGGTATTTTTATACTGATGACCTATCCTCAAAATAGGTCATCAATAAGAGAAGGCCGTGGTGCATGTTGACAGTCGACTTCAACGGGGCGGCTCGTTTCTATTCAAGTGTATAGGAAGGAGCGGTTCAATTGATGGTGAGCAGGTGAAAAATGAAGGAAAGGCAGCACTCGCATGGAGCCCAGCCTTCTCTTCAACCAGCTGATCATAGGGGGTGCCAGGTGTCGCACCCCTGCCAATCTGATATTGATGACCTATCCAGAGACTAGGTCATCAATATTAAAATCAAGGAAAACCCATTGAAATTAATTTTTAAAGCATTTTTGATGTTTTTTATTTTCCAAGTCAATATCGGTATTAAAAGTTTTCGCACAGGCCGCTAAACCTAATACAGGATGCCACTTCTTTTTTTTGGACAGATAACTATAGTGCAGTATTCTACTTATTATTACAGGCAGGATTAGAATGACAGCAACCCCCTTCTCTTGTGCAGCCCTCAGTGAGTCATGATGTCACTGTATATACTGTCACTTTATATTATGTCAGTGTTTAATACTGATCAGGGGGCCCTTCTGAGTTAGGGTCCCATAACTGCCGCTTCCCCTGCTTCCACAATAGCTATGCCTGTTACAAGTGGTGGTCTGTCCACTGGATAGATCTTCTCTATCTGATCAGTGAGTCCCGACACCTTGTCAATCAGCTCTTTTGCAGTAGCTCTAGCTATATTGTAGTCGCAGAGGCCGTCCAAAGTGACTCCCCCGCAACCACACAGCCCGAGCAGTTGAAACCAGTATTGTTCTTTTTGTCCTTTTCTGTGTGAATACGGTTCGAACAAATCAGAGTGTGTTTGGTTAATCTGGAGCTGACATAGCAATCATTCATCACAGGTCCAGCTTCTGAGACATCTGCTAACTTTGCTGGAGGACAGGTCAAGTCAGCCAGAGCATAAACCCCTTTTTAATAGCAGGTTCTCCTCAATGGGACAACTCATTTTAATTTACAGACAAAAATAAATAAATCACAAACACACCGTTTAGTTAATATAATTGCAGCTAATATTTGGCCAATTCTAACTGGCAGATCCCATTTTAAAGAGAACCTGTCATCTCTCCTGACATGTCTGGTTTAATAGCTTCATGCATTCCCCATGTAATAACTATTCTGGAGCATCCATTCTTATGGCTGTATGTTCTGCCGTTCCTTTATTATTTCTACTAGAAGTTATGAATGAATTGCCAGCAGTCTGCAGTAAGGGTACAGAGGGTTGGTGACCAGTTGGAAGTGTGTACCTGCACAGTGTGACTCTATCCAGTCAGTGCTGTCATTGTCAGACTGTGCAGGTACACACTTCCAACTGGTAACACTCCTCTGTACCCTTACTTCAAGCTGCTGACAATTCTTTCATAACTTCTTGTAGAAATAATAAAGGAACGGCAGAACATAGAGCCATAAGAATAGATGCTCCAGAATAGTTATTACATGGGGAATGCATGAAGCTATTAAACAGGCATGTCAGGAGTGGTGACAGGTCCTCTTTAAGGCTACTTTCACACTAGCGCTTTTGCTGGATCCGGCAGGGTCCAGCAAAAACGCTTCCGTTACTGACAATACAACAGTCTACATCTGTTATGAACAGATCCGGTTGTATTATCTTTATAATAGCCAAGACGGATCCGTCCCCCATTGACTTTCAATAGAGTTAATGACAGATCCGTCTTGGCTATTATTAAGATATTATAAAGATATTGTATCAGAGATAATGTGATCCGTCCCCATTGACTTGCATTGGGGGACATACCGGATCCGTCTTGCTCCGCATCCCAGGACAGAAAGCAAAATACAACATGTTGCGGTTTGCTCTCCGGGCTGGGAACGCAACTAAACGGAACGGAATGCATTTTGGAGCATTCAGTTCTGTTCAGTAACGTTTCGTCCCTATTGACAATGAATGGGGACAAAACGGAAGCGTTTTTTTCTGGTATTGAACCCCTATGACAGAACTCAATACCGGAGAACTTAAACGCTAGTGTGAAAGTAGCCTAAGGCTTCTCAGACTTAGTTTTTTTTGCAGTTTCAGTAGTCTTCGTGATTGCATATGCGAAAGCCCATATATATATTTTTTTTTATGCCTATAAGTCATACTTTATGTTAAGTACAACCCTAGGACTTTTTCTGCCCAGAGCTTGCAGATTTAGATTTACTTAACAAACTTAATCACATTGTGTAATTTAATTATGGATGCTTATTTGATTTTGTTCTTGCTACGGGTAGATTTTTGTCATCCCAGTAACAATAATTTAAGTAGGAAAATCAGAGTCTATTGTTTATTTCAAATCTGTTACTTTTTTTTTTTTTTAAACCATGTTAAAAGTACCACTTAGTTATAGTTTGGATTTTGTATATTTAAAGGAACTCTTATCTTTCTGTTGATTAGATATGTAATTTGGTCTTAAAGCTGTGATTTGAAAAGGCTTTTTATATTTTACATTCATTTTGATATTATGACATTGAGGCAGTAAGTAAAGTGCAAGGCTTCCCAAAAGCTTTAACTACAAGAGATTGGTTATCCCAAGATATAATGATGAGATGACCAGTCAAGGGGAAAAATCTTCACACGGTATAGACCTCAGTCTCTGTCCCTGCACAAGGACATCCACTCTGCCCCATGTTTCCTTTCTTCTTCTCTCCTTAGGCCTGTTTCACACTGGCATTAATGGTTCCGGAAGGGAACAGCCTGCCGTATCCATTACTACCATATGCAGCCACTAAATATGCCAAGAGGCGGCCGGAGAAAAAACGATGCAGGCAGACGCATGTTTCCTTCTGCTAATAAAAATATTTTTTAAGGATCCACAGCAGCAGGTTTTCAGGGTGTAGTGGAGACACACATTGGTTTACCCTATGAGACCATGATTAGTGTTAATACACAAAAAGTGAAGCAAGTGGTCTCCTAAGGTATTGCACTGCTTTTGCTCTTTTTCTTTCATTGGGGGTGGAGGAAGGGTGGCTGATCTTGGGGAACACAGGATTCTTTATATATCTGACGGTTTTGGTTGCCCTATGGAAAATTGTAAAATCAAGGTAGGAATTCATATTAAGGCTTCATGCACATGACTGTATTTTCCAGCTGTTTCCTATCTGCGTTGTTTGCAGGGAGCACCTTGACTCAAACCTTTCTATTGGTCTGCAAAAAAAAACAAAAAAAAAAGACAGCAAACTGATATCATGTGTGCTGTCCACATCCGTATGTCTCTTCTGCAAAGTATAGCAGATCTCATTCTTTTGTCCACATTGCGGACCAGAATAGTTTGTTCTAGTGATAGGAGTGAGAATATTGGGAAACGCACAAAGAAGGTTTTCATATTTTGCACATCCATGGTGTGCGGGCAGCAATACGGATACAGTCGTGTGCATGATCCCTGAGGGTGAATTTGTTGAGATTTGTATTTGTGTGTTCTCTATAGTTCCTGTTCCTTTAACAATGTGCTATTTATTACTAACTATTGAAAATGTTACAATAATGTTGTACAAGAAGTCAAATCAATGTTTTTCTCATTTGAGTTTTAGTGAAGGTTGTTAGTATAGTTTTTTTCTTTTCATTAACAAATGATACATTTTTGTAATAAACATACAGTAAAGGTGAGCATGTACAGTCAGGTCCATAAATATTGGGACATCGACACAGTGCTAACATTTTTGGCTCTATACACCACCACAATGGATTTGAAATGAAACAAACAAGATGTGCTTTAACTGCAGACTGTCAGCTTTAATTTGAGGGTATTTACATCCAAATCAGGTGAACAGTGTAGGAATTACATCAGTTTGCATATGTGCCTCCCACTTGTTAAGGGACTAAAAGTAATGGGACAATTGGCTTCTCAGCTGTTCCATGGCCAGGAGTGTGTTATTCCCTCATTATCCCAATGACAATGAGCAAATAAAAGGTCCAGAGTTCATTTCAAGTGTGCTATTTGCATTTGGAATCTGTTGCTGTCAACTCTCAAGATGAGATCCAAAGAGCTGTCAGTGAAGCAAGCCATCATTAGGCTGAAGAAACAAACCTATCAGAGAGATAGCAAAAACATTATATGTGGCCGAAACAACTGTTTGGAACATTCTTGAAAAGAAGGAACGCATCGGTGAGCTCAGCAACACCAAAAGACCCGGAAGACCACGGAAAACAACTGTGGTGGATGACCGAAGAATTCTTTCCCTGGTGAAGAAAACACCCTTCACAACAGTTGGCCAGATCAAGAACACTCTCCAGGAGGTAGGTGTATGTGTGTCAAAGTCAACAATCAAGAGAAGACTTCACCAGAGTGAATATAGAAGGTTCACCACAAGATGTAAACCATTGGTGAGCCTCAAAAACAGGAAGCCAGATTAGAGTTTGCCAAACGACATCTAAAAAAGCCTTCACAGTTCTGGAACATCCTATGGACCGATGAGACCAAGATCAACTTGTACCAGAGTGATGGGAAGAGAAGAGTATGGAGAAGGAAAGGAACTGCTCATGATCCTAAGCATACCACCTCATCAGTGAAGCATGGTGGTGGTAGTGTCATGGCGTGGGCATGTATGGCTGCCAATGGAACTGGTTCTCTTGTATTTATTGATGATGTGACTGCTGACAAAAGCAGCAGGATGAATTCTGTAGTGTTTCGGGCAATATTATCTGCTCATGTTCAGCCAAATGCTTCAGAACTCATTGGACGGCGCTTCACAGTGCATATGGACAATGACCCAAAGCATATTGCAAAAGCAACCAAAGAGTTTTTTAAGGCAAAGAAGTGGAATGTTATGCAATGGCCAAGTCAATCACCTGACCTGAATCCGATTGAGCATGCATTTCACTTGCTGAAGACAAAACTGAAGGGAAAATGCCCCAAGAACAAGCAGGAACTGAAGACAGTTGCAGTAGAGGCCTGGCAGAGAATCACCAGGGATGAAACCCAGCATCTGGTGATGTCTATGCGTTCCAGACTTCAGGCTGTAATTGACTGCAAAGGATTTGCAACCAAGTATTAAAAAGTGAAAGTTTGATTTATGTTATTATTCTGTCCCATTACTTTTGGTCCCTTAACAAGTGGGAGGCACATATGCAAACTGTTGTAATTCCTTCACCGTTCACCTGATTTGGATATGAATACCCTCAAATTAAAGCTGACAGTCTGCAGTTAAAGCACATCTTGTTTGTTTCATTTCAAATCCATTGTGGTGGTGTATAGAGCCACAAATGTTAGAATTGTGTCTATATCCCAATATTTATAGACCTGACTGTATAATTCCCTGTGCTCAAAAGTATTAAACCATGCAGCAGCATGGGTGAAAACAAGTAATCAAACTTAAAACATAACAACTGATTAACTTAAAAGAAGAAAGAGTGATGGAAAGTAAACAAATAGAAGATAGGAGAGGGGAGGGGAAAAAGGGGGAAGGTAAGGAGGGGTACAGAGCTGAATGGGTTTGACTCATAGCTGTAGGCTCCGAAATGTCTCTGAGGAGTGAAATATATCGCATGGAATCTGAGGGGGTCAGACTAATTAGATCCTCCATTCACTGGTATAGGTTGATCTCCTCAAACCATTCGTCTAGTGAGGGTGGGGATGGGGATTTCCAGTGTCGTGGAATGACTGCTTTTGCTGCTTGAATCATGTACTTTAGAAGCGAGTTCTTATAGGCAGGAATGTTAAGGTCAAGCACAAATAATAGGAGAGATTCAGGGGAGTTCGGTATAGGGATGCCCGTCACATCTCGGATTGTCTTGTACACAGAAGACTAGAAGGGGCGTAGTACAGCACATTGCCATCAGATATGGATCATCATACCCTCCTCTGTTTGACATCTCCAGCAGCAGTCTGACACTGTAGGGAACCATTTATGGAGGAGCGCGGGCACCCTATGCCATCTGGATACAATCGTTTTGCGCCGATGGGGTGGGAGTTTCCAGCAATTGAGCTAAGGGCTTCAGGGAATATCCCGAGAGAACATGACAGATCCTGACCGGTTGAATTTTCATGCCCTGGAGAAACAAGTGGGATGACTACCCTGGGGGGAAGTGTGGATGATCAGTAATCGGGACAAGGGGGCCTTTGGGGTCAATAAGTGAGGTGTGACGGCTAATGGATGCTAGTATCGCAAAAGTATGGTGGGCCGTGAAGGACAACTTAGGAGAAGTAAAGCGTGGAGTGCCCAAGAGGAAGAGTCTCGCGCTATGTATACCCAGGATTTGGAGGTATCAGTACACATCATGTCTAGAAGCCTCGCATAGGCTGTAGAATGGTAATACAGACTCTTCCTCTGTCAGAGAACAAGTCAGTAGAATGGTAATATAGGCACCAGTCCGGCAGTTTCGTGAAGCATCAGCGTATTTGGGTCCAGAATGTTGACGGTATGCGGAGGGGGATGGTCTGCAGGAGAGAGTAGTCTGGGCAGCAGGTTCATCTTTAAAATACGGATTCTGCCAAACCAGGAGAAGTCTTGTTGATGCCAGGACTCCAGATCTTTCTGAAATCGTTGAAGAAGAGGGGAGAAGTTTAATTTAAAGAGTTGTGCCAGGTCAGCAGTGATTGTTTTCACCTAGGTATGTTATCCCACTTGATGGCCAGGCAAAGGGAAAAGAGGTTTTGAGAGAGGAGACCAAGGGACCGGGTAGTTTTAGTAAGTTAGCAAATATTTTAAGATCTACATTTAGGAGGGAAATAGGATGATAACTGGCACATAAGTGCAGGTCTTTACCAGTTTTAGGAATGACTGCAATATGGGCCTCTGTGGTCTGTACTGGGAAGGAAAGCTCAGGAGATACCGCGTTAAAGACCCGGAGCAAGAAAGGGGAAATAGAAGTTGAGAGAGATTTATAGAACCTAACCATGAACCTGTTATGACCCTGGGCTTTTGCTCCCCGGTAAAGATTTAAAGGGAACCTGTCACCTGGAAAAGACAATTTACACTAATCACAGTACCTTAAAGTATCTCTCATAGTGTGCCCAAAGATGTATTCATATCTTCTTTCTGCATTGTGCTGGCTCATAAAATCGACTTATAAAACTGTGTTTGGCACCTTTTTGAAGTCACGGGGGCAGCGCCTCCTTGACTCAACCGTTGGATAAGCCCGCCCCTATGCCGCTCCTCCGCATATTGGACATTTTTCACTGTAGCCGTGACCGCGCTCTTCTCGCGCATGCTCCGTGCGTGTCCTGCCACAGCATGATCCCGGCTACGGCTCCCTCCCTCCCTGGCATCTTCTTGTTCACTGCGCCATTCCTATACAGCGCGCTCGCGCCCATCGCTTCTCCCCTGCGGCGTGAGCGAGATCACTGTCTGCTTGCACTGCAGCGCAGGCGCAGTGAACATGCAGATGCCAGGGAGGGAGGGAGCCGTAGCCGGGATCGCGCTGCCGCAGGACGTGCACGGCGCATGCGCGAGAAGAGCGCTGTCACGGCTACAGGGAAAAATGTCCATCAATATGCGGAGGAGCGGCATAGGGGTGGGCTTATCCGACGGTTGAGTCAAGGAGGCGCTGCCCCCGTGAATTCAGCACGACTTCAAAAAGGTGACAAACACAGTTTTATAAGTCGATTTTACGAGACAGCACAACGCAGAAAGAAGATATGAATACATCTTTGGGCACACTATGAGAGATACTTTAAGGTACTGTGATTAGTGTAAATTATCTTTTCCAGGTGACAGGTTCCCTTTAAGAACCGTTTGGAGTTCAGCCTCCATGAATAGGGTTTCTAAACTAGCGGACTCCAGTTCAGATAATTTGGGGGGTGGAAAAAGGGATTCAGGCCCATTTTCTGGTTGCCTTAGGGTAGAGCGAGGTAGGTTGTAAAGCTCAGTGTAGAAGGAGTGGAAGGAAAAGGCAATATCTGCAGAGTTATGGACCATACGACCCGCAGGATTTTTGGTAGCAGGGATATTGGAGGCAGCCAGTTTTCTCCTGAGAGCCCTCGCCAACAAACGCCAACTCTTGTTGCCGTATTCGTAAAATTTACTACGGCATAATTGAATCATGCGTTTATAGAACGACTCCAGGAGACGCTTAGCGTCTAGGCGTGCATTCTGGAGATCGCAGAGAGTCGGTAGAGTGTGCTTGTTTGTGGGCAAGCTCAAGAGAGGCCACCTTCTGTAAGGCAAGTTTGAGAGAATATGCCTTCTCCTTCTTGAGACGAGAGCCATGCTTAATGAGAACCCCGCGTAGAACACACTTTACAGCTACCCATTGTGTTAGGAGAGGGGTGGGATCTGTACGGTGGTCAGAGAGGAAGTTTTTTACGGTGCTGGTAAGGTCAGCGGCGCATACGGAGTTAAGGAGGAGAGAGTCATTCAAACACCATGTCCACTCTCGTTTGGCGAGGAAAGGGAGGTTTAGAGAACAATTTACCGGGGCATGGTCCGACCACAAGTTGTTGCCTATTTGTGTGGAATCCAGCCATGAGAGAGCCGGTTGTTGGAGCAGGATGTAGTCTATTCGACTATAGGAAGAATGTGGGGCAAAGTAAAAGGTTTAATCTTTGTCTGCCGGCTGTTGAAGATGCCACGGGTTGTATAGTTGTAATTGGAGTAGCGCTTTTCTAGCTTTTTTTAATAGTTGATTAGGGAAGGGAGGCGCGCCCAGTGGATTTGTCGAGTGTGGGGTCCAGGGTGAGGTTAAGGTGACCACAGAAAAAGGGTCATGTCAACTGAGTCCAGAAGAAAGGAGGCCTGGTTTTGGTTGGGGGCATAGGCATTAAGAATTGTGAATTCTCTTCCACCAATTAAAATAGCAAGAGAATCAGGTATCTGGCCCCAGCATCAACAGTACAACCCAGCACCTGATGAGGCAAGGATTATGTGGATTGCCATGGCGTCCCCCTTTGTCTTATTCACTGGATTGTTTGCAAAGTGACAAGTCGTGTAGTGCCGATGCCGGATGCCAGACACACCCCCTTCCGCCTTGAAAATGGTGAAGCACTTGGGTCCTTTTTCAGGGGTGTTGAGGCCTTCAGCGTTGAAAGACGCTATCCTGAGTGATGTCATATCTGTGGGGGAGGGAAGAACAAAAGGAGCAAAGGGAGGGGTGATAGTAGGTAAAAAAGAGAGAAAATGAAAATAATAGCCAACCAAAGAAAATAGATATTTCTTTAGTCTGGAGCCATCTGGGCTAGGCGGTCTGAGAGCTCAATGGGCTCTGTCAATCTCTATGTGGGTACGTGGCGGGCGACCCAAGATGTTATTGAATATTCCCACGATCGTAGGCATTAGATCTGCCATCATTACTGACTCTGGGGGACCTCTAATCCGTATATTGTTGCGGCGACTGCGATTTCCTATATCATCTAGATGTTGTTGCAAGACAAAGTTGTGTATCGTAAGTTTGGGTCTTAAGGCTTTGACTGTCGCAGACAGGGTTGCATGGTCTTGTGTGACAGTGTTGACTCTTGTGTCAATTGCAGCCAGCTCAGAGCGGACCTCACAGAATTCCCGCTTGCATTCTTGTAAGATGTTGGTAGCAAAACTAGACAGGTCGGCTTTAGAGGGTAGAGAGCAGATGAGTGTACGGAAGTCTGCCATAGTTGGCTGTCTAGAGTCCTCATTAAATAAATCTGCGGAGGAGGAAGGTCTCAAAGAGGAGTGCAAAGGGGACCCCTGGGGAGTATGGCTGCAAAATCGATTGTAGTCTTGGGACCAGATGGAGCTGCTCCAGATGTCTGTGTATGGGAACCATCCCATAAGGATCCAGTGGACCAGTGTGGGGATGCTGCCAAGGAAGGTCCGGGGGAGTGAGACGGTGGGAGAAAAGGGTCTTGTGCAATCAGAGAGGAGGGGACATAATGAGCTGGCAGGCTAGGGGACCGCTGCTGATGATCCAGAGGCTGTCTCTGGGAGGAGGGACCAGTATACAGTGATGGTTGATCATAAGAGGGTATCTGAGGCATTTATCACCGCATGTGAGGGCCCTATGGTCCAAAAAGGGTGAGCAGAGGGGCAAAATCCACTGGAGTGGCAGGGCTGGGAGCCTCTGCTGCTGAAGGCAGTGAGGACTGACCTGTGGTGCTGCAGGTTGTGGTGGTACCAACGAGGCCAGCGGAGGTTCTGGCAGGTGAAGGGACGTGAGGTTGGGGAGCGCACATGGTGAGCGCGTTTGTGGCTGTGACGGAGAGATCCGGTCAGGGCTGCAGAGCCGCACCTGGCGCTCAGCAGGCAAAGGTAAGGAGGGCACTGATGCTGAGCGACATCTGTTCACCTGTAAGGAAGGACTCCAAGTCGCTTCAGGCCGCAGGGTATGAGCGCTGGCGCCATCTTGGGAGCGCATGGCGTGATCATGCAGAGCCTGGCCTGGAGAGGCAGATTGCCGGGCGAAGAAGTGAGGGATATAGTCTTGGGAGAATACCAGGGGAGCCGATGGTCAGGCTCAAGCCTTTGTCAGCATTTTGCCCATCATGACTGGTAGATATTAGGAGAAAATCGCCAGGGATGCAGCGGAGCTCTCAAGAGCATGTCCTCAGTCCTTCATGGCTGGGCACGCCCGCTACAAATCAATATGTTTTTCATTATGAGCCAAGATGTACAAAAGCTGTTTCAAGTAGTGTAAGATGTCAGTCACATTAAAGTGTGCTGTATTTTGAGTCGCATAAGCCATTTTCTGAGCATTTTTGTGCAAAACCTCTTTTCCCACAGAGCAGAATACCTTCTGCACTAGGCTACATGCCATACAAGAGGCTTGTACTCAGTTATTGTCATGTTTTATAAGACCTTAGTTTATTCTATTTCCTTTTTCCTTTTTGCAGGTGGTCATACTGTCCCTATATCTGAGATTGTTTCGGTTGGAGAAGCTGAGATTGATGAGAAGTACTACCAAGGCATGCAGTGGAAACACATGTGCAAACCTCATGCGTTTACAGGTAGAAACCTGTTCTTAGTATCAGAAAGATGCACAGGCTGGATGAACGGTTACTGTTCGTACTGTACTAGACGCTGTGTATGGCAGCGTCAGGTGGGCGCTGTGTATGGCAGCAGTGGTCTTATGTTTAGTGTATGATGTTGGATAAATGTAAAATTGTCAGTTTATTTCTGCATGGGAGACTAGCAATGGTTTCCCTGCAGAAATATCAGCCTTATAACATTATGTGGGCCTATGCATTATATATGTTAATTACCGCAAAATTCGTACTCCTCAAAATTTAGAAATATTTTTACTCTTTTAGAAAAAATGTAGTGCGACCTCTGTTGTCAGCTGTATCTGCAGAGATAACCCCTTCCATGCCATGGTCCTTAGGGACAGCAGTATGAATTGGGCTAACCATCGGGCCGCTGCTCTGCTGTGGCAGCTGCTCGATGCCACCCCTTCCCCTGCTGTGTAGGATGGCAGTCCTCCCCTCCATACAAGCCGTCACCCCCCCTCCCTTCAGCCCTTCTGGATGGCCGGTGCTACAATAAGCCCTCCGCCCCCCTCTTTTCTTCAGGATGGCTGGCGCTGCAACAAGTGCCCCCCCCCCCCCCCACCTTCCTTTCTTCAGGGTGGCTGGCGAGGCAACAAGAACCCCCCCCCCCCCCTCCCTCCCTTCAGGTCTTCAGGTTGGCCGGCGATGCAACACCCACCCTTTCAAGTCAAAGTTTGCAGAGCAGCAGCGGGGCAGAGTGTTAGCTGTAACATACAGCTGACACTCTGCTTGCTGGCACCTATGTTGGCCGTTTAACGCTGCTTCTAAGGCCACCAGGATATTCTCATGTATTAAACGAGGCATGGACTCGCGGGGCAGGGATGTAATACTACCATTTTACAAAGCATTGGTGTGGCCTCATCTGGAATATGCAGTTCAGTTCTGGGCACCAGTCCATAGAAAGGACGCCATACAGCTATAAGGGGCATGGAGGGTGTTGGTTATGAAGAAAGATTAAAAGAATTGAATTTATTTTGTCTTGATAAGAGACATGATTAACCTATACAAATATATAAATGGACCATACAAAAAATACGGTAAAAAACTGTTCCATGTAAAATGTGCTCAAAAGACAAGAGGGCACTGCCTCCGATTGGAGAGGAAAAAGTTCAGTCTCCGGAAGCGTCAAAGCTTCTTTACTGTAAAAACTGTGAATCTATGGAATAGACCTCCTCAGTATGTGGTCACAGCAGGAACAGTGGACAGTTTTAAAAAGGGTTTAGATGATTACTTAAAAGTAAACAACATTAATGCTTATGAAAAAGTGTAGAAATCTGAGTCTCAATTCCTTCTGGAATTCAAATCCCCACCTATCCTTTGGTTGAACTTGATGGACTTATGTCTTTTTTTTTTCAACTGTATTAACTATGTAACATGCCGCGGTCCTTAGGGACCGCTGCATGGAAGGGATAACCTTTGGGCCATTGCTCTGCTGTGGCAGCGGCCCAATGCTTGAAGGGTAAACTGAGGGAGGGAGCTCCCTCCCCCCCCCATCGGGCTGCTTCACTGCTGTGGCAGCGTCCCGATGGTTACCATGGCAACCGGACGCCTTCACAGGCATCCGGATTGCCATGGTATAGCTGAGCCTGATCAGGCTTACTGTGAATGACTATACACTGCAGTACACTATACAGTATACTGCAGTGTATTGTAGAGGCATCAGACCCACTGAATCTTCAAGAACCAAGTGGATCTGAGTCAAAAAAGTGTAAAACCCCCCCCCCCCCACTTAACATGTTTGGTATCACCGCGTCCATAACGACCTGATCTATAAAAGGATCACGTACTTTACCGAACGGTGAACGCTATGATTGAATTGCAATTTTGCCCATCGCACTTCTCACAAATGTTATAAAAAGTGATCAAAATAGTCATATGTACCCCAAAATAGTACCAATCAAACCGTCATCTCATCCTGCAAAAAAAGAGCCCTTACCTAAGAGAATTGCCCAAAAAATAAAGCTATGGCTTTCAGAAAATGGAGACACTAAAGCATTATTTTTTTGTTTCAAAAATGCTCTTATTGTGCAAAACCAAGATATATTTTAAAAAGACATATTGGGTATCGTCGCGTCCGTAACAACCTGCTCTATAAAAATATCACGTGTGCTAACCCATTTGGTGAACGCCGTAAAAAAACAAAAAAACAAAAAAAAAACGTGCCAAGCCATTTTTTTTATCATCTTACATCAAAAAAGTGTAATACTGAGCGATCAAAAAGTCATATGTGCCCCAAAGTAGTACCAATTAAAACCATCTCATCCCGCAAAAAAATGAGACCCTACCTAAGACAATCGCCCAAAAAATGAAAAAAATGTGGATTTCAGAAAATGGAAACACAAAAACATGATTTTTTTCAAAAATGTTTGTATTGTATAAATAAAAAAATAGGCACATTAGGTATCGCCGCATCGTTACGACCTGCTCTAGAAAAATATCACATTATCTACTCTGTCAGGTGAACATTGTAAAAAAATTATAAAGTGAAATATCTATATCTCTATTTATATATTATTCCTGCAGTATATAAATCTTTTGCTAGAGGTAGTTGTGCATTGTGTGTGTAATAAATAAATATATATATATATATATATATATATAGCACTCCAAAGGTAAAAATATAGAAAAATGTATTTACCGTATTTTTCGCCCATAAGACGCACCTAGGTTTTTGAGGAGGAAAATAAGAAAAAATATATTTTTAACCAAAAGGTGTGCTTTTGGTGGGTTTGGGGGATCTGTGGATGGCACTGTTATAGGAGGGGATCTGTGGATGGCACTGTTATAGGAGGGGATCTGTGGATGGCACTGTTATAGGAGGGGATCTGTGGATGGCACTGTTATAGGAGGGGATCTGTGGATGGCACTGTTATGGGGGGGATCTGTGGATGGCACTGTTATGGGGGGGGGAAATCTGTGGATGGCACTGTTAGGGGGGGGATCTGTGGATGGCACTGTTTTGGGGTGGATCTGTGGATGGCACTGTTTTGGGGTGGATCTGTGGATGGCACTGTTATGGGGGGGGGGGTTGATCTGTGGATAGTAACATAGTACATAAGGCCGAAAAAAGACATTTGTCCATCCAGTTCGGCCTGTCATTCTGCAAGTTGATCCAGAGGAAGGCAAAAAAAACCTGTGAGGTAGAAGCCAGTTTTCCTCACTTTAGGGGAATAAAAAATTCCTTCCCGACTCCAATCAGGCAATCAGAATATCTCCCTGGATCAACGACCCTTTCTAGTTGCTATATCCTGTAATATTATTACACTCCAGAAATACACTGTTATGGGGGGGTGATCTGTGGATGGCACTGCTATATATGTGTCACCCACAGATCCCCCACCCCATAATAGTGCCATCCACATATGCCCTAATATACCTGTGGGAGGGGCCGGTACTGTCACTGTACTCCGGCCCCACCGCTCACTCACTGCTTTATTGCCTAAACATTTTATAATAATAGCTTTCATTGAAGTTCCGATCCACAGTCCCATCTGTACCTTACTAAATGTCCTGTAGCAGGCAGAGCAGGGCGGGCGGCCGGACGGAACTCACTCACGTCACGTGCCTGCGCCGCCTACTTTATGAATGAAGTAGGCGGCGCAGGCACGTGACGTCAGTGAGTTACGACCGCCCGCCCGCTCTGCTCTGCCTGCTACAGGACATTTAGTAGGGTACAGATGGGGCTGGGGATCGGATCGGAACTTCAATGAAAGCTATTATAAAATGTTTAGGCATTAAGGAAGTGAGTGAGCGGTGGGGCCGGAGTACAGTGACCGCACCGCCGCATTTGCATGACACTGGCCCCTCCTCCCTCCCCTGTCCAGCTGATACATCACAGTCGCAGACTGTGATGTAAAATGGCAGCATTCTCCCCATAAGACGCAGGGGCATTTTCTTTTGGGGGGGGGGGGGGGGGGGAGGGGAGTGGAGTGTATCTTATGGGGCGAAAAATGCGGTACCCATGTGGAACAAATTAGCAGCAGCGATGTTTCGGCTCATCCATAGGCTTGAGAAAGGCTCTATGGATGAGCCGAAACGTCGCTGCTGCTATTTTGTTCCACATGGGTAAATACATTTTTCTATATTTTTACCTTTGGAGTGCTGTCCATTTTTCCATTAGTATTTTGGGCTATCAGCCTATGCCCCAGGACATAGCACCCATTTATTTTCATATTTTCATTTTCGGTGCTGCCAATTTTCTCTCATATATATATATATATATATATATATATATATATATATATATATATATATATATATATTACACACACACACAGTACAGACCAAAAGTTTGGACACACCTTCTCATTCAAAGAGTTTTCTTTATTTTCATGACTATAACAAACAAGAGTGAAACAACAGAAAATATGTCATATTCTAGGTTCTTCAAAGTAGCTACCTTTTGCTTTGATTACTGCTTTGCACACTCTTGGCATTCTCTTGATGAGCTTCAAGAGGTAGTCCCCTGAAATGGTTTTCCCTTCACAGGTGTGCCCTGTCAGGTTTAATAAGTGGGATTTCTTGCCTTATAAAGGGGGTTGGGACCATCAGTGGCGTTGAGGAGAAGTCAGGTGGATACACAGCTGATAGTCCTACTGAATAGACTGTTAGAATTAGTATTATGGCAAGAAAAAAGCAGCTAAGTAAAGAAAAACGAGTGGCCATCAGTAAGAAACGAAGGTCAGTCAGTCAGCCGAAAAATTGGGAAAACTTTGAAAGTAAGGGCTATTTAACTATGAAGGAGAGTGATGGGGTGCTGCGCCAGATGACCTGGCCTCCACAGTCACCGGACCTGAACCCAATCGAGATGGTTTGGGGGGAGCTGGACCACAGAGTGAAGGCAAAACGGCCAACAAGTGCTAAGCATCTCTGGGAACTCCTTCAAGACTGTTGGAAGACCATTTCAGGTGACTACCTCTTGAAGCTCACCAAGAGAATGCCATGAGTGTGCAAAGCAGTAATCAAAGCAAAAGGTGGCTACTTTGAAGAACCTAGAATGTGACATATTTTCAGTTGTTTCACACTTGTTTGTTATGTATATAATTCCACATGTGTTAATTCATAGTTTTGATGCCTTCATAGTCATGAAAATAAAGAAAACTCTTTGAATGAGGTGTGTCCAAACTTTTGGTCTGTACTGTATATATATATATATATATATATATTACACACACACACAATGCACAACTACCTCTAGCAAAAGATTTATATACTGCAGGAATCATCTCGATCATCTCGATCATCTCTATCTCTCGTATTTTTCGCTTTATAAGACCCACTTTTTCCCCCCAAAAGTGAGGGGAAAATGGCAGTGCGTCTTATAAAGCGATGGTGTCATTTTTACATGGCTGACATAGAATTTTTGCGGGCTGGTATGCTGCACAGCGCGGCCTGCGATACATCAGTTACAGTTATGCGGGGTGGGAGGAGGGGCTGGAGGCTGGCAACTCGCGGCTGGGTACAGTGCAGTCACTGTATTACACCAGGCCATGCGCACAGCAGTCTCTTTGTATGTAAAGTCTAGTTCTTTAATGCTAAAGCAATCACTCTCCTTTGATAAACTAGCCTAATCGCCTGAAACAGTACTCACTCTATGAATGCAGCGCTCTGGCGGGCGCGTGATGTCGGTCAGTCAGTCGAGCTCCTACTTCATTATCAAACTGGTGTAAAGTAGAACTGTCTTAGTTGCCCATAGCAGCCAATCAGATTCCACCTTTTCATTTTTCACAGCTTTATTGGAAAATGAAATGAGGAATTTGGTTGGTTGCCATGGGCAACTAAGCCAGTTCTACTTTACACCAGTTTTGATAACTCCCCCATTGTGTACCTATATGTATACATGGCATTGTGTCGTCACACTGTACTAATCTGTGTGGGACAAGTGACCGCTCACTGTACGGCCTGCACACAATACTGTATTCAGAAGAGAGTGCAGCTAGTGAGAGCGTCAGTAATGAGATCTATATCCTGCTTATAACGCCATGGTTCTGACTGTAGATCGCTGCACTAACGTTATCCACAGTAATATCTATTATGTGCTGCATTACGGTAAGATATGGGGTTGATTTTTAGTGCACAAAGGTGTCCATAGCCTTTAAGGGGCCTAATGTAGGCAAAGTAGTTTATTAAATTACATTAATTAGTTATACATGTTACTCTGATAAAGCATTTTATTTAGATGTGCATTTAACTTTCCTTTAGTGCACTATGTGCAGAGAATGAAGAAGCACCGCTGGCGGTGCAAAGCCGTGACATTCTGGTGCAGTGATGAACTTTTGTGTTGCCACTGGTTACAAGCACTTAATGATCTACTTAAACAGCAGAGTAAGTAATAGATATATATATTTTTTTTAATTGCTTGCACCATATTTGTATTTTAGGTGGAGATGACGAACTAGATTTATTGTGTTTGCTTAGACCTTAGCAAGATTAATGTGTCCTATCTAGAATTGCTACAATAGAGATGAAAGAGGCTACATTCACACAAGCGTATCCATTTCGCAGGCCGCAAATTGCAGATCTGCAAAATATGCATGCGGTACATGTGCATCCCGCACTTTTCACAGGCCTCATTGTAAAAATGCCTATTCTTGTCCGCAAAATGGAGAAGAATAGGACATGTTCTATATATTGTGGCACGGGTGTGGGTAACACATGCATGACATCTGTGTACTGTCCGTGGTTTATGGGCCCCATAGAAATGAATGGGTCTGTATGCGATCCTCTAAAAAATATGGACGCAGGATGAAAATATGGATGTAGCCTGACACGTCCACGTTCTTGGAAACATTAGGCAGCAAATTCTAGAGACCGTTCAAATCTGACATTAGTTAATTTTGTGCAAGCACACTAGTGCTGCTTTTTTAAATCTTCAGCAGAAAGCCATCCGCTTCTTTTACCAGATTCCACCAATAGCGCTCATTCTAGAAAAGGCTTTATAATAGCACCAGGCTAAAGAAATGTTAGGTAAAATGTGGTAAAGTAAGTTTAGTTTGAAGAATACTTTTTATAAATCTTCTCAATTATCCTGGAAGATAATGTCATTGAAAACAAGGGTACTTCTACCTTAGAGCAGTCTTCCTGCTTTGTTGATTACCATCAATAATACATTCTGTCCTTCTTCCTGCAAGATCTATAGCTGCATCATTACTCTCATTTGACATCTCAGTCGAGGATTCTGAATGCCCAAAGAGGCTAAAAATGTAAATAAAGTAAGGAGGGACAAGATGTTCCAGGTATTATCTAACATACTCTACGCGGAGAAAAATCTAATGGACGTAGCACTTCTCTATAGTTAAGGAATGTTTTGATGGCCACTTCTGGCTTTACTGTCTGTTTCAGAAAGAATGTTTTCTTCTTGTCTCAATAGCATGGAGACCTAAGCGTTTACTAGTCTATATAAACCCATACGGTGGAAAGAAGAAAGGAAAACAAATATATGAGACGAAAGTAGCTCCTTTGTTCAGCCTTGCCTCCATATCTACAGAGGTCATAGGTAAGTAAAATCTGTCTTCTACTATTCATCCATGGTTTCCTTCCATCTTGCGTGGAAGAATGTCATGTTAAACTGTTAGCTAAAAAAGTATTTAATACCTGCATGAGATGTGTGTAGACCTTACCAATTAGTAAGCCAGAGGTCTCTGGTGGAATGGCCTACACATCAAGTGCAGATAACTATGCCTCTCCACAAATTTCAGACTGACAACAGCCATCGATCTGATGCTTACTTATAGTAGACTTAGAATGGATGGTGCATGGCGACAGGCCTGAATTTAAGGGCTGTATTACATTGCTAAGATTTAGATTATTATTTTCGGGAAGGAAGCGTTTACATGCAGCTATCTCCTCCACAGTAAGGAAGGAGTGATCGCTAATGCCATTGCTCGTCCCCGTACAGAATCCTGATTTGCCAGCAGCATAGCGTGATAAGACGGCATGATCTGCTGCTGGCAAACAATGATTTTTGTGGCCGCATGAAAATTGTGACCGCCCGATGAAGGAATGTATAGTTCGTTCATCAGGTAATCAGTGGCACCTTTTACACAGGCAGATCATTGCTAATGAGCGTTCCCACAAACGCTTGTTAGCGATTATCTGCCGATTAAGTACTTAGGCTACTTTCAGAGAGGATCCGTCTGGTGTCTGCACAGACGGATCCTCTCCTATAAGGGAGACGTTTGGATCCGTTCAGAACGGATCCGTCTGCATTATAGTTCTGAAAGAATTCTAAGTGTGAAAGTTGTTCAGACGGATCCGTCCAGACTTTACATTGAAAGTCAATGGGGGACGGATCCGTTTGAAAATTGAGCCATTCATGTGTCAACTTTAAACGGATCCGTCCCCATTGACTTACATTGTACGTCTGGACGGATCCGTTTGCCTCCGCACGGCCAGGCGGACACCCGAACGCTGCAAGCAGCGCCCCGGTGTCCGCATGCTAAGCGGAGCGGAGGCTGAACGCTGCCAGACTGATGCATTGTGAGCGGATCCGCGTCCACTCAGAATGCATTAGGGCTGGACGGATCCGTTCGGGGCCGCTTGTGAGAGCCTTCAAACGGAACTCACAAGCGGAACCCCGAACGCTAGTGTGAAAGTAGCCTAAATCACTGCTAATTTAGTTACAGGTCGCAAGAACATTTTAATAAGCAGACAATGTGACCCTCCATTATTAAGGATATAATTTGTCACTGAAAATGGTCAAGGACCTGTGAAGGGTAGAGTGATGTTTCGTGGAGAAGCAGATTAGATTTTGGGGATCTTCTTCTGCCGGGAGCACATCATCCTAGTAACCTATACCTGTACACAGTTAGGACTGTCTGGATAACAGACAGAAGATCAGATCCTAATGGTGCGGACATGCACTCTACTTGTCCGTCTGCTCCATACTGCACGATAGTACCATCAGCGGTATTAAGACTCATCTGCCCAGCAACCACAAGGGGGTCAAAGAGTTTGCATGTGATTTCCACTGTAACTCAATAGAATGGATGTTTGGTCTGTACTTTTTTCCTGAACGCTCTTGCTTCTCAAACGTTGATTGATGTGATGCCATGTAATAATGAAGGACAGTGAATGAATGCCCCCCCCCTCGGGATCAAACACATTTTAAAGGGGTTGTACAGCATTTAGGAAAACATAATTGCTTTCTTTCAAAAACAGCACCAGGCCTGACTACAAGTTGTTTTGGAAAGAAAATGGATATGATTTTCTAATCCTGCACATCCCCTTTTAACTTTGCTCTGACTTACGTATGTAGTGTGTGGAACGATGCTACTGCCTCGCATTTGCAGTAATTGCGGGGGTTATAGGTGTGTGTTTTTAGTGCTTCACGTTTATTTCAATACATGTGAAAGCAATGCTTTCTGTTATTGTAGGGAATATAACATGTCATTGTAATTCTCAAGGCATTGGAGGAAGCTTATCGCTCGCCTGCTAATCATTAGTGGCGTTGCTATTGGAACATGATGACGGAATGCCATTCACAGCTAAGGCACATTCTGCAGTTGTCACCAGTAATGATACAATGTCAGATAAATTACACATTGCTGGTTTTATTTTTATCTTTATAATTGCAGCAACATCTTAGAAATCTCGAACTGTAGTAATTATCAGCTTTGTCAGTATTCCCAAATTTCATCTGTTTTCTTTCAGTGCACTTTAATTTAAAGGGATTTCAGTTTCCTCTGCCTTCCCTGGCAACTAGGGAGTTCAGGGTAATTACCATAGCTGCATTCATTGAGAGAATTTATAAATTGCTGCCTTTCCGGTCCACGCTACTTGGTTTATTTCCTCACACTCTTCAAGGTTGATATATCTTACTTTATTATGTAACTTAGTTCATGATAGGAATTCATGTATTGAAAATACATGCGTTTTCTAATCATGTAGTGTGAAGGAATATATAAGGGTCATCTTTAGCATTAGGAATGTGAACAGATCAACTAAATTACTAAAAATAACAGCCTCGGAATAGATTCAGTATCTTTGGCTTCTTTTTCTTTTTGTATCTAGAGATATAAACTGAAGTCAATAAATTGACTTATCTTGATGTTATCCTGGTAAATAATATTAAGGCTGTACATTGAGAGCTATAACACTAACAGATACACTCAGGTCCATAAATATTGGGACATCGACACAATTCTAATATTTTTGGCTCTATACACAACCACAATGGATTTGAAATGAAACAAACAAGATGTGCTTTCTCTGCAGACTGTCAGCTTTAATTTGAGGGTATTTACATTCAAATCAGGTGAACGGTGTAGGAATTACAACAGTTTGCATATGTTGAAAATTACAAATATATCGTGGCTCACCCGTGTCTGTTAGTGTGGTCAAGGTGCTCTGTTTTTAGGATGTTTCACCTGATCATCCAATAAAACAATATATTACAATTGCATAAATAGAAGTAAAAAATAAAAACAGGCACTCACCAACTGGTATGTCTACAGTAGAATATTTATAGAATATATAGTAAAATATCGTATCACATAAAATTGTAAAACATATAAAATAGATTCTAAATTGATTACACTGAGATATGTCTATCTGTGATGGACAATGAGGTTCAAATATTGGTTGCTGCCATAAATAAATAAATAAATATATAAACAAATTAAGTAATAATGATAACGTGAAAATTCATATAAGTGAATAAGGTGAAACAAATATATTAGCTGTGTCCATATGAAATTGTGAAACAAATAAACTAGCTGTGTCCATATAAAATTGTGTCCATATAGAATTGTTGCAGCAACTGAATAGTTTCCCTACATAAAGTTCAGTCCAATATATAATAGCGCTATTGTAGCAAAGTGACAAATATGTATCAGCACACAGAGTCCGCACTCCAAGTTTGATAATATAGGTAGTAATCGGGTTATAAGAATGGGGCGTCCCCCTCACTGTAAACCCTCTTACCTTGCCTTTCAGAATGCTTCTCACTGTGTATTTTCTGCTGCCGATAATAGTTAAATCCTTTGTACCACTCAATATGAGATCCGCTGTTTAGGATTTCAAATTTCCCGCTTGTAGCTCTCCGGTCTCGGCGTTCCACGTGATGTCAGTGCGTGTCACCTTCCCGGAAGCAGCATGCAGGGATCGCGTATTCTCGCGGTAATTCAACTCAGCTTTTCTTTTGCTGATATCCAGAGACTTATGTTAGCCGATGATTTGCCGATAATCTATGGAACTCTTTCCTTGGGTTCAGGTGGATAGTGTGTCACTCGCAGGGCCAGCCAGACGCGTTTCGAGGGGTCTCCCTCTTCCTCAGTGGCTATATGCGAGTGCTCCTACCCTCTTCTTTATATACTCCACTATCTCAAACCCCACCAAATACCCGGCATGGATTCTTAATCTTCATATATAGTACTTTATCCTATCTTCAATGTATATTGTTATAAATATCTCTATAGACAATTTTACCTTTATTGATAAACGAACATTAATAAAAGTTATGATAAAATTACACATAAAATTTAAAAATACATTCTAATTCAAAAATGTCTTTGGATTATGTTTCCTTCTTTTAGATCTCTCTATAATTCATAGATATTTCAGTCAGTCTTTGTTTTAAATTTCCCCAATATTAGATTCTTCAATTGTTGTATAAATATAGGTGCTCTAATGTATATTGTACAAAAAACGCATCGAATTTTATAAAAAACGCATCGAATTTTATAAAAACGCATCAAACTTGAAAAAAACGCATCAAACTTGAAAAAAACCGCATATGCGTTTTCGATGCGTTTTTTATATTTTCTGCTTCCCTGTGATTTTTTGTATTGTCCCCTATTAATTGAAGGCGAAAAATAATATATTTATTCTAGAGACAAAACTCAAATTTAGTTTCAATCTTAACCTCTTAAGGACACATGACGTACCGGTACGTCATGATGTCCTGGTACTTAAGGACACATGACGTACCGGTACGTCATGAATGGTTCCGATCACTGCCGCTCGGCCGGCGGTGATCGGAACCCGGTGCCTGCTCAAATCATCGAGCAGGCACCTGGGGCAAATGCGTCGGGGGGTCCTGTGACCCCCCCATGTCGGCGATCGCAGAAAACCGCAGGTCAATTCAGACCTGCGGTTTTCTGCGTTTCCGGGATATTCGGGTCTCTGAAGACCCGATAACCCGGAACAGGATGGTGATGGTGGTGTGATTTCACTCCACCAATCACCATCCAGCGATCCTGAGTGGTGATGGTGACATCACCACTCAGGATCGCTTTCTGATTGGTCTGTGGGCGGTCCGGCGGCAAATTCAAAAGAGGCAGGCGCTCCTCTCCTCCTCCTTTTGTGTTCCGGAGCCGGAGGAGAGAGGAGCTGCCTGCACGTGTCTCTGCCAGCACCCCAGGACCCGATCTGTGCCCCCAGGACCCGATCTGTGCCCCAGCACCCCCCATCAGGTACATAGGGACAGCACAGGGAAAGTTTGGTTTAGGCAGGGAAAAAAAAGGGAAAGTTAGTTTGTGAACTTTTATTGCATCACCCTAGTTAGGGTGTCTGGGGTCCACAGCACAGCTGTGTGACCCTAGACCCCCCAGGGGTGCTGCCACTTCCCCCCCCACTCCCTGCCCCCCCCCCCCCACCTTTTTTGGGGTGCATTTTTTTCTTTTTTTTTTTCCTTTTTGGTGTACGCTGACTGTGGCCGGCACTTAGTGTCCGGCCGCTGTTAGCGCATCGCACACCTCACCGCTGATCAACTTCGGACGGTTGATCAGCGGTTTTGAATTTTTTTTTCCACATTTTTTGGCCTTTTTTTAGTTAGTTGTTTTTTTTTTTTTTTCTGTTAGTTTTAGGGTTAAGTCCGCGAACACCCGTGCCCCCACACACACGCACACAAAATAAAGAGTTACACACACGCACATATACACGCAGACACACACTCCCCTATGGCCCGCCGGACGTTCTCGGCCGAGGAGGCATACGCCCAGCTTGCCTCTGACTCCGAGAGTCCCAGTGAGGATGAGGATGACCCCACATTCCTGTTGTCATCCGCGTCCTCCTCATCATCTAGCGATGATGATGAGCCCCCAAGGCGGCGGAGACGCCGCCAGGCGGAGCAAGGGGACCGCCATGTTAGGGACCCTGTGGCCCAGCCTGGTACGAGTAGCTCTGGGGCTCGTACTGGTTTCCCGGCCCACCAGTTAAATCCACCGGAGCCCCCTGCCGGTGAACTTGTCTGGTGTAGCCCAGAGCGATACGAGCCTGTGATTCCTGATTTTGTAGGCCAATCAGGAATCCAGATTTCCACAGTGGGCTACACTGAATATGACTTTTTTTGTCATTTTTTCAGTGACCCACTGGTAAATCTGATGGTGGAGCAGACGAATCTGTACGCCCAACAGTTCGTCGCTCAACACCCGGGCTCCTTTTTGGCCAGGCCCGGTGGCTGGACGCCGGTCAGTGCAGCCGAAATGAGGACATTTTGGGGCCTCGTGCTGCATATGGGCCTGGTCAAGAAACCCAGTGTCAGGCTGTACTGGAGTGGGGACGTCCTATACCAGACCCCACTTTACAGTACAGCCATGACACGCTCCCGGTTTGAGGCCATCCGGAAATGTCTGCATTATTCCGATAATGCAGCATGTCCACCCCGAGGTGATCCTGCCCATGACCGTCTGTATAAGATACGGCCGGTCATCGATCACTTTGGGGCCAAATTCATGGAGGCCTATGTACCTGGAAGGGAGGTCGCAGTTGATGAGTCTCTCATTGCGTTCAAGGGGAGACTCATTTTCCGCCAGTATGTGCCCTCCAAGCGGGCGAGGTATGGCGTAAAGCTATACAAAATTTGTGAGAGTACCTCAGGGTACACTTACAAATTTCGTATATACGAGGGGCGAGATTCCCGGATTCAACCACCAGAATGTCCCCCCACTCTGGGTGTTACCGGGAAACTTGTGTGGGACCTTATGTACCCACTGCTGGATAAGGGTTACCACCTGTACGTGGATAACTTTTATACCAGTATCCCCTTGTTCCAGTCCCTTGCCGCCAGATCCACGTTCGCTTGTGGGACCGTGCGGAAAAATCAACGCGGCCTCCCTGCCCTCCCCCTCCAGGTACCTATCCCCAGGGGTGAGACCCGTGCCCTTACCACTGGAAACCTGTTGCTGGTCAGGTATAAGGACAAGAGGGATGTCCTTATGCTGTCCACAATTCATGGTAACGGCATCACCCCTGTCCCTGTGCGAGGTACCGCGGCAACGGTCCTCAAGCCCGATTGTATCGTCGCCTACAATCGGTATATGGGAGGAGTTGATCTCTCGGATCAAGTCCTCAAGCCATATAACGCCATGCGCAAAACCCGGACATGGTACAAAAAAGTTGCGGTCTACTTGGTGCAGGTTGCCATGTACAACTCTTTTGTACTATCCCGAAGCGCTGGCAGCACAGGGACATTCCTGCAGTTCTATGAGGCAGTCCTCATGGCCCTGATCTTTTCGGACCGGGAAAGAGCAGGCCGGAGTACCTCGGGAACTGTAGGTGCCCGGATCGTCCCTGGCCAACACTTTCCAGGTGTGGTCCCCCATACTGGAAAGAAGGGACGAACCCAAAAAAGGTGCAGAGTGTGTCACAGGAGGGGGATACGGAAGGACACCACTACTCAATGTGACACGTGCCCCGATCATCCGGGCCTCTGCATTATTGGTTGCTTCAGGGAGTATCACACTTCCATGGAGTACTAAATTTATATCCCAATTTAGCACTGACATCGGAAAAAAAAACTGGTTCTCAGACTTGAGACACCCAAAAAAATGAAAATAATTTATTAAAAGTAGACATGTTAGGTATTGCCGCGTCGGTAATAATCTCCTCTATAAAAATACCCCATGATCCAACCCCCCAGATTAACACGGTCAAAAAAAAAAAAAAAAAAAGTGCAAAAAACGATTATTTTTTGTCACCAAACATAACAAAAAATTTAATAGCAAGCGATAAAAAAGTCATATAGCCCCCAAAATAGTGCCAATAAAACCGTCCGCTCGTCCTGCAAAAAATGAGCCCCCACATAAGATAATCGGATAAAAAATAAATAAAAAAATGACACCTGGACTTTAGAGATCCAAAAATTTTCTTTTTGTATCAAAAAGGATAATATAGTCAAAAACCTAAATAATTGTAAAAAAAAGTAGACTTATTAGGTATCGCCGCGTCCGTAAGAATCTCCTCTATAAAAATATCCCATGACCTAACCCCCCAGATTAACACGGTTAAAAAAAATAAAAAAAACGGTGCCAAAAACGCAATTTTTGGCACTTTTCCATTTCAATCCGTTTTTTCCGGTAACAAAACGAGGGTTAACAACCAAACAAAAGTTAAAATTTATTACCCTGATACTGCAGTTTACAGAAATGCCACATTTGTGGTCGTAAACTGCTGTATCAGTAAAAGGGAGGCCGCAAAAGGAAAGGACCGACATGGTTTCTGGAAGGCCGATTTTGATGGCCTTTTTTATTGACACCATGTCCCTTTTGAAGACCCCCTGATGCCCCCCTAGAGTAAAAACTCCCTAAAAGTGACCCCATCTAAGAAACTACACCCCTCAAGGTATTCAAAACTGATTATACAAACTTTATTAACCCTTTAGGTGTTCCTCAACAGTTAATGGCAAATGGAGATGAAATTTCAGAATTTCAATTTTTGGTAACCTTGCCTCACAAAAATGTAATATAGAGCAACCAAAAATCATATGTACCCTAAAAATAGTCCCCCAAAAAATGCCACCTTATCCCCTAGTTTCCAAAATGGGGTCACTTTTAGGGAGTTTCTACTCCAGGGGGGCATCAGGGGGGTTGAAACAGGACACGGTGTAAATAAACCGGTCCATAAAAATCAGCCCTCCAAAAACCAAACGGCGCACCTTTCACTCTACGCCCTGCTGTGTGGCCGTACAGTAGTTTACGCCCACATATTGGGTGTTTCTGTAAACGGCAGAGTCAGGGCAATAAAGATACAGTCTTGTTTGGCTGTTAACCCTTGCTTTGTTAGTGGAAAAAATGGGTTAAAATGGAAAATTTGACAAAAAAATGAAATTCTCAAATTTCATCCCCATTTGCCAATAACTCTTGTGCAACACCTAAAGGGTTAACGACGTATGTAAAATCAGTTTTGAATACCTTGAGGGGTGTACTTTCTTAGATGGGGTCACTTTTAGGGAGTTTCTACTCCAGGGGGGCATCAGGGGGGTTGAAACAGGACACGGTGTAAATAAACCGGTCCATAAAAATCAGCCCTCCAAAAACCAAACGGCGCACCTTTCACTCTACGCCCCGCTGTGTGGCCGTACAGTAGTTTACGGCCACATATTGGGTGTTTCTGTAAACGGCAGAGTCAGGGCAATAAAGATACAGTCTTGTTTGGCTGTTAACCCTTGCTTTGTTAGTGGAAAAAATGGGTTAAAATGGAAAATTAGACAAAAAAATGAAATTCTCAAATTTCATCCCCATTTGCCAATAACTCTTGTGCAACACCTAAAGGGTTAACGACGTATATAAAATCAGTTTTGAATACCTTGAGGGGTGTACTTTCTTAGATGGGGTCACTTTTAGGGAGTTTCTACTTCAGGGGGGCATCAGGGGGGTTGAAACAGGACACGGTGTAAATAAACCGGTCCATAAAAATCAGCCCTCCAAAAACCAAACGGCGCACCTTTCACTCTACGCCCCGCTGTGTGGCCGTACAGTAGTTTACGCCCACATATTGGGTGTTTCTGTAAACGGCAGAGTCAGGGCAATAAAGATACAGTCTTGTTTGGCTGTTAACCCTTGCTTTGTTAGTGGAAAAAATGGGTTAAAATGGAAAATTAGACAAAAAAATGAAATTCTCAAATTTCATCCCCATTTGCCAATAACTCTTGTGCAACACCTAAAGGGTTAACGACGTATGTAAAATCAGTTTTGAATACCTTGAGGGGTGTACTTTCTTAGATGGGGTCACTTTTAGGGAGTTTCTACTCTAGGGGTGCATCAGGGGGCTTCAAATGGGACATGGTGTAAATAAACCAGTCCATAAAAATCAGCCCTCCAAAAACCAAACGGCGCACCTTTCACTCTACGCCCCGCTGTGTGGCCGTACAGTAGTTTACGGCCACATATTGGGTGTTTCTGTAAACGGCAGAGTCAGGGCAATAAAGATACAGTCTTGTTTGGCTGTTAACCCTTGCTTTGTTAGTGGAAAAAATGGGTTAAAATGGAAATTTAGACAAAAAAATGAAATTCTCAAATTTCATCCCCATTTGCCAATAACTCTTGTGCAACACCTAAAGGGTTAACGACGTATGTAAAATCAGTTTTGAATACCTTGAGGGGTGTAGTTTCTTAGATGGGGTCACTTTTAGGGAGTTTCTACTCTAGGGGTGCATCAGGGGGCTTCAAATGGGACATGGTGTAAATAAACCAGTCCATAAAAATCAGCCCTCCAAAAACCAAACGGCGCACCTTTCACTCTACGCCCCGCTGTGTGGCCGTACAGTAGTTTACGGCCACATATTGGGTGTTTCTGTAAACGGCAGAGTCAGGGCAATAAAGATACAGTCTTGTTTGGCTGTTAACCCTTGCTTTGTTAGTGGAAAAAATGGGTTAAAATGGAAAATTAGACAAAAAAATGAAATTCACAAATTTCATCCCCATTTGCCAATAACTCTTGTGCAAAACCTAAAGGGTTAACGACGTATGTAAAATCAGTTTTGAATACCTTGAGGGGTGTAGTTTCTTAGATGGGGTCATTTTTGGGTGGTTTCTATTATGTAAGCCTCGCAAAGTGACTTCAGACCTGAACTGGTCCCTAAAAATTTAGTTTTTGTAAATTTCTGAAAAATTTCAAGATTTGCTTCTAAACTTCTAAGCCTTATAACATCCCCAAAAAATAAAATATCATTCCCAAAACAATTCACACATGAAGTAGACATATGGGGAATGTAAAGTCATCACAATTTTTGGGGGTATTACTATGTATTACAGAAGTAGAGAAACTGAAACTTTGAAATTTGCTAAATTTTTCCAAATTTTTGTTAAATTAGGTATTTTTTGGTGCAAAAAAAAATAATTTTTTGACTTCATTTTACCAGTGTCATGAAGTACAATATGTGACGAAAAAACAATCTCAGAACGGCCTGGATAAGTCAAAGCGTTTTAAAGTTATCAGCACTTAAAGGGACTCTGGTCAGATTTGCAAAAAATGGCCTGGTCCTAAGGTGTAAAAAGGCTGTGTCCTTAAGGGGTTAATATTGCCCCTTCTGACATCTGAATTGCCCGGATTACTGCGGAATAGATGATTTTCTACGGAATAGATGATCTATTCCGTAGAAAATCATCTATTCCGCAGTAATCCGGGCAATTCAGATGTCAGAAGGGGCAATATTAAGATTGAAACTAAATTTGAGTTTTGTCTCTAGAATAAATATATTATTTTTCGCCTTCAATTAATAGGGGACAATACAAAAAATCACAGGGAAGCAGAAAATATAAAAAACGCATCGAAAACGCATATGCGGTTTTTTTCAAGTTTGATGCGTTTTTTTCAAGTTTGATGCGTTTTTATAAAATTCGATGCGTTTTTTATAAAATTCGATGCGTTTTTTGTACAATATACATTAGAGCACCTATATTTATACAACAATTGAAGAATCTAATATTGGGGAAATTTAAAACAAAGACTGACTGAAATATCTATGAATTATAGAGAGATCTAAAAGAAGGAAACATAATCCAAAGACATTTTTGAATTAGAATGTATTTTTAAATTTTATGTGTAATTTTATCATAACTTTTATTAATGTTCGTTTATCAATAAAGGTAAAATTGTCTATAGAGATATTTATAACAATATACATTGAAGATAGGATAAAGTACTATATATGAAGATTAAGAATCCATGCCGGGTATTTGGTGGGGTTTGAGATAGTGGAGTATATAAAGAAGAGGGTAGGAGCACTCGCATATAGCCACTGAGGAAGAGGGAGACCCCTCGAAACGCGTCTGGCTGGCCCTGCGAGTGACACACTATCCACCTGAACCCAAGGAAAGAGTTCCATAGATTATCGGCAAATCATCGGCTAACATAAGTCTCTGGATATCAGCAAAAGAAAAGCTGAGTTGAATTACCGCGAGAATACGCGATCCCTGCATGCTGCTTCCGGGAAGGTGACACGCACTGACATCACGTGGAACGCCGAGACCGGAGAGCTACAAGCGGGAAATTTGAAATCCTAAACAGCGGATCTCATATTGAGTGGTACAAAGGATTTAACTATTATCGGCAGCAGAAAATACACAGTGAGAAGCATTCTGAAAGGCAAGGTAAGAGGGTTTACAGTGAGGGGGACGCCCCATTCTTATAACCCGATTACTACCTATATTATCAAACTTGGAGTGCGGACTCTGTGTGCTGATACATATTTGTCACTTTGCTACAATAGCGCTATTATATATTGGACTGAACTTTATGTAGGGAAACTATTCAGTTGCTGCAACAATTCTATATGGACACAATTTTATATGGACACAGCTAGTTTATTTGTTTCACAATTTCATATGGACACAGCTAATATATTTGTTTCACCTTATTCACTTATATGAATTTTCACGTTATCATTATTACTTAATTTGTTTATATATTTATTTATTTATTTATGGCAGCAACCAATATTTGAACCTCATTGTCCATCACAGATAGACATATCTCAGTGTAATCAATTTAGAATCTATTTTATATGTTTTACAATTTTATGTGATACGATATTTTACTATATATTCTATAAATATTCTACTGTAGACATACCAGTTGGTGAGTGCCTGTTTTTATTTTTTACTTCTATTTATGCAATTGTAATATATTGTTTTATTGGATGATCAGGTGAAACATCCTAAAAACAGAGCACCTTGACCACACTAACAGACACGGGTGAGCCACGATATATTTGTAATTTTCTGCTATTATCTTCACCTACATATCGGCGAGCCCCCCATTGTCTGCTAGTATGGACATCTGGCAGTTTATAGAGAACCAAAATGTCAGATTGGAAACTTTTTCATTTGAAGAAACTAATAATACAGATGGACCTATGGAGAAATCCATTACGGAATCTTTTAGAGAGCTGGAAACCTTACTTATTAGACAACTGAGGCAAAAATGGGAGATCAAATCCCTAGGGAAACATCTAGAATTGGGCATAATACCCAAAGGATTGCAACTCTCTAAAAATCCAGCTATGGATTTGCTCACTGATTCCTTCAAGGAAGAATGGGATAAACTTTTGGTACAACAATCTATAGCACTGGTAGAATTAATTATCAAAAGGAGGAACCAAATTTTAGAGGAAACCTCAGAACAAATCCAAAAAATTAAAGAAAAAATACAAAAATTCACTATAAATGATGAAATCATAAATTGGCAACAGAGAATCTGTAAGAATTTAGGATTAATAGAACAGGAGATAATTAATAAAAAGAGTAAGAAACTAAAGAAAACTACCAGAGGTGAAATAGATAAATATAAACCAGTTGTAAATCACCATACAAATATAGGGATTAATGAAGATCATATTGGAGAAAATAGACAACATATAGAATATGAAATCCCAGTGAGAAACAGGTATGAACCAATTATGAATAACCATTTTTTAGATGGGACCCCCCCCGCACCACAAAGCGAAAACACGCCAAGCGAGACATGTAACACCGGAACGAGAAAAATCGCCCCCAAAAACGGTGCACTACCAAGAATTAAGTCACCAATACAATCTGAGATACAGAGATCAACAACAATACAATCTCAGGGAAGAAGATTATCAGGGCGGGAGGTCAAAATATACCCCAAATCGTCACCAACATCATTACGATCAAAGGGGACGAGGAGGGGAAAAAGAAAAAACAAGAAGGAATCACAGATAATAAAACTTCAGAAAGAAAAAGATTCAATCATTAATCTTAGTCAAACAACACTTACCCCAACACAGATTCAATTGTTGAACAAGGGACTTAAATTTGCCCCTACGGCACAAGCTAACAAATTTGATATCTATATTGGAATAGAAAAATTTGTTAGAAAATTGTGCCTAAAGAAACATTTTATGAGGAACCCTATAATTAGAAATTCTGTGGAGAATGATATCTTCACACACACAAATTTAAAAATCAAGAGTAAGATGTACCCGAGGCAACAAATAGGCCATGAGATGGCAGCATTTAAAAAGTCTGTAGAAAAAGATATAAGAAAGCTGAATATAAATGGAAGAATAGGAAACAATGTAACACCACAAGAAATACAGGCTTTAAAACAACTACAAAAGACTGAAAAAATTACTATACGGCCTGCTGACAAGGGAGGAGCCATTGTCATTTTGGAGACACAAAAATATGATGCAGAGTGTCAAAGACAGTTGTCAGACATTGACACTTACTCCAAACTGATGAAGGACCCCACAAAAGAATATACAGAACAGTTGGTGAACTATGCCAGAGATGGTTGGGAAAAGGGAATAATAAATGAACAGGAGTTTGGATTTATTAGTACCACCCACAGTAGACTACCAGTATTCTACTGTCTCCCAAAGGTTCATAAAGATCAAATGAACCCGCCTGGTAGACCAATCATCTCTGGTATAGGTTCACTAACTTCGAATTTGTCAGAATATATCGACAAACTTCTACAGCCGAGTGTGAAAAAGAACTTTGCATATATTAGAGACACAACTCAAGTTATTAAAATAGTGGAGGGATTAAAATATGAAGAAGATTGGATATTGGGGACTTTGGATGTAAGTTCCCTCTACACAGTTATAAACCATAATCAGGGAATACAAGCATTGAGGAACCAACTAAAGATACATAGTGATTTCCCTGAGAAACAAATAGATTTTATTGCAGATGGGGTTAAATTTATCTTGACCCACAACTATTTTGCTTACAATCTGGAATATTACCTCCAGACCAGGGGAACTGCCATGGGTACCAGGTTTGCCCCCAGTTATGCGAATTTATTTATGGCAAATTGGGAATGTGAAGAGATCTTGCCCAATCTGGGGGCAGGCCTGGTACTCTGGCATAGGTTTATCGATGATATCCTATTTGTCTGGAAGGGGACAAGAGGGAATCTTGACTCATTCCTTGCAGGTATTGATACCAATGCATATAATCTAAAGTTTTCTGCCAATATAAGTTTAGAGAGAATTGAATTCCTAGACCTATTAATTAAAGTACGGAACAAACAACTTATCTGCAGCACATTTCAAAAAGAGGTCTCTCGAAACAGCTACATACTGTTTTCAAGCTGCCATCTACCAAGATGGTTGCTTGAAGTACCAAAGGGCCAATTTAAACGCATAAAAAGAAATTGTACAGATGTGAACGATTTCGAAACTGAGGCCGAAATCATGAAAAAACGTTTTCTAGAGAGAAATTATCCGAGCAATATATTGGATAATGCACTCACAAAAGTTAAAAATGTGCATAGAGAGACTTTCTTTATAGAAAAAACAAAAGAGGGTACAGAAAAAGAAGAACAAGATCAGCTGAGAATGATATTACCCTTTAATAAACAACATAGAAAAATAGAAGGAATTGTGAGGAAACATTGGCATTATCTATTGAGTGATAGATTAATAGGCCCTTTGGTTGGCAATGGTCCTCAAATTACATACACAAGAGCACAGAACTTGTCCCTAAAAGTAGCACCAACAGTTCCGAATAAAAGGAATAAATTATCCATGCAGGGTTGGTTGAATTTGAGTGGCTTCTACAAATGTGGGAAGTGTGCAATATGCAAAATCACATCATTTCCCAAGAAGACCACTGAAGTCCAATCACGGGTAAATGCCTTTACATGGAAAATAAAGGAGTTTCTGACTTGCAGCTCAACTAATATTTTGTATGTTATAGAGTGTCAGTGCAAAAAACAATACATTGGACGGACAAAACGCACATTGAAAAAAAGACTGTCAGAGCACATTACAAATATAAGAAATGGCTATGAGAAGCATTCTCTCTCACTGCATTATAAAGAATACCATAATAAAAATCCTGAGGGTATGGTCTTCGCAGCTTTTGAAAAAGTGGATGTGCACTGGAGAGGGGGAGACCATATCGCCAGGATGTCAAGGCAGGAATCTAGGAGAATTTTTGATTTTGAAACCCTCCTCCCACGAGGACTCAACTCAGACTTTGAATTGTTTGGTTTCCTGTAGGCATTGGGGATGGGTGCCCTCCTCTGATGGTGACATCCTGAGTTTGGCTGTTTAGCAGCACCAGGATCTCCCCTCGGGGTTGGGCTCCCTCCCCAAAATCATCTATTCCGTAGAAAATCATCTATTCCGCAGTAATCCGGGCAATTCAGATGTCAGAAGGGGCAATATTAAGATTGAAACTAAATTTGAGTTTTGTCTCTAGAATAAATATATTATTTTTCGCCTTCAATTAATAGGGGACAATACAAAAAATCACAGGGAAGCAGAAAATATAAAAAACGCATCGAAAACGCATATGCGGTTTTTTTCAAGTTTGATGCGTTTTTTTCAAGTTTGATGCGTTTTTATAAAATTCGATGCGTTTTTTATAAAATTCGATGCGTTTTTTGTACAATATACATTAGAGCACCTATATTTATACAACAATTGAAGAATCTAATATTGGGGAAATTTAAAACAAAGACTGACTGAAATATCTATGAATTATAGAGAGATCTAAAAGAAGGAAACATAATCCAAAGACATTTTTGAATTAGAATGTATTTTTAAATTTTATGTGTAATTTTATCATAACTTTTATTAATGTTCGTTTATCAATAAAGGTAAAATTGTCTATAGAGATATTTATAACAATATACATTGAAGATAGGATAAAGTACTATATATGAAGATTAAGAATCCATGCCGGGTATTTGGTGGGGTTTGAGATAGTGGAGTATATAAAGAAGAGGGTAGGAGCACTCGCATATAGCCACTGAGGAAGAGGGAGACCCCTCGAAACGCGTCTGGCTGGCCCTGCGAGTGACACACTATCCACCTGAACCCAAGGAAAGAGTTCCATAGATTATCGGCAAATCATCGGCTAACATAAGTCTCTGGATATCAGCAAAAGAAAAGCTGAGTTGAATTACCGCGAGAATACGCGATCCCTGCATGCTGCTTCCGGGAAGGTGACACGCACTGACATCACGTGGAACGCCGAGACCGGAGAGCTACAAGCGGGAAATTTGAAATCCTAAACAGCGGATCTCATATTGAGTGGTACAAAGGATTTAACTATTATCGGCAGCAGAAAATACACAGTGAGAAGCATTCTGAAAGGCAAGGTAAGAGGGTTTACAGTGAGGGGGACGCCCCATTCTTATAACCCGATTACTACCTATATTATCAAACTTGGAGTGCGGACTCTGTGTGCTGATACATATTTGTCACTTTGCTACAATAGCGCTATTATATATTGGACTGAACTTTATGTAGGGAAACTATTCAGTTGCTGCAACAATTCTATATGGACACAATTTTATATGGACACAGCTAGTTTATTTGTTTCACAATTTCATATGGACACAGCTAATATATTTGTTTCACCTTATTCACTTATATGAATTTTCACGTTATCATTATTACTTAATTTGTTTATATATTTATTTATTTATTTATGGCAGCAACCAATATTTGAACCTCATTGTCCATCACAGATAGACATATCTCAGTGTAATCAATTTAGAATCTATTTTATATGTTTTACAATTTTATGTGATACGATATTTTACTATATATTCTATAAATATTCTACTGTAGACATACCAGTTGGTGAGTGCCTGTTTTTATTTTTTACTTCAGTTTGCATATGTGCCTCCCACTTGTTAAGGGACCAAAAGTAATGGGACAAAATAATAATCATAAATCAAACTTTCACTTTTTAATACTTGGTTGCAAATCCTTTGCAGTCAATTACAGCCTGAAGTCTGGAACGCACAGACATCACCATGTTTTTGCTATCTCTCTGATGGGTTTATTTTATTTTTTTCAGCCTAATGATGGCTTGCTTCACTGATAGTGACAGCTCTTTGGATCTCATCTTGAGAGTTGACAGCAACAGATTCCAAATGCAAATAGCACACTTGAAATGAACTCTGGACCTTTTAGGCTACTTTCACACTTGCGGCAGAACGGATCCGACAGGCTGTTCACCATGTCTGATCCGTCCTTCCGCTATTTCGCCGTGCCGCCGGACCGCCGCTCCGTCCCCATTGACTATAATGAGGACGGGGGCTGAGCTCTGGCGCAGCACGGCGGTGCACGGCGAAAGCCGCCGGACTAAAAAGTCCTGCATGTCCGACTTTTTAATCCGGCGGCTTTCGCCGTGCACTACCGTGCTGCGCCGGAGCTCCACCCCCGTCCCCATTATAGTCAATGGGGACGAAGCGGCGGCATGGCGAAATAGCGGAAGGACGGATCCGACAGGGTGAACAGCCTGTCGGATCCGTCCTGCCGCAAGTGTGAAAGTAGCCTTATCTGCTCATTGTAATTGGGATAATGAGGGAATAACACACACCTGGCCATGGAACAGCTGAGAAGCCAATTGTCCCATTACTTTTGGTTCCTTAACAAGTGGGAGTCACATATGCAAACTGTTGTAATTCCTACACCGTTCACCTGATTTGGATGTAAATACCCTCAAATTAAAGCTGACAGTCTGCAGTTAAAGCACATCTTGTTCGTTTCATTTCAAATCCATTGTGGTGGTGTATAGAGCCAAAAATGTTAGTTGTGTCGATGTCCCAATATTTATGGACCTGACTGTAGGTATTTCAGTCTAGAACCTTTGGTTTCCATTCAGATTTATGTTGGTGGCATACACGACTCCTTTCATTGCCAAGAACATAATAAACAGTTTGGTTGCACACATTTTGTTATTTTCTAATGCCGAATTTTATGGAACTAAAGTCGCTTCTGAAGAAACGGACACAATTGGACAGCGTTGTTTTCTTTTTATCCATATACAAGAAAGAGAATTTAAATTCCAAAGGACTTAGAAATTCAGTACTAAACACTTAGAAATGCTTGCTATGCACAGAACCTGTGGTACAGGAATTTTGTAAGGCTACTTTCACACCTGCGTTCGGTGCGGATCTGTCTTGTGTCTGCACAGACTGATCCGCACCGATAATGTAAACACTTGTATCCGTTAATAACGGATCCGTTTGCATTATTCTTTTTAAAAAAAAGTCTAAGTCAAAACGGATCCGTCCTGACTTACATTGAAAGTCAATGGGGGATAGATCCGTTTTCAATTGCACCATATTGTGTCAGGGAAAACGGATCCGTCCCCATTGGATTACAATTGTAAGTCAGGACGGATCCGTTTGGCTCCGCATCGTCAGGCGCATACCAAAACGCTGCAAGTTTTAGTGTCCGCCTTCAGAGCGGAATGGAGGCGGAACGGAGCCAAACTGATGCATTCTGAGTGGATCCTTATCCATTCATAATGCATTAGTGCTAAACTGATCCGTTTTGGGACGCTTGTGAGAGCCCTGAAACAGATTTCACAAGCGGACCCAGAAACGTCAGTGTGAAAGTAGCCTAAGACTGAGAAATTACCTTTTTACATGTCTTAGACAAGATCAAGAGTAAAGTCCAAATGGAAATTGAAACACAGAGAAACAAACTTACAGAGAGCACAAAACAAAAATTCCACCAGTACTACAACATGTGGATTTTTTTTTATCCACAACAAGGAAAAGAAGCTCCACAGGCTGAGACTTAAAGGGGTTCTGCAGTTTTTTTTAAACTGATTATCTATCCTCTGGATAGATCATCAGCATCTGATCGGCGGGGTCAGACACCTGGGACTCCTGCCAACCAGCTGTTTAAGAAGGCAGCGGCGCTGGCAGTAGCGCCGCAGCCTTTTTGCCGCCGCCTTCTCGCCGTTTACCGCAGGCCCAGTGACATCACGACTAGTATCAATGGCCTGGGCGGGGCTAAGCTCCATTCAAGTGAACAGAGCTTAGGCCCTTGCCATTGATGCTAGTCGTGACGTCACTGGGCCTGCGGTAAACGGCGAGAAGGCCGCTGCGCTACTGCCAGCGCCGCTGCCTTCTCAAACAGCTGATCAGCAGGGGTCCCATGTGTCGTACCCCCGCCGATCAGATGCTGATGATCTATCCAGAAGATAGATCAGTTTAAAAGAACGGCAGAACCCCTTTAATGCAGAGCTCAACACAAACACAGAATGAAGCCAAACCCTAACCAAGTGGACCGCAGCTCCAATTCACCTACTATTAGAGGCATGTCCAAACTGTGGCCCTCCAGCTGTTGCAAAACTACAACTCCCAGCATTCCCTAATAGCTATCCAGGCATGCTGGGAGTTGTAGTTTTGCAACAGCTGGAGGGCCGCAGTTTAGACATGCCTGTACTATTATTGAAGAAAACCACAGAAATAAGATAATAATGCACTTAGTAAAGTAGATGCAAGCATTATATATGGACAAAGTCCTCACTCTGATATGATAATATCTGAGACACTGGTGGTACATATAGGTGTGCCTGCTCCTCCTCCCATCGGTTGCTTGATGCACATGGAGGTGACTAGGGGCAGCACACCATATGTGCGGCGTCTGCGCTCCTGAACATAGAAGCCCAATGGCTTAGGTAGGTTTAGCGTAGGACCCGCCTGACCTGAGACCACCTTGGCGCTTGGTAGGCGGGCTTAGATGTGTTTTGATCAAAATATATTGACTAAGTGTCTCAGATATTATCATATCAGAGTGAGGACTTTGTCCATATATAATGCTTGCATCTACTTTACTAAGTGCATTATTATCTTATTTCTGTGGTTTTCTTCAATAATATGGCCAGGGACATCTGCACATTTGTATATCATACCGTGCAGGATGTTTTTATCTTAGTTTTTTCTGTGATTTTTATGCCTGTACTATTACTTCTAAGTATAAACCTAATAAAGGGGAACTCAATGTTTCCTCAAGAGGGCTTTCATTCTGTCTACCCAAAGTCCTGAATAAAATTGAAGTCTGGTGACTACACCTGAAGGAATATTTTCATGATGCAGAGGAGACAGAACCCATTTTGGGGGAGTGGGAATATGACAGCAATGAAGAGATCTGACCTCTAAGTTGACACAGCCACCACCTTGATAGATTTATACAATCCTTCAGACACATGGCAAAATCTACCATCTTGGATATGGATGAGAGCCATCTATCCCACTTAAGTGCTCAGGAGAGGAAGGCCATGCAATCTTTGGAAAACAATAAGGACTACTCTCGTTAACTTTTTCCTTTCAACAGGGCCATACACCCTGATACCGGAAACACAAAAGAACAGGGACATTTTACATGCTTCCTAAGATACACAAACCTTTCTGGATGAGAAAATTTCTGGATGGGTGGAAGATGTCTTTAAACTCCTGGTAAGATATGCTGCCAGATATCTTCAGGACACAACTGACCTGCTGAATACACTGTCTACAATAGATCCCCTACCAGAGGGAACTATACAGGCTATTATGGATATGGAATCTTTATATTCCAATATTCTACAACAGGATGGATTTAAAAGCCTGCAAGGTTTTTATGAAAAGTAAAGGAATTTGCACAGAATCTGTAGTGGAAATCACAAAATTCATCCATTCCCCACCTATAATTACATTTGTTTGGTAAAAGCATAAAGCTAAAAGGCCAGTACAGCAAATGGAGGCAAAATGGCACTACAATGTGCCAATCTATTCATGGCCAAGCTTGAAAGTGACTTCCTATGCTCCTGCTCCATCAAACTTTTGGCCTGTTATTGTTGACATCATCTTCTGAACTGGATCTGAACAAATACTAAAAAACATTCCATGAATGCTTTAATCAGTTTCTTCCCACAGTATAAGGCTACTTTCACACTCGCGTTTGGTGCAGATCCGTCTTGTATCTGCACAGACGGATCCGCACCAATAATGCAAACTCTTGTATCCGTTAATAACAAATCCGTTTGCATTATTCATAACAAAAAAAAAAGTCTAAGTCAAAACGGATCCGTCTTGACTTACATTGAAAGTCAATGGGGGACGGATCAGTTTTCAATCGCATCATATTGTGTCAGTCAAAAACGGATCCGTCCCCATTGACTTACATTGTAAGTCTAGACGGATCCGTTAGGCTCCGCATAGTCAGACGGTCACAAACGGCTGCAAGCTGCGTTCTAGTGACCGTCTAAAAAACAAAATTGAATCATTCTGAACGGATCATTATGCATTCAGAATTCATTGGGGCTTAACCGACCCGTTTTGGGCCGCTTGGGAGAGCCCTGAAATGGATCTCACAAGCGGACCCAGAAATGCCAGTGTGAAAGTAGCCTAACACTAAACTACTCTTTTACTGAAATAAACTTTTTGGAAACCAGCATCAAGATACAGAATAATAAAACGGCAACAATGTTTTACCAGAAACCAACTGGCTGCACAACATACGTCAAATGGGACCGTTTCCACCCCAAACACATAAAAAAAACCTCCATCTATAGTCAAAACAAGTTAGATACAACAGCATATGTTCAAACTCTACAGATAGTAATGAAAACCTTTGAATCCCCAAAAAGACATTTTTGAGTTTGAGATACCGTCCAGTTACAGTGGAAAACAAAACCAGAACCACCAGGTTACCAAGGAGTGAGCTCACAACACTACAATACAAAACAAGAAAATCATCTGGTACCTCTAGTAGTTACTTCCTACATCCCAAATCTGGAAATTCTAAGGCGGTTGCTCAGAGACTACATCCAATACTACAAAAAGATGACTGTTTGAAATCCATATTTCCATCCCCCACACTCCTGTGCTATAGACAGTCCTCTAATCTTAAAACAAATATTGTCAGGAGCTCACTGCCCTCCCCAACAACAACAGGAGCACATTCCCTTACAAACAAGAAATTTAGGACCTGGCCATACATAATGACCACTGCCACGGTACAGATCCCCAATACACATCACAACTACAAGATCCCTGGAACCTTCACCTGCCCCACTCCAAATGTAGTCTATTTGATTTTTTGTACCAAGTGTCCTACTGGGGGTCTATGTCGGTGAAACTGGTCAAAAGCTTAGCAAAAGAATGAACCACCCAATAAAAGAAGAAAGGAAAGATTTGCCTGTACCATAACTTTTTCAGCCATGACCACAACATCACAGACATGAAAGTATTGATATTAAAAGGTGGTTTCAACTCTCAGAAGGACAGGAGAGTCTGGAAATAAAAGCTCATGATTTTGACCTTTGGCACACTCGGGTCAGGAATGAATGTGTCTCATGGATTTATGTCCTTCTACATCTTTTAAGGAATGTGCCCCTCATCACATTCATGGAATGGATATCTATTGGAAGACCATAAAACTTTAACACTGCTTAGCTATAATTGTAACAACAATTTACCGCTACAACTTTTTGTTTACTCCTTCACTGGTATTGATGTTCTCTGTCACTTGTCTCATCTACCTCCTTATTCCTATGCACTTTGGTGTCTAAATATGTTAATCTTCAGGTATGGTCTTAAAGATGCCAGAGGAAGAGGCCTAAATAGTCTCAAAAGCTTGCCGTTGTATCATCATCTTTTCAGTTAGCTGTTAAAAGGTATCAACCACTGAAGAATCCCATTTTTTTCTTCTGTTTACTGGCTAACACAGTACAAATATGTGTATTATTTTGTAACGCATATAAATATAGAAATCACTATACTCATTTTAGAAGATCTGTAGACAAAATTTTCTTTTCAGAATATTTGTGGTTGTGTCTGTTTTCTTTTTTTTTTTTTTTTTTTTTTCAGTGGTCGTTTAGTTCCTTGCAGTTCATAGTAACAATCTTTAATGGAAATCTACTCCCAATAAACCATCCTAGTAAATGTACAATGTCCGCTGATTTGTAATGACAAATCTGAACCAGCCAAGCTTATAGTGTAAAGCAGTAGGAGGTATAGATCAGGATATGATGAGATGGGCGATTTTAGACTTCATTAGGAAACAGCCCTATAGTATGGCTGGCTGTTTGTGGCCAACCTACTCCCACCCGTGGCAGCCAGTGGCCACACAATTTTGCGTTAACTTGGCAGTATGTGGGGGTGACTTGGCAGTATGTGGTCAGCCTCACTGTGATTTTGTGGCTCTAATCCACTGACTTTCAGGGTCCTAATAAAGCAGCAAATCCTAAATAAGATGGTGCACACAGGGACACTGCCTTTGCATTTTAGCTTTTCCACAGCTATAGCCGTCACTTTTGAATAATGTCAGAAAGTACATAGTTGTGAAAATGGCTGGCTGAATTACAGTATTAATAAATGGCATTTGCTTTTAGATTTCTCATATGCCCTCGCATTTTGCTTTTAACAGTGACAGAATATGCAAACCATGCTAGAGATCACCTTTACGAGGCCAGTCTAGACAAGTATGATGGGTAAGTTTTTCACATTAAACGTTCTGTGCTTTCTATTCTTTGTTGTTGATATACATAAGGTAAATGAAAATACATAAAGGGATAAACTGGGACCAGCTTCTAATCGATTGCTGCTGGCTTCTGTCACTAGAGGAAAGGACGTACAGCGTAGTCAATAAGGATTAGCCTTTATCTATAATTACCCATTTTGGGGATCATCTATTGCATTTTGAATGTTTTATAGCTTGGGCTCCTAGTTTTTGTATATAGATAGATAGAGATATATATATATATATATATATATATATATATATATATATATTATATATCTCTATGTGTGTATGTATGTGTGTGTGTGTGTGTAGAAAAAGCCAAGGCAGCACTCAAATATCCGTGAAATCACCCATGTGGTAACGGCAACGTTTCAGCTCACTCCATGGAGCCTTTGTCAGGCCATAATACATAGTGCAAAATCAGGTGCTTGTATAGCATACATAATTAGAAAAGTGATTACATGATTATACATCAATTCTTACAAAAACAATATGTATCAAATGTGCATGATTATATCTCACTAAAAACAGACAATGCGTCATAAAGTGCTATGTGCCAAAGATTCTATCCATAAATTCATATGGTTACAGTGCATGACATCATTAATCAATACTACAAATCAGGTGTACATGATCGTGTTAATTAAAAACAAATAATTCATCCAATAGAGAATTCTCATATGTAGTTTGAGACGGCAGGACTCAATCGGCGTCCGGAATTGAGTAGTGCGCAGGCGTGAAAAACTCCTCATCTCGCGAGACTATCTATCACATCAAAGACATAGGCGCCCACATCCAAGATGGCGACCTGGCACTGAACATCAACTGAGCTTGCTCATTCCCAAAGCAGGGTGGATACAGTCTGATACACATCTGGCATGAATGGCGGTCATGGGATTTCGTCACATGAGATGTGTGTGTCAGACTGTCTCCACCCTGCTTTGGGAAGGAGCATGCTCAATTGATGTTCAGTGCCAGGTCGCCATCTTGGATGTGGGCACCTATGTCTTTGATGTGATAGATAGTCTCGCGGGATGAGGAGTTTTTCACGCCTGCGCACTACTCAATTCCGGACGCCGATTGAGTCCTGCCGTCTCAAACTACATATGAGAATTCTCTATTGGATGAATTATTTGTTTTTAATTAACACGATCATGTACACCTGATTTGTAGTATTGATTAATGATGTCATGCACTGTAACCATATGAATTTATGGATAGAATCTTTGGCACATAGCACTTTATGACGCATTGTCTGTTTTTAGTGAGATATAATCATGCACATTTGATACATATTGTTTTTAATATTGTTTTTGTAAAAATTGATGTATAATCATGTAATCACTTTGCTAATTATGTATGCTATACAAGCACCTGATTTTGCACTATGTATTATGGCCTGACAAAGGCTCCATGGAGTGAGCTGAAACGTTGCTGTTACCACATGGGTGATTAAAATACCCTTTTTTCATGGATATTTGAGTGCTGCCTTGGCTTTTTCTACACATATCTAATAGGACCGGGTCCGTGGTCTGCTTCAAGGAATTGCACCAGTTTGGTTTTGTGTGCTGCTCATCAACTTTTTTTTACTTATTTATTTTTATATATATATATATATATATATATATATATATATATATATATATATATATATATATATACATGCATACATAAATACATATACATTTAGCATATCCTGCTCCTATGCAGTTTGAGGTCAGAAAGAGCATGGGATGGATAGTGTGGGACAATTTTGTCTCTCAATGCTAACCTACCCATAAAGGCCTCTTTAAATGGCCCGATTGAGCAGACGATTGTTGGGAAGTAAGTGTTCTTTCCTGACAATTGCCTGCTAGTCAGTGGAGGAGACTGCTGCATTTACATGTAGTGATCTCCTGCACAGTATGGGGAGGAGCGATTGCTAATACAGAATCATTGTTCGCAGTAGAGTGCTGTTTAGTCAGCACAATCTGCTTACCGGATACAGTGATTCAGGTGACCACACCAACCAGTCGACTCTCAGCCAGTCCTGTCAAAATTGGGGGGGGGCTCAGCGGATTTTGCCTTTATCTTTGTGGTCACCTTTAAACATGCTTCAGCTTAGTGGTAGGTAGAGAAAAGTCTTGAGCAGTATTGAAGCCATGGTCCTCAACCTAAAAATAATTATATTCTTTAGGCCAGAGGATTGTAAGACGTTGTGGGAATTTATCAAGCCCTGCACTTCAGAATTATTGTTTCCAGAAGTTGCAAAATTGAGCTTTTTATACTTTCTGGGCTTATTGGAGCAAAAATCTTATTTTGTGATCTTACATCATTCTATGTATTTATTTTAATGAGGTGTAGACCACATTCAAGAAATTAAGAAGTTGCACAAATGTCTCAAAATCATTCCAGGGGATGAGTGGGGTAGAATATAAACTAGAATAACATCTCTAGACATATTTAAGTAGTCATCGTACTTTCACACAACTTTGCATAAATCAGTAGTACAAACCTAGATGGAACGCCTGCTCACTTTAGAAACAGATTGCATAATCCCATAGACATCTATGAATAGTGGAGGGGAAGAAGGGAGTAAGTGCAGAGACCAGACTATACAGGCATGATTCCTTAGTTAATAGTGTTATATCTTATGCCCAAGTTTTTATTGTTATCTATACTGCTCAGTACTTCTCTATAACATCCTGCATGATGATTATGAGCGAGTGGGATGGACTTAAGAGTTATTCACATGTCAATGTTTTGGTCAGCGATTTCCATCAATGACTGAGCCAAAACCTGGACTGGAGTATACAGAGAGATAAGGTATTAGAGAAAGATCTGCACCTAGTTTGGCTCAAAATCACTGACCGAACCCTGACTGTGTGAATAAGGCCTTAGGAAGCTTAAAGAGGACCTGTCACCACTCCTGACATGCCTGTTTTAATAGCTTCATGCATTCCCCATGTAATAACAATTCTGGAGCATCCATTCTTATGGCTCTATGTTCTGTTATTCCTTTATTATTTCAAGAAGTTATGAATGAATTGCCAGCAATCTGCAGTAAGGGGTGGTGACAAGTTGGGGGGGTGTACCTGCACTGTCTGAAAATGGCAGCACTGATTGAATAGAGTGATTCTGTGCGGGTATACACCCCCAATCTCCTGTCTCGGTTTACTACGACATTACTGCTAACGTCCACTCACCAACTTCGAGACCGTGGAGAATTAGAAATGCAATATGCAAAGGGTATACTTCTGAAAAAAGCCAGATATAAGTAATATAATGGTCAGATATAGTGCTGTCACACATGTACAGTGCAAGCACATGAGCTTATTTTGAAAAGTTATCTGAAATGAGTTATCTTTTAAAGATGTAGCAAACTTACCAAACAACATGCAATGTTTGATAAAATTTGAGTACTGACTGTATGTAATGCTTTTTTTTGCTTTTGGAGGCAATTTTTTTATGATTGCGTTTTACTCATTTTGGGCTGAAAGTCATTTTTTTCAAATAGTCTTTATTAAAAATATTGAGCCGTTCTCTCACAAAGGGTTAACGATTTGTCTAGCTGTGTGAATGGTACTTTTTACTTTCACTTTGTGTCAGTCATCAGCAGATGCTGTTTACACATCTGCTGCCGGCAAACCATAATTTTTATGACTGCATGAATGATCTTTTACCCGAAGAATGAGTGCTTGTTAATGATTATCTGGCAGATTCTCGGCCGTGTAAAGCACCCTTATTCTTATCAGTAAGACAATGATTGAGCTATAATGAGTGTTTATCATGTCAAAAAGCAGAGATAAGGAGCCAGGTCAGATGAGCTGGCCGATGGGGCAGAGAGAAAATTCAGATCTTGCTACCAGAACATCTAAGTCCTGTACAGAGAAAAGGGTTCCAAGTTTTTTATAAAGACCAATTGAAAAAAATATATAAAAAATGCTCAAAATGAGTACAATGCAATAATAAAAAAAATGTCCCCAAAATTGTACATAGCCTATAGGCAAAATGTTCTTCAAAAATTCCCTATATGATAAATTTCCCCTATTATTTAGCAAAAAATGATAGAAAACTGAGTATTTCATGTTGTTTCCAGCTATATCAGGCACTGGAGAATGTGCAGTTTGTTTGCTCTCATGTCACCTGCTATGATTTTGTGTGTGTGTGTATTGTAACTGAAGTCTCTCATCCCCCGCAGCATTGTTTGTGTTGGTGGCGATGGAATGTTCAGTGAAGTGCTTCATGGCCTCATAGGCCGGGTACAAAAGGATTCTGATGTGGATCATAACAATCCTAAAGTCCCATTATCTCGGTGCAATATGAGGATTGGCATTATTCCTGCTGGTAAGGGGACTAATTATGTTCATGCTGACCTCATATTGTTCTGCTTCATTTGTGATTTTGTGACATTGACTTTTATGCTCAGTGATGCAGCTCATTTTAATATTCCATATGTGACCTTGCACTACGCACAAAGCTATTTTGAGTATGGTACAGATTTAGCATATCAAAATGATTATACATTCTGGTTCATGCTAGCATCATTGAGGATTAATGCGGGTGCATATACTCATTTAAGTTTTTCTGCTTCTGGGCAGGGTCACTTATTTCGTCTTATGTTGTACTGTAGTCAGTAACGTAATAACTAATGCTAAAAATATTTACTTTAGGTGTTTGCAAATGGATTTATAACGTATACGTAAAATGCATGGACACATAGGCTATGGACACAAAGCAGACATTTTTATTTAACTACCCTTGTTAAACATATTTGCCATTAGTTTTAATTAAACATTTTGGACCATTTGTCTTCTACAGCTTCAGTGTTGTACAAGACCACAGAAGCTGCTTCATGCCGTTCTATGTGAAATCTGTAAGAGAAGCTTTCTAATGGCTCTGGTCTGCAGCACTCTCCCTGATGTCTCCTGAACACTAATAAAGCTGACTTTTTATTTTAATGGGTTCTCCAGGGCTTTGACTAATTTCTACCTTTCATACAATAGTATTCGGCCGCGCTGATGATCCCACAATCTGAACGGTGCGCAAATGACCGTCTGACTGGTTGCAGGCTCTTCTACTGATGTCTATATAATGTACATGCAGCTGAACAAGAAGACACAGGAGCAGAACCAGTCGAGACATCAGCGGAAGAGCCCGTAGCCAATCAGACTTCCTTTTGAATGCTTGAATTTAGTCAACGCCCTGGGGAACCCCCTTTTAAGGTAGTTTTATTTAGACTTGCATTTAGTTGGTAAAGGTGTAATCCGATTATATTGCGTTATCCCCTATCCACAGGATTGGAAATTACTATTAAATTAGTGGGTGTTCTACCACTGGGACAAGAATGGGGGCCCTGTGGAGCCCCCTGAAATGAATGGCCAGTCTGGCATACTCCTGTAGAAATAAATGGAGAGGCTGCACATGTGCCAGACCAGCTGCTCCATTCATTTTGGTGGGTTCCACGGGGTACAGGGCCCAGTTCCCGTTATCCCATCTCTTGTGGCTAGGGCATAAGTTAATATAACCGGAATACCGTTTTAAAGGCAGCCTGTCGTCATGAAAATGCAGTACAATCTGCAGGCAGTATGTTATAGAGCAGTGGTCCCCAACCTTTTTTGCACCAAGGACCGGTTTCATGCAAGACAATTTTCCCAGGGACCGGTTGGGGGGGGGGAGGGGGGATGGAGTTCTGTGGCGGGGCTTAGGGGGTGGGCGGGGTCGACTGATTCACGCGCATAACAAAACACAAAGGTGCATATTAAAATATATAACACTATATAATGACTATATAAACTGACTATGGTCTCTGCTGCACTGGTCTCTGCTGCACTGTACCGTATTTTTCGCCCTATAAGATGCACCTAGGTTTTAGAGGAGAACAATAAGAAAAAAATATTTTTCATTACACCTCAGGTCAGACCAGCAATCAGACCCCCAATGTTAATCAGACCTCAGATTAGACCCCCAATGGCTCAGATCAACCACCAAACCTTTAGCCATCTATCAGCCCCCAATGTCAGCCATACACCCCCCCAATGTCAGCCATAAGCCCCTCATGTCAGCCATAAGCCCCTCATGTCAGCCATAAGCCCCTCATGTCAGCCATTAGCCCCTCATGTCAGCCATAAGCCCCCCATTAGCCCCTCATGTCAGCCATAAGCCCCCCATTAGCCCCTCATGTCAGCCATAAGCCCCCATTAGCCCTTCATGTCAGCCATAAGCCCCCCATTAGCCCTTCATGTCAGCCATAAGCCCCCCATTAGCCCTTCATGTCAGCCATAAGCCCCCCATTAGCCCCTCATGTCAGCCATAAGCCCCCCATTAGCCCCTCATGTCAGCCATAAGCCCCCATTAGCCCTTCATGTCAGCCATAAGCCCCCCATTAGCCCCTCATGTCACCCATAAGCCCCCATTAGCCCCTCATGTCAGTCATAAGTCCCTATTAGCTCCTCATGTCAGTCATAAGCCCCCATTAGCCCTTCATGTCAGCCATAAGCCCCCCCATGAGCCCTTCATGTCAGCCATAAGCCCCCCATTAGCCCCTCATGTCAGCCATAAGCCCCCATTAGCCCCTCATGTCAGCCATAAGCCCCCCATTAGCCCTTCATGTCAGCCATAAGCCCCCCATTAGCCCTTCATGTCAGCCATAAGCCCCCCATTAGCCCTTCATGTCAGCCATTAGATCCTCATGTCAGCCATAAGCCCCCATTAGCCCCTCATGTCAGTCATAAGCCCCTATTAGCTCCTCATGTCAGTCATAAGCCCCTATTAGCTCCTCATGTCAGTCATAAGCCCCTATTAGCCCCTCATGTCAGTCATAAGCCCCTATTAGCTCCTCATGTCAGTCATAAGCCCCTATTAGCTCCTCATGTCAGTCATAAGCCCCTATTAGCTCCTCATGTCAGTCATAAGCCCCTATTAGCTCCTCATGTCAGCCATAAGCCCCCCCATTAGCCCTTCATGTCAGCCATAAGCCCCCCCATGAGCCCTTCATGTCAGCCATAAGCCCCCCCATGAGCCCTTCATGTCAGCCATAAGCCCCCATTAGCCCTTCATGTCAGCCATAAGCCCCCCATTAGCCCTTCATGTCAGCCATAAGCCCCCCATTAGCCCTTCATGTCAGCCATAAGCCCCCCATTAGCCCCTCATGTCAGCCATAAGCCCCCATTAGCCCTTCATGTCAGCCATAAGCCCCCCATTAGCCCCTCATGTCAGCCATAAGCCCCCATTAGCCCCTCATGTCAGTCATAAGCCCCTATTAGCTCCTCATGTCAGTCATAAGCCCCCATGAGCCCTTCATGTCAGCCATAAGCCCCCCCATGAGCCCTTCATGTCAGCCATAAGCCCCCCATTAGCCCCTCATGTCAGCCATAAGCCCCCATTAGCCCCTCATGTCAGCCATAAGCCCCCCATTAGCCCTTCATGTCAGCCATAAGCCCCCCATTAGCCCTTCATGTCAGCCATAAGCCCCCCATTAGCCCTTCATGTCAGCCATTAGATCCTCATGTCAGCCATAAGCCCCCATTAGCCCCTCATGTCAGTCATAAGCCCCTATTAGCTCCTCATGTCAGTCATAAGCCCCTATTAGCTCCTCATGTCAGTCATAAGCCCCTATTAGCCCCTCATGTCAGTCATAAGCCCCTATTAGCTCCTCATGTCAGTCATAAGCCCCTATTAGCTCCTCATGTCAGCCATAAGCCCCCCCATTAGCCCTTCATGTCAGCCATAAGCCCCCCCATGAGCCCTTCATGTCAGCCATAAGCCCCCATTAGCCCTTCATGTCAGCCATAAGCCCCCCATTAGCCCCTCATGTCAGCCATAAGCCCCCATTAGCCCTTCATGTCAGCCATAAGCCCCCCATTAGCCCTTCATGTCAGCCATAAGCCCCCATTAGCCCTTCATGTCAGCCATAAGCCCCCATTAGCCCTTCATGTCAGCCATAAGCCCCCATTAGCCCTTCATGTCAGCCATAAGCCCCCATTAGCCCTTCATGTCAGCCATAAGCCCCCATTAGCCCTTCATGTCAGCCATAAGCCCCCATTAGCCCTTCATGTCAGCCATAAGCCCCCCATTAGCCCTTCATGTCAGCCATAAGCCCCCATTAGCCCTTCATGTCAGCCATAAGCCCCCATAAGCCCCCCATGTCAGCCAGCCCATAAGCCCCCCATGTCAGCCAGCCCATAAGCCCCCCATGTCAGCCAGCCCATAAGCCCCCCATGTCAGCCCCATGTCCCCCAGGTCAGCCATCAGTGCAAATAAAATAAAATAAAAAAAACACTTACCTCTCCTGGTCACCATCGCGATCCTCTTCATTCTGCTGTCGGCTGGCTGTGTATAGCGGCGCACAGCGTGAGGTCACAGAGAGACCTCACGCTGTGCGCAGACATGCACAGCCGATAGCCGAGCCGAGGACCAGGAAGTGGTGAGTACAGATCCTTCACCGCTCCCTGGTCCTTCTGTACTAATGAAGCGCTTCCATAATGGCAGCGCTTCATTAGTACAGAGTTAAAGACTGCCCTGATCGCCGCGGCCCGGCTAACAATCTTCCACGGCCCGGTCCTGGGCCGCGGCCCGGCGGTTAGGGACCGCTGTTATAGAGCAATAGGAGCTAAGCAGATTAACATAGCATTATGAGCAAAAAAATGTATTCACTTAAGGCTAGTTTCACACTTGCGGCAGGACGGATCCGACATGCTGTTTAGCATGTCGGATCCGTCCTGTGGCTGTTCGCCGTGCCCCCGCTCCGTCCCCATTGACTATAATGGGGATGGGGGCGGAGCTCCGGCGCAGCACGGCGGTGCACGGAGAAAGCCGCCGGACTAAAAAACCTGACATGCAGTAATTTTAGTCCGGCGGCCTTAAGCCGTGCACCGCCGTCCTGCGCCGGAGCTCCGCCCCCATCCCCATTATAGTCAATGGGGACGGAGCGGCGGCCCGGGGGCACGTCGAAACAGCCGCAGGACGGATCCGACATGGTGAACAGCCTGTCGGATCCGTCCTGCCGCAAGTGTGAAAATACCCTAAAGGGGTCGGCTCATCTCAGACATTGATAGCATATCGTTGGACACCTAGGACCCCCCGCATATCAGCTGTTTGAGGGGACCGCGCCACTCCGGTGAGCGCTGTGGCCTCCTCATAGCTTAGGTAGTCTCACTGCCTGAAGAACGGTTAAAGTAAAACAAAAAATAAAACGTATTAATAAATATCAATTAGAAATGGGCGAATCTCTCTCTTCTCATACGGAGACAGGCAAATTGTGGGAATATATATATAGCGGGATATAAAAAATCTTGTCCGCTAAATAACACTCTTATTCCCACGCAACTTAGGGGGAAGGTACAAAGGTATACACAGTATGTGCCCCCATCTATTTCATCACTTTTTGGTACAGTGTGGGGAATGAGTGTTATACCCACTAATTCACAGACAGAGTATCGACAAGAATATATGTAGATTTTTCCATTATTGTCATACTCTACTGCAGATGCATATACAGTCAGCCGTGCAGTTTGTAGTGCATGACCTGGCCCACTTTAGATTGGGGTCATTCTCCTGGCTGATCATATATGTTTGGACCACCAGGTCCGTACTGACACTCCACACACCAGTGTCCCACTAAACGCCCAATTAGGGATCGCTATATGGGGATACCAGCGTTTTATAGAAGACCTCTGTTCAGCAGGACTCACTATTAGTAGTAAAATGGAGCGCAGTATACCAATTGACCACCACCATATGGCTACCTTTATTCAACTCTCTCAGCCCGCTCAACGCGTTCCTGTGCCCTTTTGTTTGGACACTTCATCAGGAGCTAGGCTTTGGGGTCTGAGAGGCGTTAATCTATCTAATATTTGCGCCGGCGGAAGACGCTGCACGTGTCTCGTGCAGCGCATCGGCAGTTCTCACAGCTTACCAAGAACAGTGCTGTCCATTAGATAGCGGCTGTGCTTGGTATTGTAGTTGGGCCCCTTTCACTTGAACGGGACCGAGCTGTGCCTAGGCCACATAAATGAAGAACGTGACATCACTAATCTAGAGGCCGCGTGCTCACTTTCTTACCCTCTAATATGGTTCCACTAACACAAGTATATATTTTCTGTTCTAACTCACTTGCCTGAGAAAGAGGAGGTACAGTCTCATCACACTGCACTTGCTGTGAGTCCTATGAAAGGACACGCCCATGCTGGATGTAAATTGTATGGAAAAAATCTGTTGCTGTGGAACAAAATATACATTGTAACTGGTGAAATTGGCAACATAAGACCACGTTGTCTGTTAAAATCCACACTGTATTTGCACGTGGATTTTGTTTTCCCACAGTGTGAGGATGAGATTTACTATATATTACACGGTTTATGTAATATACTTTTGGAAAATCCACAGTTTCTTCCACGTGCACACATACCCTAAGGGCTTATGCATACATATATATTTTTCTTCAGTGACAGTTAGTTTTTTTTTTATTGTGGCCGTATGCGGAACCATTCGCTTTAATGGGGTTACAAATAAAAAAATTTAAAAAAAAGGAAATTTACTTTGTGTGCATTCCATTTCCTCATGGCCGTTCCATATAAAAATAGCACATTTCCTATAATTGTCCACATTACAGACAAGGATAGGACTGTTCTATTAAGGGCCGGCCGCTCAGTTACGCAAAATGTGGAATGCACGCGGCCGATATCAGTGTTTTGCAGATCCACAATTTACAGAGCGCAAAACATCCACTGGTCATGTACATCAGCCCAAATGGCAGCAAGTGATGGGTCAGTGATATACAACAGATGTCCCCTAACTTGGACTACAAAATATGTGTATTCTGTGTGATGCAGCTCCAGTAGGTCTTCCCTGCCTCCTGCTTGTGATAGGTTTCACCCTGTCAGCTGTGTGTGAAGCTACATCTCGTAGAGTACACTGGAGTTTCTGCACACAGCACCTACAACTCGTACAGACAATGTGATTCAGGGCAGTTTAGTAACGATTCATCTAATCATTGTATGGGATCACCTATGGTGTAAAGTAGAATTGGCTTAGTTGCCCATAGCAACCAATCAAATTCCACCTTTTCATTTTTGACCGCTCCAGTGGAAAATGAAAGGTGAAATCTGATTGGTTTCTATGGGCATCTAAGCCAGTTCTACTTCACACTAGTTTGATAAATGACCCCCTAGTTCCTTAGGACATGATTAAGATCTACAGCAACATTCATGGGGGCATTCAGAGGAACAACGGCTACAGAACTTGGTGGGGAGGGGTCTGAGAGCTGATAGTGATGTAATTCTGACTCCACAAGACTTCACAGAAAGCCACACAGGAGAGACTGACCTGTCTATAGGAGATCATGCCTTGGACCGGTGCCCATAATGAGCTATGCTGAACACTGCTAGAATATTGCTGGACAGTTAGCATTATTTGCCCCCCAAATAAGAAATTGTTACTTTAACCAAGAATAACATGTTCTTAGATTCCTTCAGTCTTTTTTCGTGTTGGCTTTTTCTATTTGTTTTAGGCTGCCATGCTGTATTCTTGTAGTATCCTCACAATACGTGTTTAAATGTAGCCCAACTGCCCAAGGCTTGGTAATAAATGAGGGACTTTAGCAGCACCGTACTCATCCTTGTAATGATGAAGTGTACTCTCTTGTGCATTGCCTTGCTTTCTGAATGTTCTTTGGACTGGTTACACAGCTATCCCTTATTAGTCAGCTTCCCCACCCCCTTTTACTTTTATACTCAGTGCAATTTCTTTCCTGAGGTCTTGACTTATTGCAACAAACTCAAAATATAATAAATACCTCTGAAATCCTACTGCTCTGTAAGGCAGAGGTTTTATTAGTAATATGTCAAAGACTGAGATTTATCTGATGTGTTGACTTGAGCGTATAGTTCTATTGAAGCACCATTTTTTTCCCTAAGAGCTGCAAAGACTAATCCTTTCTTGAGAATCATATGCCCTTGGAATTACATTTAAACTTTTTATGTGGGCAGTGATAGAAATAGTGCTGCTGCCGCACAGCGGTTTGATCCATTGCGGCTTTTACTACAAGCTTAGTAAAACTGGATTTAACATACAGGACAGTAGCTGGAGCTGGGCAGGGTTCCAGCTCTTCTCCACAGAATAGAAGAAATAAATGAAACTCGCCTATCCTGTCTGTTTCAGGGAGGTAAAACCTAATCTTATAACCTACTGCACAATCAAGTTTTCATTTTGATTTTCCATGGGCATATTTTATTCTGGTCATTTCATTTTATTTTATTTTTTCTTCCTGTATTTACTAGGCTAGTTACCGTAATCTTAACTGTTCAACTGCTTATAACACAAATTGTGTGGATGGGAGCATACATGGCATCCAATGACACCATTAACTCCTAACATGGATCACCAATCACATAAACAAGAGAGGGGCGCCAACTATGGCTGCATTCACATCTCCGTTACGGCGCAAGTGCCACCTGTCGGCCAGACCAAAGAAACCATTGCATGTGGCCATTGTCCGGCCAAAACCCGGCATTAGTGCCGGAAATCGGCTGGATCACTATTGTAGTCAATGATAATCTGGTGGTGAAGTAGAGGACCCGGGAAGCTGATCTGTGCTTGAACAGCCTGCCCGATCTCAGAACACAGATGTAAATGAAGCCTAGAATTCATAATGCCTGTGTATGTAAAGATTAAAGTGCCAAAAAAAAAAAAACATGCACAGGACAGGGACCAAATTGAACAGTAACCAATACTTTACTAGCAGTTCATTAACAATATGTTAAAGTGCATATAATAAAATAACCATAGTAGGCATACAAAGAAAGGACTCATGCACAGAAGCGTATTTTTTGTCCACATCCGATACACATTTTTTGTGGGTCGGATGCGGACCCATTCACTTCAGTGGGGCCGCATCCGTTTGTCCTTTCCGTGGTACCAGCAAAAATATAGAACATGTCCTATTCTTGTCTGCATTACGAACAAGTAAAGGACTACTATTATGAACCGGACGTTGTGCATGAGCCCAAGGAGAGTGAATACAATTACTCACCAGCTCACTTGGGTCAGGGTGTTTAGGGTAGGAGATTGGTGTTCAGTGTTACTTGTGTGTTTGTGTGTGTGTGTATATATATATATATATATATATATATATATATATATATATATATATATACACTGCTCAAAAAAATAAAAGGAACACAAAAATAACACATCCTAGATCTGAGTTAATTAAATATTCTTCTGAAATACTTTGTTCTTTACATAGTTGAATGTGCTGACAACAAAATCACACAAAAAAAAAAAATGGAAATCAAATTTTTCAACCCATGGAGGTCTGGATTTGGAGTCACACTCAAAATTAAAGTGGAAAAACACACTACAGGCTGATCCAACTTTGATGTAATGTCCTTAAAACAAGTCAAAATGAGGCTCAGTAGTGTGTGTGGCCTCCACGTGCCTGTATGACCTCCCTACAACGCCTGTGCATGCTCCTGATGAGGTGGCGGACGGTCTCCTGAGGGATCTCCTCCCAGACTTGGACTAAAGCATCTGCCAACTCCTGGACAGTCTGTGGTGCAACGTGACGTTGGTGGATAGAGCGAGACATGATGTCCCAGATGTGCTCAATTGGATTCAGGTCTGGGGAACGGGCGGGCCAGTCCATAGCATCAATGCCTTCGTCTTGCAGGAACTGCTGACACACTCCAGCCACATGAGGTCTAGCATTGTCTTGCATTAGGAGGAACCCAGGGCCAACCGCACCAGCATATGGTCTTACAAGGGGTCTGAGGATCTCATCTCGGTACCTAATGGCAGTCAGGCTACCTCTGGCGAGCACATGGAGGGCTGTGCGGCCCTCCAAAGAAATGCCACCCCACACCATTACTGACCCAATGCCAAACCGGTCATGCTGGAGGATGTTGCAGGCAGCAGAACGTTCTCCACGGCGTCTCAAGACTCTGTCACGTCTGTCACATGTGCTCAGTGTGAACCTGCTTTCATCTGTGAAGAGCACAGGGCGCCAGTGGCGAATTTGCCAATCTTGGTGTTCTCTGGCAAATGCCAAACATCCTGCACGGTGTTGGGCTGTAAGCACAACCCCCACCTGTGGACGTCGGGCCCTCATATCACCCTCATGGAGTCTGTTTCTGACCGTTTGAGCAGACACATGCACATTTGTGGCCTGCTGGAGGTCATTTTGCAGGGCTCTGGCAGTGCTCCTCCTGTTCCTCCTTGCACAAAGGCGGAGGTAGTGGTCCTGCTGCTGGGTTGTTGCCCTCCTACGGACTCCTCAACGTCTCCTGATGTACTGGCCTCTCTCCTGGTAGCGCCTCCATGCTCTGGACACTACGCTGACAGACACAGCAAACCTTCTTGCCACAGCTCGCATTGATGTGCCATCCTGGATAAGCTGCACTACCTGAGCCACTTGTGTGGGCTGTAGACTTCGTCTCATGCTACCACTAGAGTGAAAGCACCAGCAGCATTCAAAAGTGACCAAAACATCAGCCAGGAAGCATAGGAACTGAGAATTGGTCTGTGGTCACCACCTGCAGAACCACTCCTTTATTGGGGGTGTCTTGCTAATTGCCTATAATTTTCACCTGTTGTCTATCCCATTTGCACAACAGCATGTGAAATTGATTGTCACTTGTTGCTTCCTAAGTGGACAGTTTGATTTCACAGAAGTGTGATTGACTTGGAGTTACATTGTGTTATTTAAGTGTTCCCTTTATTTTTTTGAGCAGTGTATATTATACCTTCCAGTTCACTCTATCACTCTATTTTTCTGTGTTTGCCTGCTATTGTAATTTTATTAATGAATTGCTTATAAAGTATCGTTTATTGTACGATTTGGTTCCTGTGCATGCTTTTTTTTTTTTGTTAATTTTTTTCTAACATGGGTTGAAAAGATCAACTAGTGTTTCCAATAGCATTACTGACACCTATAAGAGAGGTAATAGAGAACATGAAGGGTTTACTTTTACCTCGGGTTGTTTAACCAGTAGGGTATGTTTGTGTATCATGTTAGCGATGTTTCATTTATTTGAAGTATAAGAACAATAGAATAGCAATAAGTACTTAAGACTCCGCGTGTGAGCATACCCCAAGCAGTTTATTTTCTATAAACCTAGCAGCTGATTTTGAAATCTTAGTAGCTTTGATTTGTTTTTGTCATATTAGATTTTTGCTTTCATTGAAATATAAAATGACTGTTTCCTCAGGCTCTACAGACTGTGTATGCTTTTCAACTGTAGGCATCAGTGATCCGGTGACTTCAGCTTTGCACATCATTTTAGGTATGTACTTCATTTTATAAATGTTTCAGTGCAACTTTATATTTTCCCTTATACACAATACTGCTTGAACAAAGCTGTCTGTCTTGACATGCAATTCCCCATTCTGTGGCTTTAATCAGATTTTTCTAAAATGACAGGGAGAACCTATTTAAAAATTGTATTTTTGGGAAGTTTGGTTTACAGCCATGTTTAATTGCTCTGGAAGACATCTAATAAGATGAAAGGATGATGCTGCATACAATAGATAACTTTTGAAATATGTGATTGCAAATCTAAATCTAGCTGTGGATGGTAAGATTTCTCATAACACCTGAACTGCTCTTGCCGATATCGGGGACAATCTTTCCTTCTTTCATGGCTGACAGGGCCGTTACAGATTAAAAGATTTCATGTCTCTCCGCGTGGTATTCAGTGGGGTGTCAGAACTTGGTAAATGGGCAAGCATTGTGCCCTAATCTATACTGTAATACCAGGCAAAATCATATGGACAAGACTTATTTAACCTTCTAACGGTCACGTTAAAATTGAAAAAACCCTCCCAAAAATGCAGATTTTTCATATGTGTCGGCAGTAAATCTTGTTGGTGCACAACAAGGGGACATTACTACATTTTAACCCCTTAGTGACATAATTCATTTTAGCCTTAAGGACCAATATTATTTTCCCCCTTTGTGTTCTAGCATTCATACATTTTTTATTGTTTCTTCAAAAAATTTATTTTGCGGGATTAGTTGTAGGTTTTTTAGGAACCATATTGGGGTGTATATATAGTGTATTAAATAACTTATTATTTTTAGAGGGAAAGATTTTTTTCAAAATTTTTTTACATTATTTTGTGAAATTTATTTACACCATTCGCTGTGTGGTAAAAATAATATACTTTTATTATGTGCTTCAGTACAGTGATGATAATGCCACATTTCTATATATTTTTACTATTTTTTCTTTCCTTCTGCAGGCTGTCAGCTCTGCAGCTGCTCTCTCATTCTCCTCCAGACTGACGGGTAGAGGGGACGGCTGCTTTAGCTGCTAATTTCCCTGGTTTGGAACCAGCTATTGTTTAAAAGCTGGTATTTCATGCTTTCAAACAATACCAGAATGACAGCAATATCTTAAGTACATGGGAAGATATCACTGTTAGAAATTGGGAAGCAGTGAATGTAGCTGAAAGGGTTATTCCTAATTATTCCCGACTCGATTTCTAACAGTGATATCTCCTGACTATCTTGGACTAATGCTGTCATTTTGTTCTTGTATGAAAACAAGACCAGTCCCATGCATCTATTCCAGGGAAAGCAGCTAAAGCAGCCCTCCCCCTCCACTTCTGCCTGAGCCCAATTCTGGGCTCGGGCAGAACAGTTAGGTGGTTAAAGTTAAGGACCTTCGTTTCTGTCAGAACATAATTTTTTGTTTTCTTTTTTCCGCAGGGGATTGTCAGCCGCTAGATGTAAGCTCTGTTCACCACAAAAAAATGTTTCTTAAATACTCAGTGTCACTCTTGGGCTACGGTTTCTATGGTGATGTGTTAAAAGGCAGTGAAAAGAATCGCTGGCTGGGTCCGGCTAGATACGACTTTTCAGGTAAGAGAACACAGTGCATGTGTTTTACATGATGAACTTACTGCTGCTTTAGCATTTTTCTCTAGAATAATTTGCAAATTCTGAAGAGTTGATAGCTTTAGACTACAGTATATTTACAAATGGTTAAAAAAAAGTTGCATCAGAAACAGTGGCAAAAAGTAGCATGTTTTTACTGCAATTTTTTGCCACGGAAATGGCTGTGGATTTCACCCGCCTTGTTGCCAAGAGGTAAATCTGTGGGGGAGATCTGCAGCATAAATTGACACGTCGCAGATGTCAAATCCACACCGCAGATGTCAAATCCACACCGCAGGTTAACTTTCGATCCAAGAAAAAGTATTGCGATACTCGTTACCATTCAATACCACGCAAAGAGAGAAAAAAATAACAAAGTACCTAAACATTAACCTAATGTGTATTATTATTATTTTTTTTTTTTTAAACCGACCAATTTCAGCAGGACTGAAGATCATTTAATGCAGGGATGGCCAACCTGTGGCTCTCCAGCTGTTGCAAAACTACAACTCCCAGCATGCCCAGTCTTCCTACAGCTATCCTCCTGGGCTTGGTAGGAGTTGCAGTTTTACAACAGCTGGAGGGCCGCAGGTTGGCCAGTCCTGATTTAATGTGTATGGTACCCTCCCCCAACAACAGATTTTCTAGGGGGAGATTTCAACGTTCCTGATCCACTGGCCACTGCCAGAGGTGTGTGCAACAGTTTGCCCTTTTCGAAGTATGCATATGGTCAGGGGGAGTAGCTGTCTTCTGAATGGCAGCTGTCTAAATTGTATGGCCAGCCTTGGCTTATGAATGTTTTATCCAGCCTGAGCATTAGCAGAGACTGAGCACAAGCAATAGACATTAGCTTTTTTTTTTTTCTTACATCTTTTCAGCTGTGTAAAGATTTTGTCATATCTACTGATAAAAGTTTAATCATTCATCATGGGAAGTAATTCAGATCTGTACCCAGTTGCCATTTATCAAATCTTTCTAAAGAGTAATGTTTAGAATGTGATGTCCCAGTAGGAAAATTAAAAATAAATTTGCACAAAAGTCATCTAAAGCTGTGATATGCAATTAAAAATTTAAATGTAATTTGTGGGTTTAAGAGTTCTTTTGCCGAGCAAGTGTGATCTATCATCTCACTGTACTAAATCTCGCCGATGCTCCCACATCCTTAAATAGAATTATGGAAATTGTATTTATTGTTGTTTTTGGCCTTTTTCATAACTCTGTGGTGCCAAATACCATAAATCTTAGCAATTTACTTCAGTAAAATTACCTTTACGCTTATATCAAAATTAGGCTCAAAGCAAATTACAATGATTGACTGATCCCGGTTTTGTGTATTGAAATTATCACAATTGCTCCTCTTCTAAATCATCCTACATTTGATATTGTTTCACACGTACGTATTGGATATATAAGATGGTTGAGGTGTGTATGTGAAGCACATGCCGAATTCTCAGAAACCTGCACATGGTTCTGATGGCAGGGACAGATAATGCATATGACCGCTGTGCAAGATGTGATTTGATCAAAGTGAGTACAATATTAATTGTGGTAAATGAAGAAGCTGCCAGTGGAGATCCACGGGCAGTTTAATTTTCCATTTGGTTATTGTATACTTTCCTCTGCTTTTAAATCTGCTGTAAAATCATTCTAGCGCAATGTGGTCCCACTGTTCCCATAAAGATGGCTTCATTTCTGTAAATGGTTTGTTGTAAGACAAATGCTACTTGAAAAAGCCGCATATTGGAGTCTGTGATCGGTGTCTGTGCTGGAGACATATCTTTGGCTAGGTTTTTATGTTCAGGCTTTTTGATAGAATTTTGGAGCCAATGCCAGGAGTGGACCCAATGTTTCCTTTATACGTGTCCTCCTTTTATTATCCGTTTCTGGCTTTGGCTTCAAAAACTCCATCAAGAGCCTGAATTTGGAAACCCAGCTTTATAGGAAGGGAAGAATTTATACTCTTTCTGTTCTTCTCTTTCTGAAATGGCCACTTTACAAACAGGAACAGCTCTTCTCGTATAGCATGGATTGTGGGTGAAGACACTTTTTCATTAAAGGGTTTCTATCACTTCGTTTCACATAATTAGCTGTCAGACACTAGCGATCCGCTAGTGTCTGCTCTGCCCAACCATCCTAATATAATTGCTTTTGGGGCAGCCGTTTTGCTAAAAAAAAGAACTTTTATTAATATGCTAATGAGCCTCTAGGTGCTATGGGGGCGTCATTAGCACCTAGAGGCTCCGTCTACCTTCAGAAACTGCCGCCGCCGCCCAGCGCGTCCCTCCAGTCCGCCCATCTCCTCCTGAATGCGATCCTCCCTGTGAGCGCCTGTATTCGGCGCATGCGCAGTGAATGTCTGACCGCTTCCCTGCTCAGACATCTCCACTGCGCCTGTTCCTCGGAGCACTATGATGTCATCGCGCAGGCGCAGTGGAGATGTCTGAGCAGGGAATCGGTCAGACATTCACTGCGCATGCGCCGAATACAGGCGCTCACAGGGAGGATCGCATTCAGGAGGAGATGGGCGGGCTGGAGGGACGCGCTGGGCGGCGGCAGTTTGTGAAGGTAGACCGAGCCTCTAGGTGCTAATGATGCCCCCATAGCACCTAGAGGCTCATTAGCATATTAATAAAAGTTCTTTTTTTAGCAAAATGGCTGCCCCAAAAGCAATTATATTAGGATGGTTGGGCAGAGCAGACACTAGCGGATCGCTAGTGTCTGACAGCTAATTATGTGAAACGAAGTGATAGAAACCCTTTAAACAAAAACAGTATACTGTAACTGTGCTAGAAGTCCATCCAAGATGGAGAAAACTACTAAATCCAGTAACAGGCAAACTTGTTGAAACTTTCCATCCAGTTAAAATACATGACAGAACAAGACTGGATAGTGCATGCCAGACAGTGTGCTTAGTCCTTTTGAAGGCTCTTTCTAGGCTGGGTATTCATGTAGTTGATTACTACACAACAGTGTTTTACTGGTAATATCCCATAGCATAGATGATAAGTGTTTGACTGCTGGAACCCCTAGTGATCCTGAGAACAGGTGCCCCTGAGTCCCCCATTTGAATGAAGCAGTAGTATACTTGTTGGTCTAGTTCTCTAATCACTTATATGGAACTGACGGAGCCCTGTCTGCACCATGAAGCAGTGCACTAATGTGCTATTGTTTCATTCAGACAGGGATCTCAGAAACCGCCATTGTCCGATTTGCTGGTAGTCCGGTTGCACCTCCAGTGAGTATACATTTATCCCCTATCATGTTTAGGTGATAAATGCGGTTTGTGGAATAACCGCTGAAAGGATGACCATAGGTATGAATATCCATCAGCTGAATGGATGTTTGGCTGACAGCTGTTTTCCCCTTCTTCCCTGCAAGGATAATGATTTTCCCTAAATACGAGCTGTAGGAGAAAGTTAAGTTGCCCCCAATAAATATGAAATAAAATATCATGTCTATGAGCAGTTTATAACCTATGTGATCTGAACCAAGTACGGAGTAGAACTCCAGATAATTTTCTTTATTCAGTTTAGATATAATGTTCATAATAAGTCAGTAGTGTAGACCATTTCAGCGAAACACATTGCAGCCATTCCTATCAGCTACCCTCAGAATCTAGGGTAAATGTGAGGTTTTCATGCAGCATATGTCCAGAAGGAACTAGAGGTTTCCATTGTGAGAGCTTTGGCATAGTAGCTGCCATCCTACAAAGAGTGTAGCTTTTCTGGCAAAAAAATGAGGTTTCCTGAAAAAATATCATTTGTTGATGTATCCGTTGTGAATCTTCCAGTAAACAAAAAAATTTAGAATTTAGAGTTGAAGTGAAAATGAACCCAAAACATAGACGGGAGGGGACATCTCCCCAGAATTGAGTAATAAGGTGCAAAAATCCAAATTAAGTGGTCAAAGTATCCTCCTGATGACATCTGAGATGGGTCACGCTGAGGATAACCACCTCCCTGTGAAGTCTGTAGTAGATGAGGTATGCTTGATGGGTGATATACTGTACAACTTAGTCAGGGCAGCAGATGACCAGAAGATAACATAATGAATTATGGAAAATATACGTTCATCCAATTTAGTTGGGCCTATATAGTTCTGTGGAATAGTCTATGGTTTGATGTTGTGTAGGAATTTACTGATGGTTTCATGAATTCATAGACTGTACACATAGAAGTAATTTTATAAGAATGAGATAAGGGTTACCTGCCCTACCCAATCAGTTTCGCTAATGTGGGTAAGTAAGCTAATATGCATTGTTTTAGCATTACTTCTATGAATACAGGAAATTCGTCATTACATTCCTTCACAAAGTGCAACATCAGATCAATAAATATCTAAAGGACAGAAAAAAAAACAAAGTACAAAGTCACAACATGCAGTCATGATAAGACAGCAGGGACAGGCTGTGTCAAAAGCCAGACAAACACTTGGTTGGAGTATAACTATAAAAGGCCAGTTTCTCTGGGCAAGTCATGCATGTGGCTGAACACGCTCGTTGTATCTACAGGTAAAACTCGAAGAATTAGAATATCATGCAAAAGTTTATTTATTTCAGTAATGCAACTTAAAAGGAGTTGCATTAATGGAACTTAAAATTAGAATATAGTGAATAGGTTCAATATTCTAGGCTCAAAGTGTCACACTCTAGTCAGCTAATTAATCCATACCCCCTGAGCAAAGGGTACCTGAGATTGTGATTTTGGGGTTTTCATAAGCTGTAAGCCATAATCATCCAAATTATAACAAATACCGTGTTTTTCGCCCCATAAGATAGTTTTTTCCCTCATGAAGCCCTCATGAAGCGCTCATTAGTACCGGAGGACCAGGAAGCGGTGAAGGCTCTGTACTCACCGCTTCCTGGTCCTTATCTGTCTGGTGTGCTGTGGCTGTGCGTGCCGGTTCACAGCACAGCCTACGGAGGAGAAGGAAGAAAATTGATGGCGGTGAGGAGCGGCGGCGCCTGGAGCAGGAGAGGTAAGTGATTTTTTTTATTTGTATTTTATGTCATCTGAGGCATGGGGCACATCTGAGGCAATGGGGGCTGATCAAAAGACGCATGTGGGCTCATCAGAAGCTGCAAGGGGCTGATCAAAAGAGTCTTGGGGGCTAATATGAGACTGGGGCTAGTCAAAAGACGCATGTGGGCTGATCTAAAGCGGCCTGGGGCTGATCAAAAGAGTCTTGGGGGATAATAGGAGACTGGGGCTAGTCAACAGAGGCATGGGGGCTGATATGAGGCTGGGGACTGATCAAATGAGGCATTGAGGGTGATCAAATGAGGCATGGGGGGCTGATTTGAGACTGGGGGGCTGATCTGAGGTCTGAATGGGGTCTTATTTATATTGGGGCTCATATCCGAGGTCTGATTGGGGGTCAGTTACTTTTGGGTGTGAGCTGAGGTCTGATTGTGGGTCTGATCTGAGGTCTTATTGGGGTCTTATTAACGTTGGGAATCTGATTGGAGCTGTGATCTGAGGTCAGATTAACATTGGGGGTCTGATTGCTGGTCTGACCTGAGGTCTAATGAAAAAAAAAAAAATTCTTATTGTCCTCCTTTAAAACCTAGCTGCGTCTTATGGGCTGGTGCGTCTTATAGGGCGAAAAATACGGTAAAGGCTTGAAATATCTCACTTAGCATGTAATGAGTCTCTCATATATTAGTTTCACCTTTTAAGTTGCATTACTGAAATAAATGAACTTAAATGAATATGTACGATATTCTAATTCTTTGAGTTTCACCTGTAGTTTACATCTGCTATTTACTGTAATAAACATGTCTATAAATGTAAAAGTTCATTCTTTTTTTCCTTCTGGAATTGATACTGATCATATTGTTATATCTGTTATCTTAGGTTTCAAGACGTTTTTGTCGCACCGTTATTATGAAGGAACTGTCTCCTTTCAACCAGCACAGTGGGCTCTGGGATCTCCAAGGGACAAAATCTGCTGCACATCTGGGCAAGTTGCTTCAATCATTTTTCGAATGTCCTGACAAGTGCAGAGAGCAGTTTGTTGTACTGAAGGGGTTGTATGGTTTTTTGTATTTTATTAAAGGGGTTGTACACTAGTATTAAACCCTTAAAGAGAACCGGTCACCTCTCCTGACATGTCTAAGTAAATAATTGTATTCCCTCTAAAATATTAATTCTGGAGCATCTTTTATTAGAACTCTTCATTGTGCAGTTCTTCAGTTTTTCCTTCTTTTAATTTATGACTACATTCAAAGCTGGGAATTATCACTTGTGGGAGTGTCTTCCACTGTCCAATCAGGGTCCTCTGTGTAGGGAAACGCCCCGTTGACAAGGTAACATCTAGTTGTCAATTGGTTAATACAGTTCTAGAAGGAATACGAGGGAAATGGCACAATGCAGATGTGTAAGAAAAGATGCTCCAACATGTTAATGTTATGGCGAATACAAATATTTACTTCTCCTGCTGTGTCCAGAGAAGTGACAGCCCCCTTAAAGAGTGGATGTCACCTAAACATGCTGCGGCATAGTACAGGCACAGGTCCTTTCTCCTTTTATAGTCCCGAGGAGAACGCCATCCGTTGTCCCTTTGCCATTTTCAGCAGTGATTCCCGGCCGGCTGCTGTGTATAGGTTTAGTATTTCTGTGCATTCTTCTTTAAGAGAAATAATTCGAGTCTTTCCTAACCCGAGGTTTTTATGTTCCAGGTGCTACATTTGCAGGCAAAGTAGCAAGCATCTGGAGGAGCAACAGAGAGAGAAGAGCGGTGGGTTACTAAACAACGGTAAGGCCATGTTAATGGAACTGGAATTGCCACCTCAGTGTGTCCAAGAGTATTTTAACACTTTTTTGTAATAAGTTTTCTTTCAGTCCTTGATAAGATTAGGTATATTTCAAACAAGTGAAACTGAAATAAAATGCTTTGTATGGTACTGGATGGAAAGAAATCACTAGCATGGCAAGCTTCTAACAAAATGAACTAGTACACCGTTAGCCATTCTGGCTACCTCAGCTTACACTTTTTCTAATAAGTTGGGTAACAAAAAGAAAAAATATTCTGGCTGTCTGTTAATCACAGAAAATAGGATTATTTGTTGAAATAGTAATTCCTTGTATGGTAGCTTTTTTTTTTTTTTTCCGCCCATCTCAGTAAAGATTGTAATAGAATGCATTGTATGGCCTATATGTAAAACCAGATACTGAAGCATATTTTTGTACCTCATTGGGGGGAGGGGGCGCTGGGCACCAGGCATTGTGCCGAAACCTTTTACCTTAACAGCATTTAGATATGTTTTACATCAGTCACATGGCATCGTAACCTGTAACTTGGAGGTGACTCATTGATATGTGTATAGAAGAGTGTTGTGGGCATGCCTTGTCACCTGTCCAGGTGTCATTATGCAGCAAAAGGGCAGTAGATAACCTGTGATCATCAACTGTTTTGTGAATGGGTTTTTTGCGGATCCGTCATTGATCTGCAAAAACGCTTCCGTTACAATAATTCAACCGCATGCATCCGTCATGAATGGATCCGGTTGTGTTATATCTTCTATAGCCATGACAGATCTGTTATGAACACCATTGAAAGTCAATGGGGGACGGATCCGTTTTCTATTGTGTCAGAGAAAACAAATCCGTCCCTATTGACTTAAATTGTGTCTCAGGACGGATCCGTCTCGCTCTGCACCATATCGCGGACATAAAACCACTGCTTGCAGCGTTATTCTGTCCGCGATGGGGACCCAAGCAAACGGAACAGAATGCATTCTGGTGCATTCCGTTTCGTTCAGTTCAGTTTTGTCCCTATTGACAATGAATAGGGACAAAATGGAAGCATTTTCCCCCGTGATTGAGATCCTATGACAGATCTCAATAGCGGAATTGAAAACGCTAATGTGAAAGTAGCCTTATCTGTATATAGGTTATTATCCGTCATTGAGATAACTGCTGAAAATTGGTCTCAGAACAGGAAGGGTCTGTCTATTCTGAGGCCCAGTGGCCAGTGAAAATGGGTAGGTTTCAGAATTGTTTTAAAGAAAGATAGTAATATTGAAAATTAAAAAATAAACAATTAACTTTATCAAATTTATATAAACAACAGTTTTTTTTGTTGACACCTACCCTTTAAATGCAACCTGTCACCTGTACCAGCAGCATAGTGTAATGACAGAGCCGCTGATTTCAGCTGTTGTCACTTTGGAGTCAGTATGCCGAACCCAGCAGCACGCACCACTGCTGTGAAGGAGATGAGTCCGAGGAGACTCGATGGCCTCGGCCTGCCCTGCTTCATGACCATGACTGGTAGGTTTCTTTCCTATGCGTAACAGGAAAATAACTGCCAGTCATGGTCATGTATACCTTACAAGTCATATATGTCCCAAGACACCGTAGAATAACACATCTAAACATCACTAATAAATAAAATGCTAAGTGCCATGCTCCTGTAGTAGCATCCATGTAATATCAAGGTGCACTCTAACATAATAATATCAAGAAATTCCACCAGTGTTGGTCAAAAGACTGGTGCAGGCCTTAGAGCCTGGGTGGTTCTTCAACATGACAACCACCATCAAGGCTCTGAGGCTTATGGTCTATGTTTGCTGATGTGCCCTTGTAATATGGTGGGAGTAAAATGCATGTAGACTAAGGCATCATTAGAAGACATTAGGTTATCAATTGATAGAAGATGGTATGGTATCTTGAAGGTTATATTTCTGGAAGGAACTGCTTTCACTTGCTTGGCTCTTCTGTCGATGTTTCACTTCTGCTCTATGCTATTAGAATAAGGTAGAATCACAAGTACTCTAGGTGATCAGTCCTGTCGTTTTGATAATGTACATGGGTAGAATAAGTAATGCCTAAGATTTTAAACAGTGTTAAATTTAAATTATTCTACGTTTCCAGTGATAGAAATCAGCATTAGCTAGAGTAAGTCAACTGAGCATCATTGCATTCATCTGAATACTGCGCTACAATATCTATATTGATTTGAGTGGTGATTTGGATCTAAACAATGTCCTCCTAAAAAGGCTGAACAGGTATCGTGAGATTAAGAAATAAATTGTGGCATGCTCAACCACATGTATTATGGAGGGATTCTCTCCTAACATTGAGAATATAGTGCTGCATGAAAGGCCTCCAAAAATATAGATACCTCAGGGACTTGGGCGTTCAAATGGAGGAATGGAAGTGGCACCAGATTAATAAGTTATTACTCAGTTACTTTTGGTAAAATATGTCAAGGGGTCAGACAACCTATTTATGCCTCATGCATACTATATGTATTTTGTGGTCTGCAAATTGCAGATCTGCAAAATATGGATATCGTCTTTGTTGCATTTTTTGCTCACCCTTCAATGGGTCCATGGTCCACATTTTGCAGCCAAGGACAGGACACTGTCTTTTTGTGGAACGGACATAAAGATGCGTAAAGCACACAGATCATTTTTGTGCTTTCCACATCCATATGTCTGTTCTGCAAAAAGATAGAATGTACGCATAATGCGAACCACGAACCTGTTGAAGTCAATGAGTCCACAATACTGCACCCATATTTTGTGAATCTGCGATTTGTGGAACACAAAATGGTCATGTGCATGAGGCCTAAAAGAAAATGAGCCTGCAAGCCATGTCTCTAGCCAATTATCTTGCATTAGGAGGGGCATAATCAAATGGATGTCCTTGGGATCACCTCAATGTGTTATAATATTTCGCTTCATCTGAAAGGCTCACACATGTGGGCTGCACAGTGGCTCAGTGGTTAGCCCTGGTGCCTTGCATCTCTGGGGTCTTGGGTTTGAATCTGACCAAGGACAACATCAGCATGGAGTTTGTATGTTCTCCCTGTTTGTGTGAGTTTCTCCTGGGTGCTCTGATTTCCTTCCACACTCCAAAGACATACTGATACGGAACTTAGATTGTGAGCCGCACTGGGGACAGCCCGACAGCCCTATCATACTGATGGGGAACATAGATTATGAGCCCTACTGAGATTATGAGCCCTACTGGGGACAGCCCAACAGCCCTATCATACTGATACGGAACTTAGATTGTGAGATTGTGAGCGCACTGGGGACAGCCGGACAGCCCTATCATACTGATACGGAACTTAGATTGTGAGCCCCATTGGGGACAGCCCGACAGCCCCTATCATACTGATAGGGAACTTAGATTGTGAGCCCCATTGGGGACAGCCCAACAGCCCTATCATACTGATAGGGAACTTACATTGTGAGCCGCACTGGGGACAGCCCGACAGCCCTATCATACTGATGGGGAACTTAGATTATGAGCCCTACTGGGGACAGCCCTATCATACTGATGTCGAACTTAGATTATGAGCCCTACTGGGGACAGCCCAACAGCCCTATCATACTGATGGGGAACTTAGATTATGAGCCCCATTGGGGACAGCCCGACAGCCGTATCATACTGATAGGGAACTTAGATTGTGAGCGCACTGGGGACAGCCCGACAGCCCTATCATACTGATGGGGAACTTAGATTGTGAGCGCACTGGGGACAGCCCGACAGCCCTATCATACTGATGGGGAACTTAGATTATGAGCCCCATTGGGGACAGCCGGACAGCCCCTATCAAGGGAACTTAGATTGTGAGCCCCATTGGGGAGAGCCTGATGCTAATGTCTGTAGAGCGCTGCGGAATATGTCAGCCCTATATAAGTGCATAAAATAACTAGAATAATACAGTACTAGATCATTGGAAGTTATGCTGTTTCAAGGCTCAGCTGAATGTAATTCATTTCTAATTTTACAATATTGTCAACAGGAAGACAAGTATTAGAAGCTGCTGTTATTGGTGACGGCAGGACTGTTAGCCCTTTGTATAACAGATGGACAGTCAATGGCTTGTATTATCTGAAATCTCATATTGCCGCACGGGTGGAAGTCACATAATTAGCTCATCTGGACGCCGGGACCAAATATTGCTTTTCAGCCTGTTTATTCACCTCTGTGATGTCATGTTATCTGCCATTGCTGTATGTTGTAAGCATTCATTTGGAAATGCTGGGCTGATTATTAACCCCATCTACTGCTGCTGCTGACAAGGTTAATATGAACAAAGACTTAAAGGGTTATCATATTTGGCGCATTTGTTCGGATGATTTATCCAGATGTCTTAGGAAGCAAAAAACAATTATGGGATTGGCAGATTGTCTTGTTGCTCAGTGTTTGGCATGAGTGGCACTGTGGCTTCTTGCCCACAGGAACCGCCAGAATCAGCATATAGGAGAGAGTTCTATATGCCTTGTGTTTCCTCTGGATTATGTGACATCTCGGATGCCCTGTCATATTAATCTGGAAATGATTTATACAGGTGCTGTGAGCTTAGTTATTCGGTGTGTCCTACACCGCTCGGTTCCTTTTCGAGTCTGAAGATTGTGAATAAATTACTGGTCAGGCGCTTTACCTTGTACTGTATAGTGTGAACTGCACAATTAAGCCACAAGAATAAAATACATTTACCTTTGTGCATTACCAGTTCTTGTGTTCTCTCAACAGTGCTTTTAACTGGCCGAGGACCCTAGGATACTGTTCATTTTTATCTTGATTCAAAACTCTGTGCTGATTTCTTTGCTTATTATTTCCTTGCAATTGTCAGACCTTGGTTTCTCTGATACACATCTCCAAATCCACTGCTTAGATATAGGTTTAATCATGACAGTCTGGCTGGAGGAAGCACAGGAGCTCTACTCCCCGATGTGTTTAACACCTTTAAATTATACAAAATAACAATAAAAATACCTTACCACCTGCCTGCCGCTCCAGTGCCAGCGCTTCCCTGGGCTCCCATCATTTTCTGTTTTCCAGAACTGATAATGATTTTATATTAATATAAATATGTATTATATTAATAGGTTTATTAATGGGGCATAATCTATATTTACCGTCCTTTCCATTCTTTGATCGGTAGAGGATGATTCACTTTCATCCACTTTCTTCCAGCGCTTAAAAGGGTATACCAAGACTTTAATACTAATGACCTATCCTCGGCATAGGTAATTAGTATCTGATCGATGGGGGTCACCCCATCAGCTGTTTGGTGAGCACCAGGGCTGCGGCCTTCTCTGTGCTCACCAAGCACAGTGCCGTACATAGTTATGGGGCTGTGCTACGCCTAGGCCATGTGACCGATGAAAATGTCGTTACAGGGAAATCTGAAAAGGCTCAGCACTAGCAGTTTCGCCACGTCCTTCTCTAAAACAGCTGATCGACGCGGGTCCTGGGTGTCAGACCCTCACCAATCAGATGGTGATGATGTATCCTGAGGATAGGTTATCAATATTAAAATCTTGGAAAACCCCTTTTAATCTTGCCATATAAAACATTTATTTTCAGTAGCTAAAAGTTTCTCAAGATATAGATTTCCTACTTGTCCAAATTATTAACTTGAAATATTTTATGCATTGGTGGGTTTATTTCTTTCTGATATCCACTACCACCCTTCATAACCAAATGATATAACAAAAATGAAACCCCATTATGATTATTATTATTATTTTTTTGTTTGTTTTATTAACAAACCATTTTAAGGGGTAATCCACCTTCACGGAGCATTTTGGCCAGAGCCTTCCATGTCGCTGGACCTGTGGAGAGAACCTTACTTACCTGCTCCCCGCAGCAGGGTTCCTTCTCTTTCATTCCCCTGCTGCCGCTCTGATCCTGTTTGTCAACAACCGTTATGAAGGTGTTTATCTCTGCAGCCAACGACTGGCCACGCAGTAACTTGTTCCTCCCATAGGTTATGTGACGCACAGGAGATATGCCACCACTACAGCCAGTCATTGCGACACACGGGACGCCCTTCAAACCGGGTGCTGACAAGTGGTAAGGGACCAAAGTTGCTGGTAGGGAGCAAGTAAGAAAGCTTCCCTCCGCATGTCCAGCGACATGGTGGAAGGGGGGGGGGGGGGGAGCCTCTAGCTAAAAGGCCGCAGAAGGTGGATAACCCCTTTAAACATTGACCTTTATCAGACGTTATGCTGTTAGCACAGAATAAAAAAAATAATACTTTTTAAAATCTGTAGCTGTTTATTTTTTACTCATCTGGTTCTGTCAGGCATTAAGAGGCTATGGTCTTGTCTGCATTTGATGAGCTTAGCCGCTGTGTGACCCTATAGGTCTGTCAATTCCTCACCATTTTCAAAGGGTGTGGCAGTTGCAGAGACGCGCATTTTCTCAGCAATGCGGGCACATATGAACATGGGACCAACACAGATGCCTTCAGCTGCCAAGTGCACATGTAACAGGTCAGCCAGTGTCATGGGTACACATGCCTCCTAATTAGTTTACACAGTTTAGGGTCATCTGTAAAAAAAAATTTTTTACTATGCAAGCCTTCTACCAGAACATGAATAAATATATTAAAGAGGATAGGGCCCAATACTGACCCCTGAGGTACCCCACTAGTGACAGTGACCCAATCTGAGTGTGTACCGTTAATAACCACCCTCTGTTTTCTATCACTAAGCCAGTTACTTACCCACTTACAGACGTTTTCTTCCAGTCCAAGCATTCTCATTTTATATACTAACAGTATTAAGTGCTTTGGAGAAGTCAAGATATAGGAAATCCATTGACTCGCCCTGGTCAAGTCTAGAACTTACCTCCTCATTTCATGGGACGTTTACTTTGACACTACATTTCATCTGACATTTCATTTTCCTTAGGGTACTTTCACACTAGCGTTTTTCTTTTCCGGCACTGAGTTCCGTAATAGGGGCTCAATACCGGAAAATAACTGTTAAGTTTCATCCTCATGCCTTCTGAATGGAGAGAAATCCGTTCAGGATGCATCAGGATGTCTTCAGTTCAGTCACTGAACGGCGTCTTGGACAGAGGAAATGCCGCAGCATGCTGCGGTATTCTCTCCGTCCAAAATTCCGGCTCAGTTGCCTGATTGCAAATGTATTAGAAATGCCGGATCTGTCCTTCCCGACTGGTAAAAATTTGAAAAATAAATAGAAACTGATCCGTTTGTCCGTATGACAAACGGAGAGACGGATCCGTTCTTGTAATGCATTTGGGAGATGGATCCACATCCGGATCAGTCTGCAAATGCTGTCCGTTTGCATGCAGATTGCCTGATCCGGCAGGCAGTTCCGTGACTGAACTGCTTGCCGGATCACTCTGCCACAAGTGTGAAAGTAGCCTTAGTGAATACAGAGGAGAAAAAATATTTAAGAACATCACTCTCTAACTCCTTCCTCATCACTTTTTAATGGGTCACACTTTCAGGTTTAACCTTTTTACCATTAATATAGTTGAACGTTTTAAGGTTCGTTTTACACTCTCTCGGTCTTCAGCTTGGCTGCCTTTATCTGTCTTTTGCATAATTTTTTTCTTTAAAGTTTTGAAAGAGGACCTGTCACCGCTCCTGACATGTCTGTTTTAATAGCTTCATGCATTCCCCATGTAGTAACAATTCTGTAGCCTCTATTCTTATGGCTCTAAGTTGTGCCGTTACTACTAGAAGTTATGAATGAATTGCTAGCAGTCTGCAGTAAGGGTACAGAGGAGTGTTACCAGTTGGGGGGGGTGTAACTGCACAGTCTGAAAATGGCAGCAGTGATTGGATAGAGTCAGACTGTGCAGGTACACCCTCCCAACTGGTTACCTCCCCTCTGTACCCTTACTGCAGACTGCTAGCAGTTCATTCATAACTTCTAGTAGAAATAATAAAGGAACGGCAGAACATAGAGCCATAAGAATAGATGCTTAAGAATTGTTATTACATGGGGAATGCATGAAGCTATTAAAACAGGCATGTCAGGAGTGTTGAAAGGTCCTTTTTAAGTGCTTCTTTGCTGTGATCCTGCTTTAGTAATTTAAATGCTTTCTTTTTGTCATGTGCACCCTTTACATTTCTTTTACAAGTCCTGCTCTTAGCTGAGAAGTGGGTTACGGTCTAGGCAATGGTCTGTGAGCTATGGTAAATGCTAAATCAGTGGCAGCTATTTCACAGAACCATGGACTATAATTGGCATCATGGATCTGTGACCACAGACAAAATAGAGCAAGCATACGTGTAAAAACACTGAAAGTGGTAAAAAAAAAACCTGATGTGTGAGTACACACATTAAAATGAATGGAGACGAGGGCTGTCCGTGGAGGACACGGACGTGTGAATGAGGCTTTACTAAGACCCCCCCCAATCAGACCTCAAATCAGACCCCCATGTTACTAAGAACCCCAATCAGACTTCAGATCAGACCCACTTGTTAATAATAGCCGAAAGTTAAGTCAAATTACCTCTCCTGCTCTGGAGAGTGTGCTGTCCTTGGAGGACACGGATGTGTGAATGAGGCTTTACCAAAACCTTCCAATCTGATCTCAAGTCAGACCCCCATGTTACTAAGACCCCAATCAGACCTCAGGTCAGATCCAGTTGTTAATAAGACCCGAAAGTTACGTCAGCTTACCTCTCCTGCTCTGGACACTGCCGCCACACCTGAGATCCAGCGCTCTTCCTGCCGACCCAATGTCTCACAGCATGTGGAGCTTGCAGGAGAAGACTGGGAAGCGGTAAATCCATAGCCCACACAAGGAGCGCTGCATTCACTGCTAATGCTTTACTTCACCGGTAATACTTTACTAATGAGCGCTTGTGTAATGGAAGCATTCGTTAGTATTCGCCCCATAAGACGCACTGACATTTTCCCCCCGTTTTAGGGGAGTACATAAAGTGCATCTTATAGGATAAAAAATATGGTATTTTATTATTTTACCTGTAACTTTCTGTCCATTGTGTGTTTATAGAAGCCAAGCTGAGGGTAGGATTTATACCGTTGTTACTTTTTCAGTCATTTGCAGCAATGTAGAGTCTGTAAACACATGTTGGACAATGACAAGTTTCCAGTGACCTCCAGGTAGACATGAATGTAGTACCTTTTGACTGGACATGGATCTGTACTCTTTTCAGCCCACCAAATCAGCTGTGAACAGGATTCAATCAGCTGTGAATGTCATTCTTTTGCCTGACTGCCTATTTTTTTCCTTGTCATTATCTTTTTGTTTTAGGTAAGCAGAAAACATCCAGAAACCTATTTTTTTTTTACTGTAGTGATTACTTTGAGTCTATGCTTCAATAAGGGAGTTAATTAGCTCATAGGCAGTGTAGATATCATTGCAATGTGTGGTGGTTCTGAAATTGATTTACAGCAACACCTCACAATTCAGAGACTATATCCAAAAATAAGCTTTATTGCATTGAGACCTATGTATTTTGCCTTATAAATGGAGGAATAAAGGAAAGGTAGAGCTATGAAATGACATACTAGAGGATGGGTTAAAGGGGTTCTGCGGACATTTTACCTAATGCGTAGTAGTTACCTGTGGAAGGAGTCTTTTACATAGTACTTACCTATCACTGGCACCGCTGATAACGCTGTCTCCATCGCACTGCTGTGAGATCTTCTGCCAGCGTACCGTCTTCCCCCCTCACCGCCATGCAGGCGACCACGGAGCGGTGCGTAATAGCAAGTACTTTGCTAACACTCCATGGTCACGACACAAACAAATCCAATTGAGTAATAATTTCAGTATATATATATATATATATATATATATATATATAGATGAGAGTTCAGGGCAGCACTCCTTGTAGCAAATGTTGGGTGCCAGCGGTATCGACACTAGACCACAGTGTCAAACAACCAGAGGAATAAATACACCGCAGCACGTCCATAAGGTGAAAAATGTGGGATCCTTTATTCACCCAAGCAGCGACGTTTCGGGGTAATTTAGTAAGACTGGCGTTTTAGACACCTGTGCTGGCCGTGGATGTGCCGAAGTTGCGTAGAGACGGCATCCTCTACGTAACATAGACACATCCACTGCCTGTCTAAATCTACGCCAGTTCCCTTAATTAGATTTAGATCATTGTCTACCCCAAAAACAGGCGTAGAAAATGATAAATGATATGGGGTCACAATGCCACCTTTTTTAGACCTGGCATGAGCGGGGAAAAGTCGCAGATTCGGCCTCACATCCCCTTTCCAACCGAATCTGCGACAGATATACGCCAAAAATTGTCCTACATCTGATAATAAATGCCCCCCCCCACACACACACACACACACACAAATTTTTAAGAATATGTTAATGTAATGTCAGCAATGCTGCCTTGGGAATTGATACTGTGTGTTCTTGGTAATTAGACTTCTCTTTGTCAAAGTTAAAGCAACCATCTGGTCCAGGAAAAAAAAATATCACATTAACTGCCGGATGAACAGAACACTTACTTGGTGACCTCATTTTCTTCTTTTTAGTTGTAGATCCCTTAATTCTCAGGCTCCTTTTTTGCCAATCAAGATGGCTGCACCGCTTCTCAGACTATGCACAGTGCGTATCGGATAGCCTGAGAAGCAGGGCTACCATCTTGGATGGCAGAAGAGGAGTCTGGGAATTGGCTGATCTGTAGCTAAAAAGATGAAAAGTAGGTCACCATGTAAGCGTTCTGTTCATTCTCCAGTTAATTTTTTTTCCTTGACTTTGAGGCATGAATTAATTTTGTTTTCTGTTCATAAATAAAAAAAAAAAGTTTTTTTTCTCTTTTTAGAACAAGAAGATTGGACAACAATCAAAGGAAAATTCATGGCGATTAACGCGGCCAGCATGAGTTGTGCTTGTCCGCGCAGTCCGAGAGGCCTGTCACCAGCAGCTCACTTGGCAGATGGAACAGCTGATCTTATTTTAGTTCGCAAATGCTCCAGATTCGATTTTCTTAGGCACCTTATCAGACATACAACCAGCAATAGTGATCAGGTATTAATTAAAAAGTGGAAGGAAAAGAAAGTAGCAGATGGTACTCAATGTTGCTGTAACCCTTATGTTGTCAGCATACAGAATAAAGATGGTCATTTAAAGCAGTTTTCTGTTCTTTAAAAATTATGTGCAAATGGTTTACAGGCAGTAAAATTGGTCACTTACTAATGCAGTGTGTGGCTAAGATTCCTTTGTAAGCCACTCTTACATACAGTAACGATTATGCTCCTGGAGTACATCTTTTGCTTTGTGACTTACTGTACACTGAGCACATGGTTATCTCCCATCTTCCCCTCCCTTTAGTACCAGGCATTACACATTGCATGACTCTCATCTTAACTGCTCCCTGTCTGCTCCTTAGTCCCCACCCTCCCGGTCTCTGGAGGGACTGTGTCTCACATGCTGGGCAGCAATTAAAAGGAACCTGTCATCCACTTTATGCTGACCTCACTGATGGCAGCATAAAGTAGTGACAGAAATGCTGATTTCATAGGTGTGTCACTCATGAGCTAAATGTAAGTGGTTGCTGAGAACCAGCATCATAATCATTGCAGTCCAGGACTTGAGAAGAGTCAAATCTACCTGAAAAGAGTCATGGTTATCCATAATCTCCTGCACTCTCGCCCATCTGTAGATCATTGGCAGTTCTCTCCTAGAGAGAAAGGGAGAAAACTAGGTAGAAGACTGTCAGTCATCAGCAGGTGGGCAGGGAGAGCAGGAATTCATGAATAACCAGGACTTTTCCAGGCCCAGTCTGCAATGATTGTGATGTTGGTTCTCGGCAACCACTTACTTTTAAATGAAAAACTGCTGAAATCAACTCACCTGCCTCTACTTTACTTTATGTTGCCTTTATTATGGGCAGCATAAGGTTGATGACAGGTTCCCTTTAATGCAGAATCAGTTAGTTAAAGAGTAGCATAGCAGATGGAAAGTAGTTACATTATTATCTTATATGAAAGCAGGGTGCTGTAAATGGAGGCAGTGTCTGAGAGGAATCATGGGAACTGTAGTCCTTTATACTAGTAATCCTACAAACGGCAATCCCTAGCAGCATCTAAACACAGGTGCTTCACAGAACTGGGCATGATGATGAAAAAAACATACTTATCACTTGTGGTGGCATAATCTAGGGGCATTCAGACCCACGTACTTTTTTTGTAATTTTAAAAAGTCTGGAAAATCCTTTTCATTTATCACATAGTCTACTAGCAGTGTAGATATGGATCTACACTATTCAGTGGTAACTTGTGAACTTCTTTTACAGAAATTCCATTTATATTATATACTTCTATTATGAAGCTTGCCAATATTCCATGGAGAGAAGGGTGCTAAAATGGGTGTGTAATTAAGTTCCCTTAAAGGGTTTGAGCAGTGGCATAATATTGATGACCTATCATTAATATCAGATTGAGGTGGGGCTCTGACTCCTGCCCCCCGGCAACCAGCTGTTTGAAGGGCTTATGGCATTCATGCGAGTGCTGCTTCCTTTTCAAAGTTTACCTGCATGTAGCGGCGAGACTGTAACAACTACTACACAACCCCTTTCACTCTTCCTCTAAATGAAGAACATCATTGTTCAACTCCGATATGTATATGCTTATACTGTCGTATGGACATTCATATACAGTATATAGCCATATAGGACAAAATCCCTGCCAATTCGCTGGAAGCTTGGTTGCACTCATACACTGCATTCTGAGGAATGTTGGAGATAATCCTACAACTTAAAGTGGTTTTTCCAAGATTCTGATATTGATGACCGATCCATAGCTGATCGACACGGGTCCCGCCGATCTGATATTGGTGACCTATCCCGAGGATAGGTCATCAATATCAGAATCTTGGAAAATCCCTTTAATTTAAAGGAAAAAGACAGTTCCCAAGCCTGTATAGGCCCCATCTTTGTTGGTACTGTACGTATGTGAATGTGACTAGAAGAATTCGGATGGGGTTTCCTCCTTAGGATGGATTTACTTTCACCTTATAAGACTACAGTGGGGCATTCCCTTTTAGTTGCATGGGAGAATTTCTCTATTGCCAGTACACAAATTATTTGAAAGAGGACAGACCATTCATTGTATAAACCTGTATACGTATATTAATATGTAAATTACACAAATACCGTAGTTGTTGTAATTGCTTGTTGACTCGTAACTTATTATTATTTTTCTTTTTTTCTAGTTTGATTTTCCATTTGTTGATGTTTATCGGATTAAGAGTTTTCACTTTACACCAAAACATTTTGAAGAGGAAGATGCAGAAAGCACTGATTTGGGGATCATTGGCAAAAAGAACTTTGCTCAGATTTGCACAGACCACCCCTCGTGTGGGTGCAATCAACTGAACAGTTTGTGGAATTGCGATGGGGAAACTCTGGAGCAAACTGCCATTGAAATAAGGTAAATTTTACAGATCAAAATCTTCCATCTAGCTTTAGAAGGATTTAAATCTAAACCAACTGAATGGGTTATGTGGTTTGCATAATATCCATGTAGTTTCCTCATTTTAATGCTCTGATGTATTTTCCCAAATAAACATGGACACAATGTAAGGGTGCTTTCACACCTGCATTAAAATTTTCCGGTATCCATCACAGGGGCTCAATATTGGAAAAAACGCTTCAGTTTTATCCTAATGCATCCTGAATGGAAAGCATTCCGTTCAGTATGCATCAGGATGTTTTCAGTTCAGTCCCTCTTACGGTTTTTGGCTGGAGAAAATACCGCAGCATGCTGCAGTATTTTCTCCAGCCAAAATTCCGGAACACTTGCCGGATCCGGCATTAATTTCCATTGAAATGTATTAATGTCGGATCCGGTACCAAGTGTTCCGGAAAACAGGATCCAGTTTCCCGGTCTGCACATGCGCAGACCTTTAAATCTGTGGGAAAAAAATAAATACCGGATCCGTTTTTCCGGACGACACTGGAGAGACGGAGCCGTTATTTCAATGCATTTGGCAGACTGATCCAGAAACAAATGCTATTCGTTTGCATACGGATTTTCGGATCCGGCAGCCAGTTCCGGCAACGGAACTGCCTGCCGGAATCCTCTAACGCAAGTGTGAAAGTACCCTAAAATGTACAGCCACCTATTAAACATTACCCGACCTCGATTCTTAAAGGAGGACCTGTCACCACTCCTGACATGCCTGTTTTTTAATAGCTTCATGCATTCCCCATGTAATAACAATTCTGGAGCATCTATTCTTATGGCTCTAAGTTGTGCTATTCCTTTATTATTTCTACTAGAAGTTATGAATGAATTGCTAGCAGTCTGCAGTAAGGGTACGGGGGGGGGGGGTGGTAACTGCACAGACTCACACTATCTAATCAGTGCTGCAATTTTCAGAATATGCAGGTACACACACCAACTTGTTGCCACTCCTCTGTACCTTTAATACAGACTGGTAGCAATTCATTCATAACTAAACTGAATGCCTGATGTTTTACACAGCGGATACCCAGAGGCAATGTCTGTGATCGGCAGTAACACTAATCATGGGCATTTAACCCTATAGATTAGAGGACATCTGAGAGGGCTTTCCCTGGGAGCACTCCCTTCCTGTGGCCAAAACAGCTTCCCCGTGCCAAGATCGGGCTAACCATTCAGTTGCTGTGGCAGCCTCAGTCTTTTGAATGCCCCAAGTCTTGCCCCAGCTATGTTACTATTGAATCTCCCATACACATAGACTACAATGGTATTTCATTGCAGTCTATGGGAGAATTGATCTGCTTGATAATCGCATGATAAAGTCCCTTGAGGACTTTAAAAAGTAAAAAAAAAAAAAAAGTACCATATTTTTTGGTAAGTGGGGGCAAAATGGTAGTGCGTCTTATGGAACGAATGCTGCCATTTAACACTGATACATCGCCGGCTGCGATGCTGCAAAGCGGGGCCGGGGATGTATAAGCAGAGAGGGAGGAGGGGCGGGCAACTGATATTGGAATGGCAGCGGGGCCCGGTGCAGTCACTGTGTTCTATTACACCGGGCCCCGCTCACTGTAGTATTCATATCTAACGTGTAGGCATGGGTGCTTTGTTAAACTATAGCAATTCTTTGCAGCAGTAGAGAAAACCACATAGTACTCACTTGAAATTCCCGTAGCAAGCAGGCCGGGCCGCAGCGTATCATCACTCATTACGTCACATGCCTGCTCCTCCCACTTTATGAATGAAGCAGGCGGAGCAGGCACGTGACGTAGTGAGTGACGTTACGCTGCCGCTCGGCCTGCCTGCTACGGGAATTTCAAATGAGTACTACAGTGGATTTCTCTACTGCTGCAAATAATTGCTATAGTTTAACAAAGCGCCCATGCCTACACGTTAGATATGAATACTACAGAATACAGTGACTGCACCGGGCCCTGCTGCCATTCTAATATCAGTTGCCGGCCCCCAGCCCTTGTATTAGGGGTCATTCACTATTTTCACAGGGACACTGTTACGGGGGGGATCTGTGGATGACATATATAGAGCATGAGATGCTATATGTGTGTCATTCACAGATCCCGCCCCCCCCCCATAACAGTGTCATCCACAGATCCCCCCCCATAACAGTGTCATCCACAGATCCCCCCCCCCCCATAAGTGTCATCCACAGATCCCCCCCATAACAGTGTGTCATCCACAGATCCCCCCCCCCCCATAACAATGTCTTCCACAGACCACCAGTAGTTCAAAACCCACCAAAAGCACACCTTTTGGTACAAAATATTTTTTTTCTTATTTTCCTCCTCAAAAACCTAGGTGCGTCTTATAAGGTGAAAAATACGGTATAAATTCAAATCGCCCTTTTCCCATAACAAAAATAAACAATAAAAATAAAACTCAAAATGCCCATCCTATTAAAATGTAAATATATTCATCTCATACGGTAAAAGCCGTAACGGGGGGAAAAAAATCCAAATGGACGATTCGCCTTTTTTCGTCTTGTCACCTACAAAACAAATGAATAAAAAGCGATCAAAACGTCATACACACTCCAAAATGATATCATTAAAAACTACAGATCACCCCGCAAAAAAATGAGCCCTCACACAGCTCCATAGACTTAACTACAAAGGTTATATGGCAATTCAAAACGAAAATTATTATTTTTATTTTCAAAGTTTTAGGTATTAAAACACAATAAAAACTATATACATGTGGTATTGCTATAATTGTACTGACCTGTGGATTTGAGGGTAACAGGTAGGGATCGACCGATATTGATTTTTTAGGGCCGATACCGATAATTTGTGAACTTTCAGGCCGATAGCCGATAATTTATACCGATATTCTGGGAATTTTCATTTTTGAGAAAAAAAAAAAATTCCTACACAAATCTGCTGAAAATTAATATGTTTATTGTTAATGTGTATTTTTTTTGTTTATTGTTAATGTGTATTTTTTTTTTATAAATCTTTTTCATTTATACTTAATATTTTTGTGTTTTTTTTTTACTAACTTTTAACCCCCTTAGGGACTAGAACCCTTGTCCTATTCCCCCTGATAGATCTCTATCAGGGTGAATAGGATCTCACACTGTCCCTGCTGCTCTGTGCATAGTGCACACAGCAGCATGGAGCTGAACATGGCAGCCAGGGCTTCAATAGCGTCCTGGCTGCCATGGCAACCGATCGGAGCCCCAGGCTTACACAGCTGGGGCTCCGATCGGAGGAGCAGGGGAGAGGGGATCCTGTGGCCACTGCCACCAATGATTAATACTGGGTGGGGGGGGGGGGGGGGCGCACTGCGCCACCAATGTTTTTACTATTGGCCGGGATTTGGATGGGGGTGGGGGGCGCACTGCGCCACCAATGATTAATACTGGGGGGCTTGGGGGGGCGCACTGCGCCACCAATGAAGATAAGTCTATCGATCATTCATATACAGGAGGCGGGAGCTGGCTGCAGAACCACATAGCCGGCTCCCGACCTCTATCAGCGGTAGCTGCGATCCGCGGCACCTGAGGAGTTAACTACCGCGGATCGCAGCTATCGCTCATAGAGGTCGGGAGCCGGCTATGTGATTCTGCAGCCAGCTCCCGCCTCCTGTATATATGAATGAATGAAAGGCTTATCTTCATTGGTGGCGCAGTGGCCACAGCCCCTCCCCTCCTCTTATGTTCTATCCCCTCATTGGCGGCAGCGGCAGCAGCAGCACAGGGGGAGGAGACACTGCTTCCTTCTCCCCTGTGCTGCGGAGGGAACACAGAACGCGCTGAGAGCAGCGCGTTCTGTGTTCCCCATACGTTATCGGTAAATCGGCAAAATAGATGCCGATACCGATAACGTTCAAAATCCTCAATATCGGCCGATAATATCGGCCAAACCGATAATCGGTCGATCCCTAGTAACAGGTCAGTTTTACAACAAAGTAGGGTTGCCACGATACCACAACTTTGATTTGATTTCGATACCATAAAAAAGTATTGCGATACTATTCGATACCACTTAAAAAAAAAAAAAAAAAAAACACCAAAAAAAGCGATGTGCATTCTGCTTTTTATGGAACGTCTGGCCCATAATAGAACAGTCCTATCTTATTTTTTGGGGGGGACAAGGTGACAAAAAAATGGCGAATCGCTAGCTTTTTCTTTTTTTCTGCTATGGCGTTCACTACATAGGAGATATTTTTTTAAATATTTTAATGGTTCTCACTTTTTACGGGCGTGGCGATATTTAATATGTTTATGTATTTTATATGTAAAATTGAGAAAGGGGGCGATTTTAAACTTTTAGTATTTTTTTTTATTTTTTTTTTTTTACTTACTATTAACCCCTTTTAGGTGCTAGAACTCTTGTCCTAATTACTCTGATAGAGCTCTATTAGGGTGAATAGGACTTTACACTCTCCCTGCTGCGCTGTGCACACAGCTGCAGGGAGATTACCATGGTTGCCAAGGTAACTGATCGGAGCCCCACCATTTGACTGCTGGGGCACCGATCGCAAGCTGCCACTGCCACCAATGAAGAGGGGATCCTGTGGCCACTGCCACCAATGACTTTAATACTGGGGGGGCCTCTATGACAGGGCGTTGTGATCCCCCCGTTAATTGCCACGGTTCACAGGATCGCTGTGCCCTGTTATTATGGCCGGGTATGTGATACCGCCGCCCGCAGCCTACACTTTAATTATTTTGTTAATTATGTTCATTGGTGGCGCAGCTGCCACAGCCCCTCTCCTCCTCCTCAGCAGCTGGTGGCAGCAGCAGCCGCGTCACAGTGGGGAGGGAGGGACTCCCTCCTTCTCCAGTGTGTTGCTGAGGAGAACATGGCGCTCGATGAGAGTGGCGTGTGCTATGTTCCCTAACTGATACTAGGCTGCGCAGCCTAGTATCGTAAAATGGCAAATCCCAGTATCGTATTGATACTTCGATACCCGGTGCAACTCTACCGCAAAGGGAACACCGTAAAAACTAAATCTATTAAACTATGGCAAATGGTTTTTTTTTTTTATTCCACCCTATTTGGAAATACAGCTCCACAGAAAACAAGCCCTTATACGGCTATCTGAATGATCACAAAGGAGTTAAAGAAGCATTCTGGGAAAAATGTATCTCATGCCTAGTCAATCGCCTTGGAACACTATAGATATTCCTTGTTTACTGTCCCTGCGTGCCCTTCACTACGTATAACTCAGTGTATATGTTGTGTGAATCTAGAGCCCACATGTATCTAGAGCTCTCCAATTACTATGCTAGATTTATTTCAGGTTGGCAGCTCAGGGGCATGTACTCCTATCCTTGTAACTTTAACAGCTTCTGACCAGATACAGCTGGTGGCAGTTGAAGGATAGAACTGAGCATGTGTGTCCACCTCTGCGAGGTAAACATGGAAATAAGGAATAGAACAAACAGCAGGTGCCGCTGTACAGATACATTTTATTGAAAAACTCTGGCTATAATTTTGCTTACACAGAATTATAAAAGTAGGTTTTTTTATTCTAGTTTTTATATTTTATTTTTGTCAATTTGGCCCCTCAATGATACGGCCTGTTTGGGCTTTAATGACAATTTTATGCATTTCAGAAGCCATACATTTTTTTATTTCTTTATTGAGGTGAATTGTGTTTCTGCCACTGATTATGTATGCAGTATGTCATTTTTTTTTTATACTAAATGATAATGTTATATTCCGTTTTTTACATGCAGATTTACTTTTGTTGTTATGTTTTTTTTAAATTCCATTAAGGAATTACTATTGACATCTTTATTTTAAACTTCTAATGTGTTAGCATACTTCTGTATGTTAATATATTATGATCTACGTCCTTCCTAGGCTGACTGCACGAGTCCTCCAGTACCTGATCGCATCACTGCTTTCCCCATCAAAGGGAGGAGTGGTCCCATTTAATCATGTTGTACTCTTGTGATCAAAGTTCTATCTGCCTTTAGCAGGAGCTTAACTGAATGCTGCTCTAAGAACAGGAAATGTTAATGCAGCTTGTTCTCAAAGCAGGAACGCCCTCAGCATCAAAAGATGCACAACCCACCATCAAAAGGTCAATTGGGTTAAAGAATGGTTCCACCTTTAAAGGAGTTTTCCCCCAAAAAATATTTTTATTTTTTTTACTGATTTGTGAGGGTCTGACTACTGTGAGCGCAGCAACCTTCTCTTTGCTTTTCCTAGGCCGAATAACGTCACGTTCATGTGTCACGTGGCCTAGGAGCAGCTCAGCCCCATCTAAGCACAGCCACTATACAATGTACGGTGCTGTGCTGCCTTCTCAAAACAGCTGATCAGTGGGGGTCCTGGATGTCGGACCCCCAATGATCAGATACTGATGACCTGTCCAGAGGATAGGTAATCAGTAAGAAAAAAAATATCTTGGAAAACCCTTTTAATCTTTGGTTTATAGTTTATGTAGCTATTTTGCAAGCACTTTTCATTACACATCTTGTGCTGTTATATCATCTTCTCTTTTCACATCCAAAGCAGGATTACAATTGTAGGATAAAATGGATGTCACCAGTATACAAATGATGTAGCTAGTGAAATGGAATTGTCTGTGTTAAGCCTTATTGAAAGAGCGCAAACTAAACGTATATCAGTTTGATTATCTTATGTATGACCAATTGTTTTCTGTGTTGTAAGAAAATTAAAATATGTTCCTACCTTATATTTTTTTCCTTTCTTTTTTTTTCTCCAGGGTTCACTGTCAGTTGATTCAATTATTTGCACGCGGCATTGAGGAATCTTCAAAAGAAGAAGATAAAAACCCAAGCAGAGTTTAGATGGATGTTTGGTGCATTTGCCAGCTGTTATGTGGTGTTTTTGATTATTTATTTTACATTTAGATATC